>NC_139348.1:140981491-141523991 GCF_055883805.1 Amblyomma maculatum
CGACAGTCCGGTCGCCATAGCTACTGGTTGGTATGACAGCAGAAGTAAAGAGCAAGAAATGCGACAGCTGATATCGATCTCATAACCGATGGGTAAGTTAGGGTAACAGGCACGAAAACAGAGCTCGCCACAGGATGAGAGGGAGGCCCCCTCCAAGGTGCGGGGAACTAAAATAGATTCACTGCCCCCTCGGAGAAACAAACGAGAAAAACGTAGTGCATAAAACACTTCCTCTGACAAGCTAGCCTCGTGCTGGTCGCAGTCCATTAGCTTTCAGGGAGAAAGAGTGCGTGGAACGCGTGGACGCCGACGAACCGTGTACTAACCTAGAAAGTTTAGTAATGCCGCAGGCTGTTGCCTTGCAATACCTCCATGGCTGCGCTTATGGTTCAGCATGTAGTGTATCCCATGGTGTAGCTTGAGATGTTTAGCTATGAGTAAAGGCATGGCACACAAATTAACGACTAGTCTTCTTTACATTCCATGCCCGTGATCCCCTGGCAGGAGCTGCCAACTTGGGTCTCTCGTTTCACATAGGACGGTTATGTTAGAATCAGCCTGCCAGGACCCTGTCATTCACGTTACCCCTATAGGCCAATGAGGCCTATACCTATACCTGTATTCGGCTATAAAGCCGTATTCGGCTCGGCTGCGGCTCAACCCTAGCTGAACCGTTGTCGTAGGGGTAACGAGAATGCAAATGGTTGTGGCAGGCTGATTGTGATATCACCCTCCCATATGAAAGGAGCGACTCGAGTTGGCAGCTCCTGCCCGTTGCAGCGCCGGCTCGGGGACCACGGACACGGACACGTACTTGGACACATTCACGTACACGGACACGGCACACAGCGACGAGCTGTTACACCTTGCATAGTATTGCTTTCGCAGTAAAACGCCCGTACATTCTGCGTTGTCAGCGCCGATTATATAGTCCTTGCCTCCCAAGGGGTCTAATTATTACGCAGCCCTCCACAATTGCAAGCCTTGTAGCTTCACCCTGGTACGTTTAAACGTCCCGAACCAAACAATCTACAAAGATCCAAGGCCGCGTTCAGGTGGAAAAACAAAAGAGAAAAACTATAAGAAAGAACAAACTCGGCCATTATGAAAATTTCGATACAGGACCACAGTTGGAAGCAGCACAAGACCTATCCGCCTTCGACTACTTGGCGCGCCATTAATCACGGAAGGGCAATTACCAAATAGAAATGTAGCGAGTTGATATGTCGCACTGATTAAACGTGCCTATCTATAGTCTAAGCAGCGGGCACCGATCGCGTGCTTTTTCAAAATAACACATTGTTGCAACTCCTTGCCAGCAAAGCAGGGTCCCCCTCCCCTTCCCCCTTCTCCCCGCCCTCATTTGTCCAGGGCTCACAGCAAGGCCAGCGACTGCGCATTAACTGAAAGTACCTGTTTTCGGAGTAACCGCCAACATGTATTGGTTGACTTATTCTTTTTCTACACTAAGCTTGCTTATTGTCTACGGGCGTTATGCACAGCATTCATTTGCATCTATTACCCGTACGTGTTTTCGTTGGAACATGAGCCAGGCGGTCAAAAAAAAAAGTTACAAAAGGGGTCACCCGTAGCACGTAACGTTATAGGGGGCTACGCCCTCATTTTGCTGAGCGACCTTTCATATTAGGGGACCAAAAAAAAAATAAAATAAGGACGAACAGAATATAAGCAGCAGGGGGCAGCACTGGAACAGAAGGCCTTGCAGGAACATTACGCGCCTTCTGCGTAACGCAAAGGTCAAGCAAATATGTTTCTTCTGACAGCACATTACACTGCCGCTGCATAACGGCATATAAACAAGCCATAACCGAAGAGGGACGGGCGGGGCAGTAAGGAACGACTATAAACAGTATGGTAATGTTCATTAGCCAAAACATGCTGTCTTTAGGTTAACAAGTAAAGGTTTATTATCTTTTTTTTTTTTTTTCGCAATGCGGACAGCCATACGGACATACTGACGGGTACAGATACAGACAGAATGATGGACGCAAATTCAGGCAGAACGACAGAAAGCTGAACAGGACAGACCAACGTACGGCTGACAGACAGACAGAATCCCACTGACGAAATTGTAGACTTAGAACTTGTTCAGGGAACTTACCCAGCATCAAGCACCTAACCACACCCATTTAATGTAGTTAAAAGCTAGTACCGTTGCAGCCCACATGCCTGCGTGTAAGAAATCACCCATTATACTTGCTTTAGTTATTAAACACTTAACCTGCAAACGCAATGAAAAGCGATTCCTGGGTATTTGCGCTTGGGCTTGCGCAGAGACACAGAACTATTTATTTAGTAACTAGCGAGAACTGGAAAGGTACGGAAACCCGCATCGTAGAACCGTCACTTCAGAGCTAGTTCTTTATAAAAAAGTTTACCTAGTTTGTCATACATGATTACTCATGTATTGGGGTTGCAATCATAGCATCAAACTTTTGTACTATATTCAACGCCTCCAAGGTTGGGGCCGTTATTTGCCAAACATTAATCCTCCTTTATGGATGGCACCGACAGGTAGACATCAGACACCGTGTTTACCGCAAGCAGGCAGGTCACAAGTAAAGGTATTGATAGGAGCCACATACCCCCTCACCAATCGTTTGTGACGCCAAGGGGCAACGATTAATGGGTCATGCAGCCAAACATAGGCGTGGCCTTTGTTGACCACAACCGTGGCGGGGCCGGTTCGTGCAGCTCCTAATTGACGTGTCGCTCGTACGGCATGTGAAGGGCGCGCGGCGCAGCCGTATGCTCTGCCGTGTGTGATTGTATACCCGAACCGAGAATAGTATCTGAAGGCCCCAGTGGGCACTTGAGAAGGAACACTAACAAAGACATTCCTTATTTTCACGTACAAACGGGCCGCGCATATATATTTGCCCATGACAGTGCTGTCTTCCGCATTTTGCTGCAACCTTGTCTTCTGGCACGAAGTCTAAAACGTCGGCCGCAATACTTTAATTCCTTAGTGCATTAGTTTAATTGTCGCTTGGGACGATGGACAAATGACAAAATAGAAAAAGCAAAATCCTACTCTCCTAGTGCAGAGTGGAGGAGGGATAGGAAAGTGCGAAAAGGAAAAGAGGCAGAACATGGGACGTGGCGGGTGGCTTGGGTTACAGTTCGTAACTATAACCTAGTTTCTTGGAAGGCTATGTCGAGAGCGGCGGAACGCGCAACCGGAGAGTGCTGGCATGGCAACAACTTGGAATGTGGTTGCCGTGGAAGGAGTGAGTTGTCGCGAGGGTGAAGGAAGGCGCAAGACGAGGGTGGTTACAGCGCTACATGGTACAAATTAAGACTGCAGTGACTGACACACACAATCCCTACGCGACAGAAAGTAATCCATTGTTAGGGCTTTTCTGTCTACTCAAACAAAAAACTAACTGTTAGAGAATATTGGTACCTGCAGCTCTGAGAGAGGAAATCCTTTCCGCGTACCACGATGAACCAACATCTGGCCACTTGGGCTATTCTCGCACACTTGCTAGGATACGACAGACATTCTACTGGTCCAACCTTGCCACTGTTGTTAAGCGCTATGTCAAGAGCTGTCGGCAATGTCAGCGTCGGAAGGTTCCGCAATCAAAGCCTGCGGGCCTCCTCATGCCCATAATACCACCACGAGCACCATTTGATCAAGTCGGCATGGATCTTCTCGGTCCTTTCCCTCGGTCCTCTGGTGGCAACCGTTGGATAATCATCGCCACAGACTATCTGACTCGCTATGCCGAGACCAAAGCGTTACCTAGTGGTACAGCGTCTGAAGTTGCCCATTTCTTTGTACACCAGATCATACTACGGCACGGTGCTCCAACCTGTATTATTACTGATAGAGGGACTGCCTTTACTTCAGAAAAGATGGCCGAAGTCTTTTATCTCAGCGGTACGGCGCATCGAAAAGCTTGCTTACCATCCGCAGACCAATGGGCTGACGGAAAGACTTAATAAGACCATCGCGGATATGCTGGCGATGTACGTCGACGCCCAGCACAAGACTTGGGCTGGTACCATATGTGACGTTCGCATACAATACGGCAGTCCAAGAGACTACACGTTTCACGCCGTTTCGCCTCGTTTACGGCAGGGAGGTTTGGACGATGCTGGACGCAATGCTCCTTTACCAAACAGATACTGAACTTTGTTCTAACGCCGAGCAGTTTTCCCAAGATGCTGAGCAAGCACGCCAACTAGCACGCGTCCACATCACCGCAGCTACAGGACAGGGATTCACGCCGGTACAACCTCCGCCACAGACAAGCTTCCTACAACACCGGGGACCAGGTGTGGGTGTGGACTCCTGTTCGACGCCGCGGCCTTTCAGACATGCTAATTTGCCGCTACTTCGGACCGTATAAAATCGTGCGACGCATCAGTAACGTCAATTACGAGGTGCTCCCGGATGTATCAGAGCACACAGGCCGTCGGCTACCTCGTCCAGAGACAGTTCATGTCTTGCGATTAAAGCCGTACTTTGCACGGTGACTGACAAACTACATCTACAAACTTTTTTTTTAATGGGGAAGGGGGGGGGGGGAGGTTGCTTTTGTACGCTTGTGTGCACGTGTAACTGTGTGCGTTACGCTTAAGGAGGGAGGAATGCCAGGGGGCGCTCGGAGTGAAAAACGACGTTGAAGTGAATCGGCTCCGAACTCGCAGGACGTACCTAAACCTTGGACCGTGTAATTCTACCTGTACCGGCTCTGTTAACCTAATCCCAGTCGCCAACACCGTGACAATATTAAGAGGGAACGAATTTTGATACCTTTGGCTTGTTCGTTATTGTCAAATTTTCAAAACTCATTCTGTCTACTGTTCAGCGGAGTAACGCACACGCCGTGTACCACTGCCCATAGTTAGCAATGGCTGTTCTCATAAGTTGAATTCTGCTATACAGATCTCGCCAATTGCCTCACTAAGATGCTAAGCCTATATTACTAATGATCTTTATGCATAATAATGAGGTAATATGCTGGATTAACCACTAATAAGTTCATATGACTGTTTATTCAGCGCTTTAAATGTCAATTTAAGCTATTTATGGCATTGCGGAAAGTAGCCGTGCCGCTGTTTTCTTGACTGTCTCGTTACCCTGCGCGCTGCTCTGCTAAGAAAATAAATTGAATGTCTGCTCGTCTGTATGCTTGACACATTAGGGTTAGTCTGCGTCTAGCCGGTATTAGAGTTCACCACTTAGTTTCTGCTCATGTTCATAGCACGGTGCAAAGAAAACATAGGCACGGAGCACGCAAGCGGTATGCAGACTCACGCCACTTCTTGCACTTTGTGTGAAATTTCCTTGTCCGGCCTCTTATGCAGCGCGCAGAGAGCACAAGAACTGGATAGTTATTTCCAACACGACGCTTAATTTTAGCATTTTTGCGCTAATTGTGTACCACTCACGGGAAAACATGGCCATGCAGATATTCTGAGAGAACTGTCCACTTATAATTTGGCAAAATCTCGTTACTGAGATCAGCATTAGCTGGTTGCTGCCTGCAACTTTCGAGACAAATGTCATATTTTTATTGCGCAAACAATACTACGCCAGGTTTCGAGCCTTTAGCGTAGCATGGTCCGGTAGTTGCGCTTTACACCACGTGACTACTGCGTCATACCAGCGCGAGAGCTGGGCTATCAAGTCGGCTCTTCAGCGTAGCGTGGTCCGGTAGTTACGCTTTACGCCTCGTGACTACTGACGTCATACCAGCGCGAGAGCTGGGCTACATAGTCGGCTCTTCAGCGTAGCGTGGCCCGGTAGTTACGCTGGGCGTTTCGCTCTTCTTCCACTAGGTGCGCTGTAGTTTAACAGGTAGTGTGACGTCATAAGCAAGGCGAAGATGGCCTATCAAGTCGGCTCTTCAGCATAGCTTGGCTCGTAGCCACGCCGGGCGTTTCGTGCTTCTCCCACTAGGTGCGTTGTGGTCTAACAAGTGGTAGTGTTCCTGTATATGCTCCCGCAGGGAGCATAGCATATACAGGAACACTAACAAGTGGTAGGGTGCCTCGATGCGCGCGCCCCCCTCCGCCGCGCGAAGGCGCGCGCATCAAGGCAACCCAAAGGTGGCGTCGTCTTCCATTAGAGACGCTTCGCCTCTCTTGCTTTCGCAATCTCCTAGGCTTAACTACAGCTAAGCCACTGAGTTGTTTCTCCTTTTTATCACTCAAAAAGACATTCTTGATTGGTATTCATACTTGAACAGCTTTAATTTCTGGTTTGCATAAGTGACTTTTCCTACTACCTCACTCACAGTCCTTGTTTATATGAATGATGACACCTATTAACCACTGATGCGTCACTTAGTTTGGTAACCACGAAACTTAGCATTCATATTAACGTCGTTCAATTGATAAGGCAGTGCTACGTATTCAGCAATTACTTTTTCTTGTGATCTCGTTCAAGCGGGTTATAAAATATGGTTTATGGGGTTTAACGTCCCAAAGCAACTCAGGCCATAAGAGACGCAGTAGTGGAAGGCTCCGGAAATTTCGACCACTTGAAGTGCTTTAACATGCACTGGTATATCGCACAGCACACGGGTACCTTGCTTATCCCCTCCATCGAAAATTTTCTTCGAGAAACATTAACGCAGTGTATTTGTTTTCGTTCATAGCCATCCACAGAGCATACAGCCTTAGCTCATAGCAAGAAAACACTTAACAGACTTCTTAGTGCTTTTATGACATTATATCAAGACATCTGTGCCTCAACTTTCAGTACCCGCTGTAGCTGTGAATTTGCATTTATTAGTGATCATCGATATTGCAAATTCGCCCCTTGATGAAATGTCAACTCTTAGTCGTTCGTTTAAAAGGCCGTCGAGCATTGTACCAATAAATTAGTCTTATACATGGGATCTCATTCATAACAATGGAAGAAGATTCATGCTAATGGTAATTACTTGCTCCAATCTGCATATGCTAACTATGGCTAAAAGAGCAGTCTTTTTCTCTGTACGCGCCTATACATTAAACTCTTGTCATCGACATTTTAAACGTGAAATAACGACATTTTGTACTACCTTGTCATCATTTACGGTTGACGCATGTTTAACGCGTATTGTTGGTGCGTTCCTTTTTTATTTTTGTTTCTACTGACTTTTCATCGCGAACTGCTGCTTCTTTGTTCCTTGGCAGTAAATTTTTGATAATTACCAATGAGAGCCTTTGCTGTTTGTGACCTTCTGTGTATTCATCGATGTAAAGTATTTTCGATCAACTAAATCTTCGGCATCTTAAATGAACTGCGTAAGCCATAGGAATGTGAGGTCACTCAAGGACATTATTAGTTAACGGGGCTAAAACAAGATGCCTTTTGTATTTTTGCTTTACATTAGAACGGTATTAAATTCGAAGTTTACTTAAGAACGCGCGCACACACACGCGCGCGCGAATTTATTGTTGTGCTACATAAAGTTGCACAGTGCTGCACAGACTTCTGCTGCATAAAGTGGGCGCGTATAACCTGCAGACAGATGCGCGCTAGGGCTTAGGTTTGACCAGTGTATAGAGTTTCAACTGCGGCGAGAAGTCTGCGTAAATTAAAGCCACCTCCGGCGAGGTCCAGTGTCTTACGTAATGAGAGCCGGAAACTAATCTGAGGCCTTCTTGACTCCGTAATATTTTTTCTTCGCTGTCCAGACTCTGACGTTTGCAGAAGAAATATTTAACGGGACAAAGGACAGCTGCCGAGGAATAAAAATATGCGCACGAAGCAGCAGACGACACCGGCGTTGGACACTAAGGACACCGCCATGTTCTTTTCCTTGGTCGTATCAGCTGTTTCGCATTTCATCTTGCGAACTTCTTTACCCTCGCAGCGCTAAAATTGGAAGGCGAGGCTATGTGGGAGTGCGTACTCGGTCATTCCACACGCTCAGAGTTCTCTGTCCGCAAGTAGTGAAAATAACAAAAAGAAGTAAAACAAGAAGCGAAGAGAGTGAGTGAGAAATGGTGACAGGATGACGGGAAGTATCCAAAGTTCGCGCCAAGTGAGAGAAAAAAGAATAGAAACATGCCTCGCGCCACACTGCACGCGCGCTTTCCGGTCGAGCAGCCGAACCTTCGCCTTTTATTTCGCCCATGCTGCGAACCACGCGGCGGTTGGCCACGTGGTGAGGAGGCGGCAACGTCACGTGACGAGTAGCGCTGACCACGTGGGTTATCACGTGATAAAAACCGCGCGGCAGCGCGCGCGCGCGTCTCGATTCGCGCCGAAAATACGAGGAGGAGAGGTAAGAAAGGAGAGAGACAGAAGAGGCGGCTAGCGCGAGCTGAGGGCGAGGGTATAGCGAGCACGCGTGCGAAAGGAAGGAAGGAAGGAAGAAGGGAGTCTGGGGCGGAGAGTACGGCCTAAGCAGCGGCGGCGGTTGCTGCTGTGGCTGGTTTGGGCTGGCTTTTTGCCTCTTTTTTAATCGTAGTCCGGAGGTTGGTTGCGCGCCCGCTCCTTCGTTCTGACTCTCCACTCTCGCCGACAACACCTCTCTCTCTCTTCCTCCTCCCATCCACCGGATTCTTCAGCTTCCCCCACTCAGTTAGGGTGTTTGTCTTTTGTGCATCTGTTGCCAGCGGCCGCTGCGAGAGCTCTCTCCCCCGAGGTCCCCCCCGGCAGCAGTCGTCCCAGCACGCACACCAAGTGCTACTCTCATCGAGGCGGTCGGGGCGCCTGGTCGCACCGCCGCGCAAAACTTTTCTTGGAGTCCACTGGCGACGTCCGCGCTAGCAGCGTGGAGCGTGCTGCTCGCCGGTTTGCAAGGAGAGAAAGTGTTTTCGCGGCCCAGCAACTCTTCTTCCCCAGCGGAGGACAACGTGCTGTGTGTGCGTGCGTCTCTTTTCTGTTCCTTCTTTGCTGAGACTGCTGCTGCCGGCGGCTACGAGCAGGCAGTTAGCTATGGGTTAGAGCAAGTGCTCGTCGTCGTGTGGCCTGTGAATTTTTTTTTTTTTTTTCGAGCCACGCGGGTTTAATATTTATTTAACCCGCACTCGCTGTTTCTACAGTTTTCAGACAACATGGTCGGTGGTGGTGCAGCAGTTTAGTGATGTTTATCGTTGCTCTTAAGCTTGCTACATTTTGTTTACTGACGGGATATATAGGGAAAACAAACCGAAAATAAGAATTTCGACCTGTGCCCACTGGAGAACTGAACCAGCTGGAGAAAGAGAGAAAACGTTCTACGCTACTGCAACGACGTCGTCGGCAGCGTCGTTTCCACCGAACGAGTGTGCGCTCTCGTCGTTGCTACCGCTACAGGTGGTTTTTGCGCGCGTGTGTGCTGTGCGCGAGCGGGGCTGTGCTGATTCCGCGGCCTGCCTGGATCGGCGCGCCGTCGTAGCTGCGTGGCGGCGGATAGCAGGGGTGATATCTCGCTCGCCCACCCCACCAACGAGGAGTGTGAGTGTCTTCTCTGTGTGCGTCGCGCTTTGGAAAACATGATACCGGCCGCCTCTCGAAGGCGTCGTCGTTCAGCCTCGACTGCCGCCGCTGCCTCGCGGCTTCTTCGCCGGCGTTGCGTCGCTGCTCCCGACTTGTTGTTCGCCGCCGCTTAGTGGTAGTAGTAGTAACAACAGCAGGAGCAGCGCGCGGGGCCCCACATGACGTGGTGCGGTGACGCTATGACCGGTCGGAATTCCATCGCTTCTGCAACCGCCGTCGAGATCGCTACGACGACGACGTCCGAGCGCGTCAAGCCGGCACCGGAAGGCATACGTCTGTGAGGACTTCGTGAGTACCTTACTGCACCCAATTACTACTGCAGCAGCCAGCGCTACGTTTGTAAAGCCGCTCGCACTTAGTCGCGTGCTGAAAGGCTTGCGCTGCGCCGGTCGAGACCAGTCAGTGTTCTCGGGGAAAACGCAGCTGACGTTGCTGTGGGCCCGAGCAACACAGATGCGCTCATCACACGCCCCCTCACAATATCGTTCCGGGCTGAGCTTTTTTTTTCTCTTGCTGTGGCGATCGTCTTGCTGTGCCGATCGCTCCGTGGCCCGGAGAGCGAAGGCAGGGCACCACACGGTGCTGTCGTCTGCTAGAATTCGAGTGGCGATGGGTTAAAGGGCGGATCGCAAGCGTTCTTCTCACAAACTACGCTTCAGTTGTGAAACTGCGTGCTTGTTTTCATTTCAACCATGAAACGTCGCCGAAGCTACAGAGGAAACTTCTCAGTCGCGTCCGAAGTGCATTAAGTAGTGTGAAGCTGTTTGTTGTTCCGTTAAATCGGGCCGTGCGATTGGCGGGCTCGGGTACGCTATTATGTTCCTTTTATTAGTTCGAACAGCGCGCGAGGGTTTCTGTGCCGATTAGCGGCAGCAGCTTTGCACAAGGCAGTGAATAGTGGGGAAGAGGGGGGTGCAGCCATGTTTACTGGCTCGACCTTCTTTATCTGTCGTCGTCTGTCGACGAGTGCTTGGCGCGCGAACAAAAAAACTGCGTTGCAGCGGCGGTGGCGACCTTCCGGCTCCTTCTTAATGACGACGCGTGCGGCCAAGTTGAGCGCCGGCGAACGCGGTTTCTTCGCGTACCGACTAAAAAGAGGCGCAGCCGTGCGCAGTGCGCTATCTGTGCTTTTAAGCGATTCTGCAGTCGTTGCAATCCGCTGTCTTCGACTGAAGCACTTCTCAAGGTAATGGTGGTCGAAATCTGATGAGGTGCCTGCCAAGATGTTTCCGCGAGCACTGTTCTTGCAGGCGTAAGGTGTTCGACAAATTGCTTTGAATTCCACAGACCACACGCTTTCCCCGACAGAAACGCGATATGCTGGGATCTCGAGTTGCAGCTGTGGAGATGTGGAGGGGCGGCTGCTCGCAATGCGGTCTGCGTAGTTCCCTGTCGGGCAGTGCTTAAAGTCTGGCTCCATCAGAGGGGGTCTCAAGTGATTCGAGCACGGATGTAGAGATGGGATAGAAAGAGAGGAAGTGACTGGTGTCCTGTATTGCACATTGTTTTATACAAAGCGGAGAAATAATTTTTCTCCGTCTCTAGCTTTAGGAAACATGTTGATAGTTCTTATTAAGACTCACATTGGGAAACTGTCGAAACGATAGAGAATAAATGTTTTGATTATCACTGCAAGAACAAAAAATGGTCGTCTGCTTCGTATGCATGCAGCCCCTGTGTTTTCAAGCGCAGGGGGTCTCAGACCCTTCTAAAATATTAGTGGAGGTCTCAGACCCCCCTTGACTATGCCCTGCTTGGGCATATCTCTGTACGAAAGCAAGTTTATTTTTCAGTTCTATTTTAGTACGAGATAGAAAATGAATGAGGATAGTATCTTGCGAGGATTTTTTTACTAATCATGCTTTCTCTTCAGAGTTATGCCAGCGGTAATTAGGCCTCCAAATCTGACTGGAAGCTGCCACACGCGTATTCCTCCCCTGAGGCTTAATTTTATGGATGCTTGTTTTGGAAGAGTAACACAGAACATAACGTTTGCATTTACATTAGGTTCTTGAACAGCCGTTCGCGATCAACACTGTGCCATGTGCACGGCTGCTCTTCATCAAAAAGAACAGCGCTCTTTTCAAGTAGTTTAAGTACAAAGGGGACACATATGTTCTTTTAAGGGTATAAGTTGGCTGACGATCGCTTCAGAAAATTCAAGAGGCAATCAAAATTCCTTTTGCACAGTGGAGTCTGTGTATTACATTACATTGTGCCTTGGCGTGCGCGAAATAAAGCTGCTAATAGCAATCAACAACAGAAATCGCAGCTTCCACAATACCGCATTTCGTATGGTGCATTGACCTAAGAAATCGGGCCGGATAATATAATATTTAACGTTTCCGTTCGAGAGAGAATTTTTAACAATTCCGCCATATTGATAACTGAGTATAAACCAATATAAGCCTAAAACTGAGGTTTCTTTTCATCATGAGTTTTTTCTTTGCTTTTTCTGTACGCACACTCAGCAAAATAACTACCGGAAAGGAGAGAGGGGGCGCAGATGGTTTTACATAGCTGGCATCGTTGTAAAACTGATCGAACATCTTGATTCTTTCACTTCGACCCTTAAGTCGACGAAATCTCGAAATAAATGGGGAGTTGAAGCATGCCTAGCGCATCACATCGTTGCGCGGTACGATTCATTGAATTCCTCTGAAGGAGTTGATGACTCGGAGAGAAGTTCCCGGAAACGCAATAGGCACCTGTACACAAGGTCATGCTCGGATGCATTCTCATCACTGCTATGATCAGCAACACGCATCCGCGTCTAGGCAATTCGTGGACACTAAGTGTGCAGCTTTTGTGAAAAATACTCAGGATGCAGAGTTTGTTTCTGGGCACATTGTATGAATGGTTTGGCATCGCCGGAGCTCCACAACAATCGAGGGTGACAGTTCTCGTTTTTATGCAGGATAACTATAGGATTATTATTGCGAAAACAATACTACTCGCACTTTCAAGCCGTCAGCGTGGTCCCGGCGCTAACCACGTTTGACCTTTGACCTTTAGACGACGCCAAGCTGGCAGGAGCTGCCAACTTGGGTCTCTCGTTTCACATGGGACGGTTATGTCAATCATCCTGCTAGGACCCTGGCATTCACGTTACCCCTATAGGCCACTAAGACACGTTCATACGGCTTGGTTAAAGCGGGGCTTAATATGTGGGCTGAGGAAGAAGAAAAAGACAAGAAAGCTCGGTCACCCGCAGCTAATGCTTTCGCTCAATATTTGGTTCAGCAGCGCTGAACCCTTGTAGTTTTTTATTCACCTGATCTAGCAGCAAACACATTCACTTGTGTTCTTACGCGAACTCGTTCGTATTAGTGGAACATTCGGGTTGTGGGTTGTTAGATTGTTGTTTTGCTTTTGAAAAGGTTAGTCCGGAAAGTGCATCTGGAAGTTGCTCGAAGAAAACACCTCGCTGTAATAAATTACTAGGATCTACTGGACAGCGTACACCGGTTGACTCTTATTGCGTCGTGTGCGTGAGGTTCTGCCCGAACAGTTGCTCATTTAATTGATTGCTTTAGGAACGCTTGCACGGTGGTTGCGACCATTAAATGCGACTGCCAGACAACCACCCGTGTTTGATTGTACCCGCGGGCTGCATTCAGAACTGCTGGTCCTTTTGATCGTCACTGCATCGCAGCCACTACACAACTAGAGGTTTACATTTATGCTATCTATGTTGTGCACTGTGCACGTTGAGTGCTTCAGGTGTGCTTGGGGATTCTCTGCTGTTCTGCAGGATTTCCTCAAAGCTGCCTTTCTGCAGCACTGTGTGTTTTCCTAAACGTTACTAACTAGGCTTGCGCACTCTTAATCTATGTTGCAGCTTCGCTCCCGGGCAGTGCTGTAGGCGAAGTCATTTCTAGACTAGTGCAGAACTTTCCACTTTTTTGGTCTAGACAGTAGTTTAGATTTCTCGGTTGTGTTGGAAGCTTTCTTTAAACCTTTCGCCCAGACTTCTACCGGGCTTTCCATATTTTCTTCATACCTTCGTCCAGGCAGTGATCTATGTGTGCATGGTACTTTTCTACTGTGCTGCAGCCTTTCCTCAATACTTCTGTCCAGATTTGCGTAACACTTTCCATCCGTGCACTGGTCAAGTCAAATGCTTTAGGCACGCATGAAGCTTTTCTATTATGCAGCAGGCTTTCCTCAAAGCTGCTGTCCAGACTTTTCCACACTCTGGTGCTGACAGTGCTTTAGGATGCATGAGTCTTTTCTACTGTGTTGCTGTCTTTCCGCATAACTTTCCATGTCTGAGATGCAGGCATGTGTTCGGGCAGTGCATTTGACGTTTCTGCTGTGTCAGGGACTCTGTTGAAAGCTGCTGTCAAGACTTGCGTTCCACTTTCCACCAGCGATGCATACTTTGCTTTGGTGAAGATTGCATGGGGACGTTTCTTTTTTTTTTTTTTTTCATGATCCTGGCTCTTGTCAAAGCTTGTCGAGACATGCACATCACCTTCTATCGGGTCTGTATACCTTCGTCCGGGCTATGATTCGTGCGTGCGTAAGACCTTTCTTGAAACTCTTTAACGAACAGAGTTTAGCCCCAGTTTAAAATTCGCTCACTTTCTATTCTTCGTAAGGAATGGATTTGGACCTGGAAACGGTAGTAATAGAGCTGCAAGAGATAACTCTTCGTGATAAAACAGCGCAGCAAAGACACGGACGCGGCTTAAGCGCTCTTTTTTTTTAAGAATTAAGAAAAATGCTTCTCTAACTCGCACAAGACTTTCCAGAGATGCTGCATGCTTTTGTGCAGAAAGCGCTTCAGGCGTGCATGTAATTTTCTAGTTATGATACAGACGCCGGTGCAAGCTGTTCTGCTGGCGCGCATCGGAATGTTATGCTCGGCTGCAGGCTCTCCTTTTGGCTGTACGCCAGAGGCTCAGAATTGCATTTCAGTTTTCAGCTGCACTGGGGAGAAAAAAGAAGAAAACAAAAGAGACTTCTTGCTGGCAGAACAAAAATAGCGCATATGGCGACACTCGTGTTACTGTGCGTGACATAATAACAAACTCCGCGTGTCATTTTGGCCATGCAAGGAATGAGGGCTCAGGGAATTACCGTAGGGGTTTTGGCGAACATTGCTGGGAGGTTGTTGAGAGATTTCTGCAAGGTGCAGGCGGGATTAGCCTTGCGGGCTCTGCTGGCAATCGTCACTGTGCACATAATCAGTCATAGTCAAGAGTCAGCTGCTCTTGTCATGATATGCAATGCAGATGCGAGCTCTGGAGCCAATGTCCTGAAGCCAACGATGAGAGGCTCGATCCCGCCTTCTTGAGAGAAGCGAACATCACACACACACCTTTCCGCTTTGCGCCATCGACAGCGCATGAGACAACGGCCTATATCGCCACACACACCACTTACGGAATTTAGCGGAGACGATGCCAGGCTCGTCTTATACATCCACGCAAGAGTATGAGCAGAGCCCGTGCAAATGCGATGCAGTTAAGTGGCTTCTCTTTCACTCCGTAGGTCACACATGGCTTATTGGGTGAACTGCACAGGGTACTGCTAAGCACCGTTTTCCTGATGATATCTCTTAGCATTCTGGGGGTCTTTTCTTTAACAGCGCTTTTTGGGTGAAGCTGTCCGCCTGTACGTGACTCATATATGTGCGAGGGCACCGACTGGAAACGTATAGAAAAACCTCTGTTGTGCAGATTATGCGCCAGTGTAGAGAGCAAAGAGGCAAGGCATCAGTACATAGGAACGAACCAGCGCTATGACCTTTGAAGGGCGGATTTAAAATCCGCCAGGATCCCAACTCCAACTTTACACCTTCCTCAAAGCCGCCCCAATGCCAACGCTTTGGGCCGTTTTGACGCTTCAGTAAAGAGTTCAGACCGAGCAGTGTTCAATGAAATAACGTGGAAAGCCGCTGCGCTTGCTCCTCGGAACCAGCAATGAAATTTGAAGGTGGTATACTTTGTCTCAAGATGTTCGAGTCGAGCGAACTCGCTACTGTCAAAGAATAACCGCGTTTAGCACGCACGTAAGTCGCTGAGCTCAAAAGTTGTTTGCCTTTTATTGAAGCCTTTAAAATACGACCTCGCAATTAAATCGTCTTTTATTTTTGCGATGACTGCTGGCTGTTCAGGGTATTGGCGTTAAATTTTTGTACTAATGCTTTTGATACCAGATGTCGCCGTCATGCGCTTTTCAAGTCATCGATCTTCGAACTGTTTTCAGGATATCCAGCGCTGGCTAATTTGCATTAATTACCCTGCCTTATTCCTAAACGTTAAGGCCTAAAAGGATACAGTTTGTGCCTCTGTTATTATATTGGGTGTTTAATATATATTCTGACAAAGTATACCATTCTTTAATTGTTACGCACGGCGGATAAATAATCATGTGGACATGTTTTCATTTTCCTGTATATGTTCTGAGCGTATGTTACGGCCAGCATTCGCTGCCGTTAGCTATGACCAACTTCCCAACATGATCCCAGAGGGCGGTTTCTTGCAAACTTGCCCGTCAGGTTCTCCGTAACGGCGTCCGAAGACAAGATACGGGATTCTTGGGGATCGCCCCAGCTCTTGGAAGCAGACCTGCGAGTCTTGAATCAGGCGGCCTTGCTCTGCGAGAGCACAAAGTGCCACCGGCGGGAAGCATTCGACACACATTAGCACATGGCGGTGGTGAACTCTTTTATTACGCCCAGAAACAGGGGACCAGTCAAAGGACCAGTTGTGCTAGCTTAGAAGAGGTCGGCGGGGATCCCTTGGGATGTCGCGGCCTCCACCGCGCTCTGGATAAGCCGGGTGGTGGCTCGGAAGTACGCAGGAGAGACTCCCACGTCTCTGGGCTGTTTGAGTTGTCTGTGTTGTAGTATATACAAATCCACGCCATGTGTATGAGAGTGGCCGGAGTTGAGCAGTGTTTGCACATGGGGGCTATCTGTTGCGGAAAGATCCCGCAGGCTGACGCAAGCCAGGTGCTGGGCGATTTAGGAGGGGGCCCACCTGAAAGTAGAGACACATGGCGCTCCCGCCTACAAGAGTTGTCGCCCCCCCCCCCCCCCCCCTTCCTCACACCTTGCTAACCACTGGTAGCCTTCCATCCGCCGCGGCCTAAGGACATGTCGCGTATCTGTCAGTACGAGCACGTTCACAGCTCGATGCTCGGCCATCGTGACTGAGGCTCAGTTCAAGCCATAGGAAACTGCAGCCCCATTTGCAGGGGAATCTTTTTAAGCCCTCCTCAGCCCCTCTCCTCCTCACTCTCCGGATTGAAGCTCATGGCTGCGGGATTTAACTGCGGAGGCTCCAAGCCTTGCACTCATGAAAGCTGAGCACCTAGCCGGGCCGCGGCTTAGGCCATGGAAACTGGTCCTTAACCAATAGTGTAGGGAGCTGAACTAGTCGCGTGCAGAAGACGTATATCGTCTGTTTAGCGCCAGAGTGGCTCGCACAAATACTAAGTGCTAATCGAAGGTTGGCCAGAGCAAGCTGAAAAGTAGCTGTTTCAGGGAAATCGCTTGTTAACGTGCATACGGCCTGCTCAAGAAATAAAAAAATAAGAACAGGTAATTGGAGTGTGCCTTGTAGTCCTCCACTTATTCCTCTCGGCTAACGGCAGCGATGAAATGGGTTCTATACTTGCCGGTGTTCGGTTTACTGTGCACTCAGTAAGGCGTGAAACAGTGTATGGCGCTGTTGCGGCAATTAACGGAAGTGATTCAGCAGTGCAGCGAAAGCTTCATTACGCTACGTAGAGCCGGTGTTCGCGTAGCACTGAATTTGACCTTCAAGTGACCTTGACCTAATTAAGTGGGGGTGTCCATCATTCCATGGTGTCCAGCCTAAAGTATAAGGCGCCTTTCTTTCCTCAAAACCTAACTTTAAAAAGAAATGAAAAAAAGAAAAACGCTGATTGAAAAGGCGATGCTACAGAGGCTATCGCTGCAACAGTCGCAGCAGGATCGGTGCATCCTCGTCGTATCCGCCTTCGTGAAAAGTTTGGTATACCGGTCGCCATGTTTGCAAGTGGAGTGGCGGTCGGGGAGCGGCCAAGGTATACCGTCGTCGCCGACTCGAGATTCTCGAGAAAACTCGAAGTTTTCTCCGCCGCTGGAGGAGTGATTCGAGTGTAGGTTGCTCTCTGAAACGAAAAAAAGGCCTCGAGGGCCGCTTGGAGTAGAAGTTCAAGTGAACGCGTGTTCGTAAGTACGGCGGTTAAACCTCCACAATTTTTTTAGGTCTGAGGAAGCCTTCCGGACTGTCGAGCCTGGAATTACTTAATTCGAAAAAGTGCAATTACTTCAAAAGGAGAGACACATCCGTGGGGTTAAAATCTAGGTCTTCAGCTGTCGGCTGGCAGGTGGAGAAAGGAAAAACGGATGTTTTTTTAATGCAAAGTATATAGCGTCGCGGAGAAACCTAGCACACCGCAACTAGCCACCAAAGCACTTAGGTTTCTTCTCGGCCAGTAATTACAAAGTACGCATGCGGAGCGTGAGATTGGAACATGAGTTTTCGAATGTGTGTGAGTGAAATTAGAGAGAGATATATATATATTTTAATGGCAACAGGAGATGTCTGCCTGGTGGTAAGCCTAGCATGCTACTCCTGATGAGGGTTGAGGGATGAGGGTGACAGAGTGTGGGAGGGGAAGGGGAAATAAATGAGAAAAAAGAGGATCGGTGTCGCACACTTTCACACGCACATAAGCACACACAGATGAGTTTTAAAGGGTATTGATCAACCCTGTGTCCTTAAGAAAAGTTAACTTTCACACGCACATAATCGCACACAGATGAGTTTTAAAGGGTATTAATCAACCCTGTGTCCTTCAGAAAAGAAGGCCTTGGTAGCTCGCGCAGCAGACGATCCGTCGCACCAAGGACCCAGGACATGTTCAAGGCGCAAGGTTGTTTCTTTAGGTAAGCTTAAATTATTGCGCAGTGTCCTGCGATGTGCAGTAAACCGTTGACAGGAGGTTACCAAATGTTCAAAATTTTCACACACATCACATGTAGAGCACAGAGGCCTGCTCGCTATGCCTATTTTATGTAGGAAGTAGTTTGTGTATGACACATTTAAGCGGATTCTGTGTAGACAGTTTCGATGCCAGTTTCGTGAAATTAGGTGATTGTTGTCACGTATCATCCATACCAAGATCGCCATTCGTGCGTCCTGGAGACCTTCATCGCCGATAGTGGAGGCCGTTCCTGGCTTGCGTTCTGAAAATTCAGCGCAACTACATGAGTAAACTCTTTTGTATCCTTTTGCATTCGGGTTTATCCGCGTCGCTCTCTTCCTGACGACGTTTTCGACCTTCATGTGCCGTCACAAGAGGCCGGGAAAGTAAACAGAAATCGGAACGAACAAAAGAAAAGAGCTTCTGTACTGTCGAATCTCGTCTTGTGCTAATTACTGCTTCCCGGACGAACACTACTGCGGACTCTGTTGTGCTTACTTTCGTTTCGTCACGCCTTCCAGATCAGTGCGAGGCTGTTTCACCACGGCTCTGCCTTTTATTCAGTGTGGTAAACCCTGCTTACATAGTTTCATTTATGGATGTAATGGCCAATTACGACTCTTTTGTGGCGGATGGGAATTCGTAATGGGATCCCTTTGTTGCGAGTGTGGGGCCACCTATTCATCCGCCAAACTGCTTGAGCTCATCAGGAAGGAAGTGCAAAGAGTGGGCTATACCAGGGAAGTGGTGTCGTTAGGTAACGGGAGAAACGGAAAAACCTAACGTAACGGTCAAAGAGACACTGGGTGAACTGGCGTCTTGTGATACGCTGCAGAGAAAAGCAGAGACATTCGAGTGAGAGAGTGTAGATTGCTAAGTGGTCGTTACCTTGCATGTCGCAACGGCTCTCCTGAAGTCCTGCCCATCGGAGTTCTCGCAGAAAGGGCTGTACGGTTAGCCGAATAATGAGGGTGTTGTCGTAACCTCTGTTGTGTCGCCGTTAGGCAGTAAGCTGTACTGTATTATGCGACTCCGTCACGTGGTCTTATTTGCGGACGTTGTTATGCCCGGCTGACCACGTACCTGATTCACAAGTTTTCTTTTTTTTTTTTTTTCGTTGGTTTTGTTTGGTCTTCCGCGTAGCTGCGATAACCGATATGCAAAGTAATCTCTTGACGCTCAGTAGACATGCTGAGATTTCTTACACCTGGCCGCCCGTTTAGCACACACACTCATTCATACACATTATTTTAATGTACTTGTATAAATAGATCAAATTTGTCCGTGTGGTTTCAGGCACATGAGCGTCGTAACAATGTGCAAACCTTATTTATTTATTTTTCAGGCGGGACTCGGACGTTAACTCCGGCGCTGTGACTGACGAGTGAACGAAAGTGCCGAAATGCAGTGCAGTAAAATGAAATGGTACTGATGTAACACTAAAATCTATCGCAAAAAAAGCGTCTGATGTGGTCTGACGTGGCTCGTCAACTGGTTGCATAGGAGTTGCACCCGAAAAGCGCTGATACCATGCAAAGAAAGTCGTTTGAGGTGGTAGCTGTTTGCATTTCTCGTTACTCCCAAAGCGAGTCTTTTCTCCGAAGCGACCATTCACGTTATCGCACATCCTCCGAGCTCGGTTTACTCTCTTCCTGTTGCTGGTGGTCTATCAGGCACATTGCATCAAGGCACTTTTGCGTTTTAGATCTTCTCTCCTTCCTCGCTTCTGTCTATTCGTTGGCTGTCTTGTGCGAGTCACGCCTGGCGGAAGCATTCTTGCCACAATGTCGGTAAAGCGGTAAAAAGCAAAAAGAGGAAATAGAGGGAGCGGAGTGAGGCGGGGCAGAAAGTGAGCCTCGAGTTTGCGTACAAAAGAAGGTGTGGAAAGACTCTTACGTTCAGCATGCGCTGCACAAGTTGCGCAAGAAGATGCCTGACAGTTCCACTAAGCTGATATAAGGCTGTAGCTAATCAAGACAACAGCTTTGTGTTTGCAACACAAGATACTTAACAGTGTGAGGGTTGGAATGGAAGGGCCTTGTTTCTATACCAATGTCCACAAGACCAGAAAAGCGGGCGTAAGAAAACTAGGAAGTGCTCGGTTTCCTTGGTGTCGGTCCGCTCCCGGATTAGCAAGCTCATGACGTCAGACTCCCACGTCATCAATGTTGCGTAACCTCTAAGCACCGACCATAAGTGCAGTCTTGCATGGAGACTTTTAGTTTACCGCGGCCGTCTACCGCTACCGCGCGCCGTCAGCACAGCACCCGCTGATTGGTCCCTGCGTGCGGAGTCCGCCAGAATTTGACTAGAACGTAGCGCCGTCTTTCGCCATCGGGGTGATCTGCGCATGCGTACTGACGCTCGCACGGTGGCGGTAGACGGTAGCGGTAAGCGGTAGCTCTAAACTAAAAAAAAATAAAAAAAAAATAAGCCAACTGGGGCAAATTGTTCAAAAGTTATGTTATCCCGCACGTGTGCTCATGTTGTTGCGTTACAAAAGCGGTATACGGATCGAACGTCGGTTGAGTATAAGAGCTGTCGGAGTAGTACCCAGTTATCGAAAACATTGGCGTTCACCTGCCTTGCGACGCGAAAGTAATCAACGGCGGCAGGGAAGTGGACTTACGGAGTGAATTCTTCAGCAGGATTTCTTTGGGCATTCCATAGAGTGTATGAAACATTTAAATGTGTAAAGCAGACTGCATGCACTCTGCTTTACAAGTTTCACAGTTTAAAATACCCTTATAAAAATGGTCTATAGACAATTTATAGCTCATCTATAGAGTATCTATAGACAAATGTTCATATTTGGGATATTTCTTATTGGCTATGGACAGTCGATAGACTCTATAGCTAAAAGTAAATGAAGGCCACTATAAATTTTGGCTATAGTCAGTCAATAGACTATCTATAGATTAATGTCTAAAGTGGCTTTAATTTTCTTTTGCCTCTATATAGACTCTTTATAGCCACGAGTCTATAATGGCCTTAATTTCCTTCTGGCTATAGGCAATCTACAGACTGTCTATAGATTAATGTTCAGAGAGACTTAAATTTTTTTTTTGGTGTGTGTACAGACGAAGTCTATAATGGCCATTATTTCCTCATGGCTGTAGACAGTCCATAAGCTATCTATAGATTAAAGTCTAAGCAGTCTTTCATTTCTAATGATGCATCATTATACTGCCATAGTGAATCTGTGGTACTCTATTTTAAATTTGCTCCGTGTCTTTAGAAATTTCTCAGTCTCTCCATAATCTATAGCCTTCGTTGCAAGGGCCTGCAACAACCTTTTACACAGCCCGTATATATGATATAAACACCTTGCGTCTAATGAATCTGGCGTGTTTTTATGTATATTTGCTGGGCCTTCGCAGCAGTTTCTTTAGACACTTCACGAGCCCTACACTCTGTAAACTGAGCCGATCCCTGTCGAAAAAACTACAGAACCGTGTCAAAAATACGACAAAATATTCTGTTGTTCTGTCGTAAACGTCAGATTTTTCTGTAGTTCTGTAGTTTTTCTGTAGTATATTTCTGTTGTCCGTAGTTTTGTAGCACTTTCCTGTTGTAATTACAAAAGTTTCTGATGTTAATAGAGAACGTTCTATTGTCACAATAGGTTTCCCGTCAAAAACTGCACAGAAAGCCTGTCGTAACAGCAGAAACTTTTATGTAGTTTGTTCCGACTGGGATAGATCGTCGTGGCACTTCGGAGTGTCTAGTGGGGTCGGAGAAACAATCGAGTGGGGTGGGAGGGGAGGCCGTGCACCCACAGTGCTACGTCTCGCGTCGTCCCGTAGTCATCGCTGCTTTCACGCACGGCTGACGTGGACGGCTAGACGAGGTCGTTGCCTCTTCGAAAGGAACGGCGCCAACAGCAGCAGCAGGTGCTGCGAATACAAACTATCAAAGACCTGCGGAACCGCGCGTCAGTCGCCAGCCGGGCTTGCAGTGATTCATGATCGCGTGCTCGCCTCAGCAGTGCAGTCGCGAACTCTGTAATGCGAGATTGTTTTGCTTCCCCAGTGAGCCTTCCGTCTACAATGCAGCTTTCGGTTTTTTAGCCCGCACATTGGGATGTTGGCATATGTAAGCGTGCGGTGACTGTTGAGCGCGTGATAGTCGGCTAACCGTTATCAATTTCGTTTATCAAGATGGTTGTGTCGTAGAATACGTTTATAAATGTACATTTGGAGACGAGGGGTCGGCTTAGGAATAGGTATAGTTTTATCTCCGCAGAAAATGGAGCTTTTCTGCAGTCAAAACAAACAAGGTCCTTTTGTTTTATTTCTCATACACGCGGCCTGTGCGTAAAACTGTTGTCTTGAAGAACGAACAAAACAGACAAAAGCGAATGAACGTTGGAGCCTTTTATGGGGACCGCTGAATGCATTAAAAACAAAATTGTGGTGTTAGTGCTAGTGGAAGTTAGCCTGTATTAATAGGCTATACTTGTTATAATCAAAAAGAGGCTAGTCTCACCGAAAATGAAGCTTCTATTAGACAGAAAAGATTTATTTTTGTAAAAATACAGGTGTCGCCATCCCCGGCCGATCTCACAATTAAAAAATGCCTCTGTCGACACGGGCTTTTATCCTGGAATCCCAAAACGTACTCTACACGGTGCCGTTTGCTTCAATACGGTGGCAACTCGTCCTTTTCGGTGATGACGTCACGAATTTGATTGCAGTGGCGGGGAGAGTTCGAAGTCCGGTTTCCGTGCCGATAAATGCTTCGTTTACTGCCAGAGGAAGGTCATTTTGTTTTAGAGCTCGTCTCTTGTGCGCTCGTTCGGCGGTTGAAGCGCACTGCCAATGATGCCATTGCCGGTGTAACCGAGCTAGAGTGACGAGCCAAGGAGTCTTTCTCGGAAGAATAGAATGAAGAGCCATGAGTGAGCGGCGCAGAGCTCGTCTCGTGGCTTGTCTTTCTCTTCCTCTGGGAAACTCTCTTTGGCTCGCGAGAAAACTGCAACTGCTAGAAAACTGCAGAGTCAACTGCACATGCATACAAGCATCATTCAAATCATTTGCCCCAATATGTCGCAAAAACGCTTAAGCAACCACTGCCCTGAGATTTCGCATTTGGGAGTATTGTAACCGCCCTTATGTATACCTTTGTTTCTTTTTTTTTCTTTTTTTTTAATTTGAAAAACTTTTCAGTCGCGAAGTCCTCACTATTCCTGTAATTGCCATCCTTATCATTCACGTTCCTGTAGCTTGCTGCGCTCTCCGCTGCTTAAATTAGATCAGTTTCGTCAGATCGATGTAAGCAAGCTTCTCATTTTGCGCTGTGCGCATTTAACTCCTCCTGTAGTTAGCATAGTGTGAGTGCGTTTGCATTCTCTCGTCACGTCTTTTTTCCTTTCTTTAAAGCACTTCTTGCGGCGATAGAGGGCGCTTTCATTGCCCTCATGATCATGACGATGTGCTAGCCAACATCATTATCATTATCACAAGGTAGGAATGACTGCCTGCCGAGTGGTGGTGATGATGATGATGATGATGAAAACATTTATTGACATTGGCTTAGATTAAGGGAAGGCTGGCCTGGTCCCTAGTCCGGGACGCCGTTGGTAAAAGCCGCTGCCCGTGCTCTTTCGACGAGGGCTCGTTGTTCCTCGAGGTCCGACCAGGACAGGGCTGCCTCCCAGCCTTCCCACGTTGGCTGATTTATTATGTCAATACTGGTATTTTGTTGACAAGCCCATACCATATGGTATAAGTTTGCCTTTTGGCCACAAAATTTGCACAGCGCCGAAAAGTATTCGGGCTCAATGGCGAGAAGTGTTGCTGGAGTATTAAATGACATAGTTTGTAACCTTCGAAGGTGACACTCTTCTGACTTACTAAGACCCTTAGCGGGCTTCGGGAATGTCTGCCTTTCAAGGCGCAAATGCTGTAATATCTCTGAATATGTTGTTAACGGAGAGGGGGAGCCTAAATCAGCAAGGGAGGACGTAGAAGGATTTCGGGGAAGAAAAGCTCGGGCCGAAGCGTGTGCGCGTTCGTTTCCTTCAGTAAACGGAATGAGTGGATTGCGCTAGATTTTGAAGTTGGGTAGACGGCGATTCTGGAACACATGCTAGAGAAACGAGAAGGACGTACGACAACGAAATTACACTAGTAAAGGCTGTCTCTCTAAATGAAGTTTTGTTTAATACAACGCGGTAGATGTGACGAATAAGAAAACAGGGGGAAAAGAGCCACATTGTGGTTACGGCAATGCAATGCGAAGTCAAGCGGCAGCTATGACAATGGTAATCAGTAAGGTAATCAGACAAAGTAAAGTTCAATGATAAATCGGTGGTAATTCTATCAGGTCGTTGCTGAAGCACAGCTAATGGCCCACGGGGAGGGTATAATCAAACGGATTATTTTGCCAATTCCTCTCTATGACGTTTGCGTGGCAGCTTCAGTTCCTGAATCGTGTAACATGACAACAAAAGAACGCATTCGTTTAAACTAATCTTGGCGCGTGCGCTGGCGTAAACTGCCTTTTCATCAACGTTAAGGGTTAGGAGACCTAATATACCGTTTATTAAAAAATTTAACCTCGCCGCTGCCTATTGTTTGCCGGTCAGGTGCCGTGGTTGGTCGCTAAATATAGGACGCTCTACGTGCCTGAGCAGCTCGTCCCCAGCTGCTCGCTTTTACAGGTACATTGGTTCTCGGGGACAGTTCGTGTCGCAGGATTTTTAGCCTAAAAAAAAAAAAAATAATAATAATTGTGCAGCGTGTGGCGTTGTTCTTTTAAATGGAAAATAAAAATGAAAACATGTTTCGCGGCATGACGTCACGCGAATTCGGTTTCTATTGTTGGCTGCTGTGTCGGTGCGTTCGTTTTCTGTCTCTGTGGCCTTCGCTTAAATATTGCTTCCTGTTAGTGCTTTGCAAGTCTGCGCACAGTGGGAATTGTTGGGGTCCGCCGTAGCTTTGTAGGAAAATAAAACTGAAAAAGGCATGTGCGCATTGATGGGGAAGAGTGCGCTTGGACTAGGTGCGCTGTTTGCCGAGCATGGTTCGTACCGTTTCATGTAGATGCAGATGGACTGCGGAAAACACACACACACACACACACACACACACACACACACACACACACACACACACACACACACACACACACACACACACACACACACACACACACACACACACACACACACACACACACACACACACACACACACACACACACACACACACACACACACACACACACACACACACACACACACACACACACACACACACACACACACACACACACACACGCACGCACGCACGCACGCACGCACGCACATACAGAGTACAGGACGGGGCGGGTCATCTACGAAGTGGATCGTGGAAAGAGTTATGAGGAGAGAACCGAGTTCCGAGGTCGAGCAGTGTGGTTCGTTGGTCTGGTCCGTTGCCCCTGATCCAGAAAGGAGGAACAAAGTAGGAGGGTACGCCTGGATTTCCTCACTGCGTCAAATGAAGTATCAGCACCTTATAGTATGGGAGATACTATAGAGGCCCACGTATTTTTCGAGTCTCTCGCAAGCGTTCGTGCTTGCCTGTATGGGACTCCCATTGAAGCCCATGTACTGCAGCGCTAGCTGTACAAGGGTACTAAGCCACCTGTGCGATTCTCCTTTCGCACAGGTGCCTCTATGTGGGCGTATGGTCAGCCGTGAGAAGAACACGCTTAGCAATGCGGACGCGCTCTACTTTGATTGATTGATTGATTGATAGATAGATTGATTGAATGTCCTTTATTGAATGGGAAGGCTCACGGCCATGGATGGGGATAAAGTGGAGTAGACAGAATCTTCATTGCTTAGGTCGTCACTCGAATCACATTACTCTAACCAGGCCACTAAGCGAGCCATACTTGGCAAATATCATCTGTGTGTTGGATGCAAGAAAAATGTAAGCTTATGGTGGTAAAACATTTATTGTGGGAACCAGGGTACATTACAAGGATTGAAGTGGTTCCTGATCCCGGCTGGTGTCTGTCAGACCGTGCTTGGCAGCGACCGCTTCAGCCCAGTCAACCAGCATCTTTTGCGCTGCTGGGTCCGAGCTGGAGACCGCGATCTCACAAACCTCTTGGTCCGCGAGGTCCCATTGTGGTAGTGACTTGAAATCTTCGCATAAAAAATTATGTGATTGAAGATGGCTCTAGGTGCGCCACATAGAGAGCATATGATGCATTGCGTACAACCAAGAAAACAAACGTACTGTTTAGCAAACATCGTCTATACCGGTGGCATCCCGACCTGGCTGCGGTCGAGACCTTGGCGGATGACGCCACGTGTCCTCTGCTCGACGACGCTGAGTCGGCGGCGGCAGTTGTCGGGGGCTCCGCCGGAGGAGAGGAGACGCGAGGGGGAATCGGCCCTGTTTGTGGCCTTATCGGGGCGGCCCTTCAAGTCGCCGTCGCTGGCTACGGTCGGTCTCCGAAAGCGATCCCTCGTGCAGGACAAGAAGACTCTCGAGCTCGCCACTCGAGTGGACGCTGTTTTCCAAGATGGCCCCTGATCGACAGTGATCGTACGGTGTCTCGCGAGTCCTTTGTGGCCGCACGCAGAGCCGTGCGCGCGTCATTTTCTTTGCTATTTTGTAACGAAAGAAAGTAAGTGCACGTTAAAGATCTCCAGGTGGTCGAAATTACTCCGGAGTTTTCTACTATGGCCCTTTTTTCTCCACTTTCACTTCCACCATCCTCCCTTCCCTTCAGCGCGGTCAGGTGTCCACAGAACAAATGTGACAGATAATGCTCCTTTCCTTTCCTGAAAAATAAGAATGAATGAATGAATGAAGCCTTTATTGAAAGGAAGGGATGGCTCTCGGCCGCTGTTTGGGTTCTAAGAATAATAACTATTATTATTCCTAAAGCTCTTGCCTTTATTTCTGACTGCGCGGTACAAAGTGCAGATACGTGGAACGAACCCAATGCCTTATCGTAGTCAGCTGTGCTTACTGGAAATAGAAAATTCTTCCAAGCAGGCCCCAATACCGCATGCGACCTGATTGATTTCATGTAGTTTGAAGAGCATGCATCTGCGACTAAGCCTAGTCAAGTCATTCCTTCTCTCCCACGAGGCTAGGCGGTAAAATAAATAGAAAAAGTAATCCGAACAAGAAAACACCGCCTCTTGAATGAGAGGGATTAAACTGCGGCTAGAGCAGCCTGGCATGCAAAGCGGCATTTCACAACCGAGTAGCGTGACAGATGGCTTCCCGATAAACATGCTGTTGTTATTCTTGATGTGCATTTGCGTAAATACATGTACTTTCATAAGTTTCTTTTTTGCAATGCAAGCGGACAAAGGCACGAGGAAAAGAAAAAAGTAGAATACAAAGGCTCCTCCACCCCCATTCGCGTATCCTGCTGTTTGGCTGGAAAAAACGCGAATGGATTTCAGCTTGCGAAGGTTTTTTCTCCGTTTTAAGTTCTAGGCGGACGAAGCAGCTGGAGGTCGGTGCCTCTGTTAACTTAGAGCTGGGGACTGCGCAGCCTAGGCAGAGAGTTTGTTCCACGTCGAGTGCACTCGAATGTACTTGAGTTCACGTATGTTCTTATGATCTGCAATGTGGATCTTGAGCCGCATAATATAATCAATTGATTTGCGGTCTGCTGACCAGTGTAGCGAATGGCGTCTCGTATGCCTGCCAATTCGGTTGTCGTGGATGGTGTTTTTATGCATGAGCGTAAAGCGGTGGCTGGAGGCGCTGTCACGCACACTAACCGCCACTGCTCAAAAGGTGTTCATCACCGATCCCTCGGCAAAAACATGCTCGGAGTCACCGCACTAGATATATGATAGCACCAGTTGCTGCAGTCTATGCGATGTGAGACTTCATTCGTACTCCTGGAGGAGCTGTACACACGCTGGGTTTTGGAATTACGGCCCCGCCGCAATCTGGTGGGGAATGTAATTTGCGGGCAGTGTCTGGACGCTTGCTACTGGTATTAGTCGAGGATGGGTGGTGCCTGGTTACGTGTCAGAAATTCACCCGTAGTGGATCCTGTAAGAAATAAATTCTTGTTGGGCGCATGGGCGAACCTCATAAAATGCGCCCCCATTGAGAAGCATTGCAGGGTAATCCCATGCTCACCAACACGAGTGTTAGCGCGCACCTGTGTTTGCAAGGTAGGCAGTATAATCCTCGAAAGTTGAAAGGCGCACTAGATCGGATCTCTGACATAACCTACCACCTGCGCCTGGTATACAGATGAAGTAAAGACAGCTTAAATGCCCTGCTATTTCTTAGCTATATACGCACAATGCTTGAAAAATGGCCTTTTTTTTTTTTCCTTTGCAAAGAGGTGTGCTTCGTCCAGGGCGGGTCGCGGTCATTAGACAGCCCTAAGAACTTGTGTTACTTATGCCGCTTGCGGCGGGGGCTAGCCTGCTACCGAATTTTTATCTGTTGTAGGCCGTCATTGCACTCGCCACCGCTGTGGTGGACGATGGCTGTTGTTGCAGCGCGCGTCTTTCTATCCCTCTTTCTTTTCTTTCTTCTCTATTTTCTCTTCTGTGCGCACGAGCAGCGGAGGTGGCTCAGCTACAGAGCCAGTAGCAGGCCCGTGCATTTTCTTTTCCTTCTTCGTACAGCCACAACAACAACAACGTATGGAATGGCTTGTCCGTCAGTTGTGACAGGCCGGGTCCCACATCAGCAACTTGCGTACTCGGCTGCAGAGAACTAAGTGGCCTGCTAGGAAGTGCGGTACTGGCAATTTGAGGTCACAGCGGGAAGTATATATCTTGCAGAGGCTTCGGCTCTGCTGATAATCATTGGTACGATGACAGTGACGATGTTAGGAGGCTGCATACCGACGATGGTGCAACAACCTTGGCGACACACACTCTCGGTTGTAAGAAGTTTGACCGGGGCCGTGCGTCTGGTTTATTTGGATCGAAGATGGAGTCGCACATGTGTGTGGCCCGTCTACAACTACAAAGGGCGTATATTCCGGGCGAGTGACGTTATCGTGATCAAAATCGACGGTTCCTACTGGTAATCATACTTGATAACATACTACACTTCTAAAATATTTGAAGATCGTATATGAGCGCCATACAGGCACCCGAAATAGTGTACGGGAGTGGGTGCACTCCCGTACACTACGAACGTAGCAGCTGCAGTTCTGGTAGGAGTTGTGCTAAATGGTTCGGCAAACACTTTGCGGCTTGTGGGGCATAATCGATCGAAATGGTTCCGCCCGCAGCCTCACAATCGAGCCATTGTTCTCAGTCGAATTCCTCAAGCAGGTGGTGGATTTCTCCTCTTTTTTTTTTTTATTTTGGCAATGTTCCACCGCAGGCAACGACCTCGGAAAGGTCTCGCATTGCTGTCTTCCGGAGTCATTGTTTGGCTGCAGTGGCAATCTTCATGGCACGCCTCGCGTTATCACTGAGGGCATTACTCTCCTGGCTAAGAATCCTCTCTGGTACGCTTGCTCCGGCGCAGATATAGACGGTGTTTATTTTTTTTTTAACTCGAAACCATTTCTTGTCTCGTGAGTGACATGTACAGGAATTGTGGAAAAACAAAAAATGCCTCGACTCCCATTGAAGTCCATGTCAAACTCGCGCCAGAACGAACAGGTCAGCTTCCCTTGTCCAGGCACGAGAACATTGCATACGAGAAAATTGCGAGAGGACAGCGGTAGAGCGCGAGATACAGTGCCCGAAGACACTCTCATGCACGTGTCTTCTTTCGGGAAAAAAACATTCTCACGGCATGCTGCAAAACGGGCGAAATGTAATAGATATAGACATCGCCTTCGATCTGGTTAGAGCATTAGTGCAAGTTCAAAAATCAAAATAAATTAATAGGGCAATCAGGACGAAGCAAGCTAGGCTTTCTAATCTGCATTATTGACAGGGCCTTAGATGGACTCAGAAGCCTTGCCGCTAATATTGGACATAGCATACATTTTTTGTCACTATTAAGCGCTCGAAACTGACTTCATCGAGCTGAAGCAACCGAAAGAACATCTCGACATCTATTCTTTTAAGTAACACACTAATTACAGTGCGACACTATTCTCAATGTTTCAAAACTGTCCGCGTCGGCAGTCAGGCAGCGAAGAGAACTGTTGCCTCGAGGCTCTAGGAACACTAGGAACGGTGTTTTTTTGACATATGTTAATGACCCTGGAGGATATATGCATACCTGTTACTTGCCGGGCCATCGATTTCTCAGGCGTGTGCTTTCGCTGAACACGCGCTGCAGTTCGCACTCCGGAAGAACTCTAATACAACTTGCACAACTTTCCCCGTTTCCATTCGTTTGCCGCGTCGAAGCCCGTGACAAATCTCTTGAGCCTTTTCGCGAGACTTTAGTGTTCTCCCTACGGAACCGACATCTGTGCCTCTTGCGATTGATTGAGTTTTTTATTTATCCTTTGCGGGGTCTTTTGTGTGATTTGGTGTCCTTGAGCAAATTCTGGGTGGCTTAGGCTTATTTTTTCGCGTTATTTACGTTTAGACGGGATTTAAAGGAATGATGGCGCCTGTTGTCAAAGCCGCGGCTCCCGTTTCTTTAATGTCTCGAGCTCGTGGCGAAAGATGAAAGCGTATGTAGAAGAGGAAACGTTACCGACACTTTCGAAAGGAAGAAATTGAGCTATCGATATGCCTTCCCGCTGAGTCTCCAAGCGCCACGCTCGATTACTAACAGTACATAACGCCTTGACATGTACAGATGAGAAACTAGTACTTTAAGTTAACAGACGCACCCCAATCACTTCACGATCACAGCTCTGGGTTCTATGCACATATATATCAAAATGCGGCCAAGAGGCGTCCGTGTGGTGTGCGATGTCAGCGCTGTTGATGTGGCTGTAGGAAGAAGGAAAAGAAAATACACGGGCCTGCTGCTGGCTCTGTAGCTGAGCCACCTCCGCTGCCTCGTGCGGACAGAAGAAAGAGAAAAAAAGAAGAGGGAGAGAAAGACGCGCCGATGTCAGCGCACATTAAAGATCCCCAGGTGGTCGAAATTGCTCCGTAGCCCTCCACTATGGCTCCTCTTCTTCTCTTTCCACTTTCACTCCCACCTTCCTCCCTTCCCTTACGGCGCGGTTCAGGTGTTCACAGAAACAGATGTGACAAATACTGCGCCGATCCATTCCTGTGAACCAATTATTATTTATTAACCATGGCATGGTCGCAGAATTTGCGTGAATATATTACATATTACCTTTTCTGTGAGTATATCAACAGAAATCAGGCTGCATATACGCCGGGGAAGGAAACGAAATATTTAAGATTATTTCAGAATATTTGATCTCTTTTTGTGTGCATTCTACAACTAGGGCTCCATTTATGAAGCGTAATTAAACCAAAATGAGTAATATATGTATTTAGGCACTCAAGGTTAAGCTGATTAGTGAGCGGTGACATATTCGTAACAGCTGCGTCTTTTTCAGAGGACCGAGAGGAAAAACAAGGCCTAGACGACAGTGATGTAACCTTCCTCTACAAAGGCCTCCTTTCTTCGTGTTCGCGTTTGCAATTTCTCCCGCGCATGTCCGACTAGTCTGGGTTATAGTAATACGTGCGCAGACACACGCGCGGGTTCTCGAATTATTTTTTCCTTCTTCTCTCTGGTGTCGCCCGAAATAGCCAAACCTGTTACGCACACGGTCTTAGGTCGCTCTCCCTCGGCGGCTGCCTTTAACGCTGTAATGCCTCGTCCTCGAATCGTCGTTTGCTGCTGGCCAAGCCGATGCATCGCCGATGGAATATCCCATTTGAAAAAAAAAAAAAAAAAAAAAGATAGAAAGAAATTACAGAACTGTATCAAAAATACGACAATAAATGTTCTGTAGTTCTGTCGTAGACGTCAGAATTTTCTGTAGTTCTGTTGTACTTTCCTATCGTTCCGTCGGTTTTTCTGTCGTACTTCTCTGTAGTCTGTCGTTCTGTAGTCTTTTGTTCTGTAGTGGTTTTCTGTCGTAGCTACAGAGAAGTCCGATGTTATTACGGAAATTTCTGTTGTCACAAGAGGTTCACTGTCAAAAACAGCACAGAATTTTTTTTTCCGACTGGGGGTTAGTGTGGTCTAGAGTTTTTTTTTTTTTTTTATTACACCAATTGAGAAAGTTCAACATAGAGCGACGTTCGTAGGCAAGTCTGGAGTGTTCTTGGGTCAAAATTCATAGGTCAGCGGATTTTGATGGACGTGAAATGGAAAGATACCCTTATGCTATGCGATGTTAGTGCTCGGCATCACTCAAGCTGGGCGAAAAGAAACAACAAAAATCCAGGGCCTTCTACACACTTTGTAACCCCCCTACATTTAGACTCACGCAGTGTAGGTCGGACGTCCATCTTGAAGGCGAAGATTACTCTGCCTTTCATTCCCGAGTAAAATATTGTTTTGGCGTGTGCGACTCCACTCATGCTATTCACGAGGATTTTCAGAGTTTTTGAGAACCGTTTCTCGTTTCTCAAAACATGCAGCTAGTGAAAGAAAGTTGCCGCTAAAAGCCGGTCACCGTAAGCTCACAGCTCCGTAATTGGTTTGATTAAAGATTTCTGAGTGTCAGCATGTCTGATATGGAAATGGTTTTGCGAATATTGACTCGTATATGTATAGTGGTGAAGTGAGAACAGAGGCAGCGACAGAAGCAGCATCCTTTCCAACGTAAGTTCCAAAGAAAGAGGCTCGCAGTGAAATACAACGCGGAAGTTTTTGCTACGAGCGATTGGGATTCTCGAGCCTACGTCACATCCGCTTCGCCGGATAGCAGCAATGCTCGCCGCTGTATGCGTGCGGCGTCCACTGCTTGATTCTTTGCAGAGCGGTCGTGCTACTTCGGCGCGATTATTCTGTTTAAATAATCTCATTATCGACGGCGAATATGTCACAGCAATAGACTTCCATCACAGCCGTTCTCTTCAAGACTCATTAGGACAGGATCATGCGACGGTGCTTAATTGTTCACGTTTTTGTTATCAAGACCAGTGTTACTAATTCTTGCTTCTAACCGTGTGCCTATCCCTGAAAACTACTCTAAACGGTGGGGCAAAGTGTTTCTACTGTGTTGGTCATCAGTTGGGCTGCCAGCTGGGAGGGCAGGGCCGCGAAACGGTGTGATGCTGTGGCGAGATTAGAGAATGTGCGCCGCCTTGCTGGCCTGACGAGGCCGATTTAATTATTTTCGAACGAACGAGCCCTTATTTACCTCCCTTCCCCTAATTACATAGCGCGCGAACGAGCTAGTGAGCACGTAAGCGTCTTCGTGTTCCAGCGTCCGGCGAATACGAAGCGGCGGCGCTTGGAAGCCGCCGGCCAACCACCGTACGATTCGCGCCGCCCGCGGCGCTGGAGGCAATTAACGCTCGCCAACAAACGGCCTAGCGCAAGCGACAGTATGAGATGCGGAGAAGCAGCTTGTTGCCTTACGGATCGGCCAGTGAATGTCACTTTCTCTCACTACATTGCACGCTCTCCATTGCTGCCCAGACGTAATTTCGCCCCGTGCACGTCCGCTTGTCAAGCGCCTGTATGGAAATTCTTTAACGGTTGTTTCGTGGGATCCTCTCATATGCCCGACCATCTGGAGTAATGCAGCAATGCGGCGACAGTGCGGTAGCGTCACGTTGCGTGTTCTCGGAACAGACTGGTTACGCCTGCTCGAATTTGTCCATACTTTTTCGCCGCCTTGCTGGCAGCCCCATTGCTTAAGCGCTGGGGTGTTAACGCGCGTCGTTCTGGTTGACACTGTGCGAGTTGTGCGTAGAGGCTAGGATCTTTTGTTTAGAATGTCTTTTTTACCTGATTTTTATTTACCGTCCATGACGGCACGGATAGTGTTAGATGCACGTCCAGAGTGAGGTAGTTGCCACGTGTTTGCTTTCCTTATGGTGTCTTCCGTGTCGCCCGCAGGAAGTAGGTAAATATAGGTTATATGTGCTGGAGCAGGGACGTTTGCAAAGGAAAAAAAAAGGCCGAAGTGAGCACTGAAATTTTGCACAGACCAATAGATACTGCTTGGGCACGTGAGGGAATGGAACTTGGCTATGTCTTGCTTGCGATTTTCTCCTTTACACTTTCCGGCATTCAATGTTATGTATTGATCAGCCGACAGGTCTTGCGTGTGTTTGGAATATTCTTTTCTTTTTTTCCTCCATGCGACTAGTGACACAGTCAAAGATGTTTCGAAGAGGGAAGTGAAATGTGTTCGCACTTTCTCCAACGAAGGCAGCTATTATCCGAACTTGTAATTACCGCACCAGCGCTTCTGTAACGCAAGCACGAATCCGCAGTTCGGCTGGTACTAACGTCGGACAAAAAATAAGGACGCAGTAAGGGCATTTTAGCCAAAGCTTCCTTCAATCGGTGTTCATTATTACGTGCAAGTCTTGCCTCGTTAATATAGACACTTTGTTTAGAGAGCAAAAAAAAAGTCAATAAAGCGAGTCGTCCGTAATAACGAATCGCGAACAAAATTTAGCTATTCAAAAGAATCACACGCACGCACAACTATTAAGGTCTGCTTTCTTTTATGCATTGTTCTGGCCAGTGAAGTTGACACAATTTTCTGTCGTCTGCAACCATATTATCCCGGTCGCAATTTTTGCTTCATATAGTGCCTCCTGCACCCATGATCCTACATCCATGGCACCACACATCTGTGTGTATTTTACAAATCGCTGTTACCTACTTGCCCTCACCTGGCTGTAAAGGTCTGCTCTTTTTTTTTTTTTTTTATTTACGGGGCGTAAGCTACAAAGAGAGTTTTCTTCACAGCCGTTCATGCAGTACGAAAATATGGTAAGCTGCACCGACGGAGAAGCTTCGCACATGAAGTATGAAATCACGGAAAAAAAAACTCTAATTCCTCCGTGTTTAGGATTTATTGACTGCGTTCCTCATCTGCCCTGCACTCAATGTGAAGAAAATCTAACATCTGGTTGCAGCATTAGAGGTTCGCACTGTCTGTATTAACTGCCGACGAAAATACGTAGGCCCCACTGGCTTCGGTACATTTTCCTCTTGTTCATTTTACGGAAAGCGAGTTTCCACACTTTCTAGGCGTAAATACATTCAAAATGTTTCGCGCCCGGAAACATTGCCCATAATTCGTGTGGTCCATCCTAGTGGGGTTCGTAATCGCCTCTCTATTAACACCAGTTTGCCGTGCCGTGGAGAAAGAGAGAGGGGGAGCGGGGGGGGGGGGGGGGGGGTGGAACACCGATTGAAACGACACTGTTGCAGGTTCTTGTAAAAACGTTATGGTTTTCAGTACACGCGTGATGCAGGTGAATGACGGCCGAGATTAAGCAGTGTCAGTTTCTTAATATTGTTACGATATAATAGGAAAGGGGTGTTTATTTACAGTGTTCAGGCAGCGGGACAAGATGAAGCCTATCAGCCCCCAGAAACCAATGCTTCTTCCTCCTCTTCTGCCACACCATCACAATCCTTCATCCTCGTCAGTAGCGTGACAATATTGTTGTCGTACAAGATTCTCGCGGCCAACACCAAGGGTACAACTTATTTTGTGTCGCACATCAGCGCATACATTGCCTATAAGAACAGACTAGCCTGTACTCAAAATGGCGGAGTTGCATTTCTTGAAAAAAAAAAAAAGGAAAAGTGCTGAAAGAAACTATTTCAACGTGTAAAACGAAAGGGACGCGAATGAGCATTCAGGAAATGATTCTAAGTGCGCTGAAGATCGCTGGTAGTTCGAATTTCAGAATGTAGGAACGAGTACTTGTCTATCACTTCTATAGTTCAATCAAAGTAGCTGTATAATGAACGACGTGCAGTTCTCGTAGTGTGCCTGGGATGGGGCGGCTTGGGAGTCATTGACTTCCTCTGCCGCAGCTTGCAGACGTGGAAAAGAGCGAAAGTGCGGGAACTGAGTTAAGTCGAGACATGACTGAAGCTAAGAAACTGTTGCGTCTACCTTGTTTGCGACATGTCCTGCCTTACTAAACAGTCTGCTGCGACCTGGTATGGTTAGGCGGTGCCTTCCCCTTCCCCAGTGCAGAGTAGCAGGCCAGATTTGTATTATTCCGGCCAACCTCTCTGCCTTTTCCTTTCAATAAATATATCTATCTATCTGTAAGAAAGAAAAAAGCATTAATGAAAAAAAGCGTGACCGATCACCAAGCCTCTAGACGGAGACTACTAGGACCTCGGATACGTGGTTTGCAAGACATTTTGATTATGGTTTCGGGGAAACCTCATATTGCAGTATTTACAGGACGTAGACGCTGGAGAAAGATTTGATGTTGGGAAAGGTTGACGGTCGCCGGAGAAGGGGTAGGCAGCGAACGCGATGGTTAGATGGCATCCTCGAGGCACTGCAGATGAAGTTATGTGATGTTAGGAAGATAGTGAGAGACCGGAAAGCGTGGCGTGAAATGGTCCATAGGGTCACGAAGAGTCGGACACGACTGAACGACTGAACTGAACTGAACTGAGACGTATAAGACCGTGGTCAGTGGTCGTCACGAGAGTGGGAATGGAGCTTTTTTGGCCCATTATTTTTTTTTCTTTTTTTTTCTTGCCCTTCGTATTTTCTGCATTCTTGTCTTCTAGACTTCAGCCGTTTTGTAGAAACTCCGCGTTAAAAGAAATATTGAAGCACATATCACCCCATTTGGGCGTTCGACTGGCCCCTTTCAAGCCAGTGATTTCGGAAATGGCGTTCATGCATATAAGATGCATGTATTATGTTCACAATTTTTAAGGTCCACTCTTCAGTTACACTGAAGATTGTCTGTTATAGTTAGGGGGAAGTGAATTCAAAGGCATAGAGCACGAAGTAATAATAAGAAGCAAGAAGCAATGTCTTTACCTTTTCTTAACTGTTTATTTCCGAATGATTTTGCGAAGAAGTTTAGTTTATTTTCATTAGCCTTAATCTCGCTCCTTTTTTTTTTCCCTAACATGGTGAAAACGCAGGCTGGAAACAAATATATTCATTTACTCCATGAAATTTAGGGAAAAACAGCGGCAGAAGCCATTTCTTAATGCAATTCAGCAAGGCAGGGACTAGTAACACACAAAATCTCAGCTTCTATTAATTTTATTCACTTTAATTAAGATACCTCATTGGAAAGTAGACGTTTGAGCAGCTCTTATTAAAGCAGCGAGATTGTTCAGTTACTTTTGTCTCATCAGCGTACCACCGCTCTTACTCAGTAATCCGGCACTCAGCCAATTACACTCCCGGCTCCTGAGCACCCGTTTGATCCAGCTAGGCCTCGTTCAAGCGCGCTCAATTCCTGGCTTCCGATACGTGCGTCGCAGAAGAAAAAAAAAAAAAAAACTGCACCTAAAAAGGGTGAGACGAAACGCAGCAAGTTGTCGAGTGACAACTTGTTTTTGCACATTTGGCTCCCTCTGTGAGTTTCCGGCTATATATAGCCGAAGGTCGAGCATAAACATTCGGCGTGTCTCTGAACACCGGTCATTTTAAAAAAAGGGGAAAAGCATGGGCCACTTGATAGTCGACTCCTGTGCCTTAACGTCATCGTGTTCGCTTTTAATGGTTCCGCGGGTTGCTTGGCACCCGTATGCATCCTAGCGAGGATATTACGCGGTTTATAAGTCGTCCCCACGAGCCACGCGTGCGTGTGTTTGTTTGTCCCTCGGTGCCGATGTGAACCAGCTGGCGGAGGGACTGGCACCACGGCCTTTCGGCAACGCTGGCGGGTGCACACATACCTCTCTTGAGCAGGCGCCGACAGCGCGGAGTCGGCGTGTTGCGGGCGCGCTGAAGCTAAACGCCTGTCTTCGATGCCAGTGGCAGGGCTGATGCGTTGCCAGCGCGTTTTAAATGCGCATATGGAATGCCAGGCAGCGGGACGGTAAACACGACGCCGTCTGTAGAGGTCGGCGGTGCGCGCGCACACTTGCATTGCAGATGCCAGCCGTCGTCGCCGGAGGTCGCCCTGGGTGGTGGCTGCGGCGGTGTATTCAGGGTACCTCCAGGTGTGCAAACCGAGAGGAATCACTCGAGGCGCCAGGAGGGAGTGTGGGAAAGTTTTACGCGAATCACTCGAGGCGCCAGGAGGGAGTGTGGGAAAGTTTTACGCGGCGGCCAACTTCCGGTGCCAAAATGTGGCCCTTGGTTTCTTTGCGGGCGCTGCACCTCGAACACATCGCACTGTAGGACGGTAAGCAAGAGGCGTGGCTGTCAGTGTAATAACTTCCGGCTTCAACTAAGATGAGGGGAAGGAAAAGTCAAAATGCGAAAGATAGTATATGGTTTCGAAGCCTGCGTTCGAATGTCTAAGCAAGGGAGTTCTAAGGGAGTTCTTTTATCCTCGCTGGCCACTTTTGGCGTTTCTCATCAAACAAGGAATGTCCTTGCGGCGGATTGGGTTGGGACGTTCAGGGACAGTGCAGTATTCTTCTGAAAGTAGGTCTGCACTCGAAGTTTTGTGGTCTAGGTGCAGCCGAAGGCAAGCTGTAAAGCGGTTAACTCTGGCCGATTGAAGCGTGGTAAAGAACAAGGGGATACATGTAGAAGAATGAAAGGAAATAGGGTACGTCGCTTGGCTGGACACGGAAAGAAGGGTTAGTGCTGCTTTTAAAAAGATGCCAGAGCCCGCAAAGTCGCTGTGTCTTACCGTCGCCATCACCTCGTTTCCCTATTGCCTTTTATATGTGTTAGGGTATGGGCTTCTGCCACTCTTCCGGTAGTCGCGCCGTCACCTGGACCTTCTTGTATACTTACAGAAGTTTTAATGTTCCTGGCGTGCACCTCAGTGTGGGCACCTTAATAGAAATTCATTTTCTGACGTGCGGAAGTTGATAACAAGAGACATGGCCACGAGCAAAAGTGTGCGACCTCGAACGATAAACAGGTGTTCAGATTGTTTTTAGTACCAAAATTTTCCTGCAGTTATGTTTTATTTGAGGATTTTCTTTCCTGTTTTGGGGGACTTCAAAGATAAAATATGGCCAAAAGGGAGTTTCTTACGCAGTTTGAGGGAATTTTGCTGACCCCAATGGCCTGACTTTCTCCAAATAGGCGGAGCTTTTAATCTTCTGCAGGGGAAACAGCCTGAAATAGCTATTTTGAGGACTAAATGGGCAAACTTCCACTTATTAGGACACGGAGCATGTGTTTATTTTATTGGTTATACTACGAAAGACGTGCAGCCCACGTGATTACGCATAAATATCTATTGGGTCGTGGCTTTGAACTCGTTTATGTGGTTTCGGATCGACGAACGATTTCGGTGTGATTTCCTAGACATCACAAACAGACCGCGGTTATTGTGGTTTTCAGTGCAGTTTTTTCATAACCAAGACCACCGAGACTTTGCACGTATAGCATCCAGTGACGAATATGCTGCGCATGTATATTGGCGTGGAATGACATCATCATCATCATCAGCCTGACTATACCCACTGCAGGGCGAAGGCCTCTCCCATATTTCTCCAATTAACCCGGTTCTGTGCTAGCTGCATCCACTTGACCCCTGAGAACTTCTTAATCTCATCCGCCCACCTAACTTTCTGCCGCCCCCTGCTACGTTTTCTTTCCCTTGGAATCCAGTTTGTTACCCTAAGCGACCATTGGTTATCCTCTCTTCGCACTACATGTCATGCCCATGTCCATTTCTTCTTCTTAATTTCCTCTAGAATGTCAGTAACTTGAGTTATTTCTCTGACCCACTCTGCACACTTCCTGTCTCTTAATGTTACCTCTACCATTTTTCGTTCCATAGCGCCCTCTGGGTTGTCCTCAACCTAAGTAGAATCCTCTTGGTTAGCCTCCACGTTTCAGCCCCATAGGTGAGTACAGGTAAGATGCAACTGTTGCATACTTTCCTCTTGAGCGATACTGGTAAGCTGCTGGTCATAATCTTCGAGTGCTTGCCAAATGATATAACGATTCTCGATATCGATTTTGGAATAATATAGCGATTCCAAAATCTATTCCATTCCCTCGGCGATGACGTCAACATTGCGTATGTGGTGACGACTACGGGAACTTAGTTGTGACATCCTGTGGCGTCCTGCTACGCAAACTTATGCACAGATTCAAATTTTAACCGGCCAATGGCAGAGAAGGCGATGGAATGGAATAGTTTTCGGATGGAGTAGGATCGTTATATTATTCCACCCCTGTTGCGTTCTCGACAGAGGAATAAAGTCCAATGACTGGGAGGGCGTAACTGAGCACAGTTTTCACAAATTCTGAATTGTCGATTTAGACTAGAGAGCTATTAACATTTTATAACGACGGCGATAAAAAATTATCCCTACTACGGCGTTAAATATTGAAGTAGACTTAAAAAGAAAAAAGTCAGTGGTCACTAAGAGAGCTTACATTCTGCGAAGGCGAAAGCATACAACCCCGCTTATTCTCAAGCCGTTTAAGCGTAGTCGGCCGCGTGTTTGGCTTGCAACCCAAGGGTCGTTCGTTCGAACCCTGTGTGTCACCATAAATATTTATGTGAAGCGAAATAATTTGCTTATATAGAGTTAACTCATTTGAGACACGCAGTGGCCTTTAGAATTCCACACTGCATGTCGTCTCTTAATCACATTCACTCCATGCGTGACGTCACGGGGGCCATGATGTCCATTCGAATTCAGCGCCAACTGCTGATTGGTCTCCGGGATGGTCACATTCCTGCTTGACCAACCTGAGGTTCTTCGGAGCATTTTTCTATGACGACAACGCTGAATTACGTTCCTGGTGGGAATAAAAGGCTTTTTGCCTTACAAAATTTGTGTTCGCGTTGCCTCCTGTGGGATCGGGCACATTTTTCCGTAACTTCGACGCGGCTCATTGCGTCCTCCTCGAGAGGCCTGGCGATGCCTCATGCAGTGGTTTCTCTTCGCGGCACTAAATCCTCTCAAACAGCGGATGGTCATTATCTAAATGTAATTTATATTATAGTTCCAGTTATTCTCTTACATATACTCATCTCGCTCACAATGGTCCCGGGCTGATTTTGACATGAAAATTATGTCAATTCTCTCAAACAGCGGATGGTCATTATCTAACTATAATTAATAATATAGTTCCAGTTATTCTCTTACATATACTCACCTCGCTCTAAACGGCCCCGGGCTGATTTTGACATGAAAATTAATGTTATCGGTGTTTTAATTTTCTTCCTTAATAGCAGTCCTCCTGGCGGTCTTGAACAGGTTGGTGGTTGTTGGTTAGCGCTTTAGCTTTCGTGTAATTTGTTTCTTCCCCATCCACGTCCCTTTCAGTTACCCACTGACGTTACCTTATCAAGTACTGCGGTCACGTGAAGTCATGCGCTCTTATCTCGCCACAACGATATATCCTGGCGCCAGGTACAAGAGTTTCTGACAGTGCGATGAGAATATTTGTTTCTAACCGAGCTGACATTGTAGCGCAGGTTTCTGAGGGATCATGCGAGGCGACGGATCTCACGTGTCGTCCTTAATACAGTTCTGGCTCTGACGCTTTGATGAGAAGTACGAAATAAAAAGAGCTTCACAGGAAAAAGAAAAGACTGAGCTGTACTTCATTGGGAAGCTCATTTCACCTTCAGTTGACCTTTAGCTTGCGCGCGACGCCAACTAACGCGTCTCGATTCGGAAGCATCCAGATCTGCTGCTGGGTTTATATGCAATGCAAGGGCTTGGAAGCGAATTCTTTGCGTGTTTGGCCTGCTTACATTCAGAATGCTGTGAGTGAAGAGTTGGTGGGCGTTGCTTAGAGCCCCGCCGGAAGTTTGGAAGTGTGCGAATCATGTCATTGAGATAAGGCAGCCCAAAGTAACTCGCCGCTTTATTTAAATTCTCTTCGTCCTATCGTATATCAATCCTTGTTTAGCGCTCGTGTTCTTCGCGAGTTGTCGGTAGTTTTTGTTCGTTGCTTTATTTTGAATGAAGGACTTCCTCTGTGTTATATAAGAGCAGAGAATAAAGGTGTTTATATGCATTCCATAGCCCTCTGCGTTGTTCTCAACTTAAGTAGAACCCTCTTCATTAGCCTCCGCGTTTCAGCCTCATAGGTGAGTACAGGTAAGATGCAACTGTTGTATACTTTACTCTTGAGTGATACCGGTAAGCTGCTGGTCATAATCTGCGAGTACTTGCCAAATGCGCTCAATCCCAATCTTATTCTCCTTGTTATTTCCTTTCCATGGTACGAATCTGCGGTTACTACCTGTCCTAGGTAGACATATTCGCCTACTCCTTCCAGTGCTTCGCAACCTAACGTAAACTGCCGTTCCTTCCCGAGGCTGTTGAACATTACCTTAGTGTTTTGCATATTGATTTTCATATTGATTGAAAATGGTAGGGGTAACATCAGGCATTAGAAAGCGTGCAGAGTGGGTCAGAAAAATAACTCAAGTTACTGGCATTCTAGTGGAAATCAAGAAGAAATGGGCATGGGCAGGGCATGTATTGCGAAGAGATAATAACTGATGGTCGCTTAGGGTAACAAACTGGATTCCGAGGGAAGGAAAGCGTAGCAAGGGGTGGCAGAAGGTTAGGTGGGCGGATGAGTTTAAGAAGTTCGCAGGGGTCAAGTGGATGCAGCTAGCACAGGACCAGGTTAATTGGAGGAATATGGGAGAGGCCTTCGCCCTTCAGTGGGTATAGTCAGGTTGATGATGATTATGTGCATTCCGTGGCGATGAGATGTATGCTTAATCAGTTAGGGACTTTCTAAAGGTCGCTCCAAGACTTCTCTGCATTACGCAAAAAGTGGATTCCTGAAAGAACTTGACAGTCGGATTGGAGAGGGCCTGTAATAGTACTCAGGCATTGAGTTGATCGAATCAATCAATCAATCAATCAATCAATCAATCAATCAATCAATCAATCAATCAATCAATCAATCAATCAATCAATCGTTGCTAACAGTCGTTGCACACTTTCTAACACAATATACATTTTATCGCATTAGTTCTTATGGAATGTATTTATTTCCGCTGCCCGCAATCCATCCAACTGCCTAATGCCTGCTTAAAAAAAAGAACCTCCAGTTGCTAGACACCAATTCCTATCCGTCCCATACCCTTCTAGCTGGCGTACATCCGCCATTACTACTGAAAACTGCTCCGGGCCCGCTTTCCGCGTTTGGGGACCCAATTTCACGCTTGTAACTGTTCCCGTTTTCTCTCGCTTCTTTTTTTTTTTTTTTTTTCCTTTATCACTGTTAACGTTTCCTGTTTTCTTTTCTCTCGCGCCCCCTCTCTTCTCGGTCACGAGTCTTCAGCCTGTCCTTCTCCTCCCCTCTTTCCGTCGTCGTCGCCGTCCATAAATTTGTCTCCTCCCCTTCATTACCATCAAAGCTGCTGCTGCCGCTGCCACTGCCAGCGTCAAGACGATGGCTGGGAGAGGGAGAGGTTTGTACGACCGACGGTGCTCCACCCTGTGTCGGTGGCGCGAGGAAAAGAAATATAATAAAGCGTCTTCGTAAAAAGCCAGCCAGGAGCGAAAAGCGCGCCGTTCGCTCGCGAGTCGGGACGCTTTGCCAGCGAAGATGGCAGCGGTAACGGGCTTGGGGACGCGTAAATAGCTGCGACGAAAACCGCCACCGTGTGCATGGAGTGCCTGTTGGAAGAGCGGGGCGAAAAGGGGTGAACCGATGTACTGCATTGAGGCGAACTTAAGGGGCGGGTAAGGCGTACTCAAGCGGAACTTTCGGACATTCTTCGACATTGGAATCGTTCTACGGGCGTTGAAGACGCACGGTGAAGACGGTGACGAAAATTCTCGCGGTCACCGGCTATCATTAGAGAATAGACCCGGACTGGCAGGTAGCACTCTGCTCATTGAATAGGATGTATTCAAGATGTAAGATGTGTGATGCTAGAAATATCGACGCAGTGTTTACGGGTGGGTGTCCATCGGAGTATGTGGAGGAAGTGGTAGACATCCGGCCGTCGGTTTAATCTCCGGGCAGAAGGAAAATTACCAGGTATTTCTATCTTTTCTTTTAGAGCGTATTATGAGCTCTGCTACCGGGTCAAGCCTCGAATTTCGCCTCGCTGGGGCCTAATGACATTGACCTAATTAAGCGCAGCCCACCGAAAAACTTGAGACACACGTTACCTCTTTCTTTCTCTCACTCTCTCTCTAAAAAAAAAACAAAACAAAAAACAACAACAAAAAACAACTTAAACAAAAATATATAAAACATGCGAGATGAACAGGCGATGTTAAAGGTGGTGTCTCGTCTACGTTTATGGCAAAGTTTGCGCGTCCCCTTAATTGAAGCCGCCAAACCTGCCGAGGTTGCTGAGCCATGTGAAACCATGCAGCTTTTGCTCGTATAACTAGGTTCAAGCCATGCGTAAGCCTCCGCCACTATTTCCTTTCTCTTTTTTTTTTTTTTCACGATGAACTACTCCCTCCCTTTTCCAGCCGAGGTATAATAATGGCCTTGCGGTCTGAGATGACATTAATAACACGTCCACATTCATCGTAGTTTCAGCAAAGATGATTGATCCTTTAGCTGGTCCATTGTGTGAGCTGCTTAGGATCAGGGAAAATAACGAGGATTAATGGCAACAGGTGAAACGATTGGGGGTAAATTTGAGTGCTTAACCAACACCTTTGTCATAGTTTCAGTCCCATAGCTGCTCCAGTGCAGCGAGAGTAGCTAAACACTGTCAACGCTGTCATTGACATGAGCTTATTAAACATCGCTTTTTTTTTTTTTCTTTGATCAGATGGTTTCCTGTGCCCTGCTCACTAATACCGTTTTGGTGCTGCAGGCACTTGTATAACTAAAGCTGTCGACTACTCCCGGTTCCTGCTCTTGCTTGATCAGCTGCGAATAGCGTTAATCGGCAGCGTCGTGGAGGGTGTCCTATTAGTGCGTTGATCTAGCCCAAAAACCTCTGACCCATATCAAACACCTCTGTGACGTCAGTTGGTCGGGCTGTGACGTCAGCGAACTTGGCTCAACTTCTAAGCGCCCGCGCCTCCCCCGAAAGCTGTTGCTCTCATGGTTGCACATGTGCGACTAGAAAGAAGCGAGAGTGAGGTGCGTTACGTTCGATCAAATGCGGTACTCACGCTAACCCGTGCGTGCGCGTGGGCCCCACGTTTTGCGTGAAGTAGATTGTGCGAACACATCGTGTTTACACGAAGCAGGAGCCTTTCTTTTTGGCTCCGTCTCCCGCGCGGCTGCGGCATTAGGGCGATGATTTACGGAGGATTTGGCACGGTGGGCCCGCTTGCATGTGGGCGCGCGAGATACTAAGTGCGCGCACGCTACGGCCTGTCTCCTTCGGCGAGCCTTCTTTAATGCCTTGCGGCGAAGCCGTTAACAAGGAGGGTGCCTCCTTCACGCTGTCCTGGTTGTTGTGAAGGGACTTCGAGAACAGGCTAGTCGCACGTGAAGTAGCGTTCTTAGCTTGCATTTTATGCTTCTGAATATGTTGAAAGCTCTGAGATGTATTTTACGAAACTGGCGTGCTTCTGTAGTCAATCTTTTAGGTAATCTTTCTAGTCAGTATTTTAGGGTCCTTCATGCTTTTCTCACTGTTGTGTGCCAAGGTGGTTAACTATAAATAGGCATGACAGCTTTATGAAGTAGGTTATTTTGCACTTGTTCAAGTTATTTGATAAAGCAAGAGACGAAAAGTGCACGCGTTGAAACTGTCAGGTTCCCATGGCCATTCTCGCAGTGAATCGTTCAACCTTGCCTCTTGCTGTTGCTAGCTGTTGCCTTGTGCCAAGAGGGCTTACGATCATGAAGCAGTTTTTCGAACATTTTTTTTTTCTTTTTTAGAAGACATGCTTCTGTTAACAATCTCGTACTCGGACTAATATACGTTTAGTGGCACGCTAAGAGAATTTATTTGACATCGTGTTCGTTTCACGAATGGTGTGTCTTGTTATTATCTTTCTTTAAGAGACTGTAACATTACGAAACCGACATGCCGCGGTAAGTTCTCGCGGTTTGTATCTTACGCCAAACTGTTTGCCTTCAAGAGGTTTTAGGTCTCGCGATACACGCTAAAAGGGCGTGCCAGCGTGCTTCTCGCTTGAGTTTCTTTTCCTCAGTTTTTTTTTTTTTTTTTTTTTCAGTCTCGATAGCAGTAGGAACAATGTCTGCATAATAATCGCAGACATGGCAAGTTTGGTTGGCTCTAGTAGCAGTCAGAAGTAAAGACAGCTTTTCGACAGGTCTATTCCTTGTGCATAACTTGATACCTTCGGGACACGCGTGACGTTTGCGGATATTTAATTTATTCTGTATCTTCATCCCATATAATCGTTTTTCTCTCTCTCTCTCTCTCTCTCTCTTGCATTCCCTTCCCTTCCCCAGGGAAGCCATCCAAGCCTTGCGTTTGGTTGGACCCATTTGCCGGTACTCCTATTTTCCATCTGCTTATATATATATATATATATATATATATATATATATATATATATATATATATATATATATATATATATATATATATATATATATATATATATATATATATATATATATATATATATATATATATCCATCTTATATGTATATCTGCAGTATATGCCCGTTTATCTCTTTTGTGCCATTCGTATCATCTGTATTTGAGTCTTCGAGCATCTGCCCCGTATGCTCTCGAGGTACGGGGTTCGATCACCAGCGCCGCCAAGTATGAGCTTTCACGTGACCTGATGCACGGCTTCTACAGGGTGTAAAATGTTTGAGGAAAATGTATCCGTGACGCCTACAAGTCGTGGCGCCGTTCGCCCTGATGCCGTTTACACCAAAGCATCGCCGTTTAGAGTGAGACTAGACTTTTTCAGTACCGTTTGAAGGACTCCGGTGGGACTATTGGACGTTCAGTCCTGTGATGCATGGCAGAGACGCCGCAGTTGCTTACTGAGCGTATAGCCTACTCGGCGTAGTTTCTCTCTCCCGTGTTCGGTTTGGTTGGAAAAATGGTTCCCTCGTTTAAGCTTCGCTCGGGAAAGGCTCCGGCCAAATTAGTCTAGCTTGCTGGCTCGAGCTTTTTGCCCGTCGTTTTTTGGGCGTGTCCCGGTGACACTCCTGTCTATTTCTTTCTTTTTTTTTTTCTTTTCTTCCTCGTCTTTTGGAGTCTGTCACTCGTCTTCAGGTACCGGCGGCGAGCTCAAAAGAGCCGTCGGTGCGGCGGTTTGAACGGGCGCCAGCGTTTCCGCCTCGCAATGTCAAGGTTCGCAGCTTCCACCGCGCTATACTCGACACGCAAGGGGGCGTCTGTGCCCTGATGGGTATCGGCGCTTGAAGCGTGTCAAATAGGCGAGAGCGCGGAGCCTTGGAACAATGTACCGGTTCCAGATTAAGATCTGCTTGCTTTTAAGGGGACTCGCGAGACGAACTGGGTCTATTGTCGGGTGCGACTCCATAACGCCGTGGTATACACGCCGCTGATATATAGGAGACCCTTCAGGTGATGGCGGAGAAAGATTTTCATGACGTCGCAGTCTATTGCCTCGCACTTTCTTTCGTGACATCTGAAAGAGGCTGGTGTAGGTGATGGGATCATCAGCGATGTTACAGCAATCGATCTACGCCATAAGACCTTGTTCCGCATCTTAAGAAGATTTGTCATCGTGTTTTTAGGGCGAGAACCATTAATGGCTCATACTGTTGTGGACAAGATGTGTCCCGCTTTTGCGGCGGCTCTGATTGGTCGAGATGGGATGACGTCATGGATGTCTCGACCAATCAGAGCACCATCACTGTATGCGCAAATGCGTGCCTTATATGGCCATATTCCGATCAATGATCAATTACTAATTAATGGGTAATTAATTTAATTAATGACCTAATTGATCAATAAAATAACGACTAGTTACCAACTAATGAATGCTAATTATCAATGTCTGATGATTGATTACTGATTAATTACTAATTAATGACTACCTAATGATCAGTTGCGTAGGTGAATGCGGCACTTCAGGCTTTCGCCTTTCACTACTTTAGTGGCTAAAGCCTCGTAATTTTTATTAAGATGTATCCGACCGTATATGGATTAGTTATTGCCGCTTTGTAATGAAAAAAAAAGAAACGACTGCTTTCAAAAAGAGCGCTCATAATGCAGGTAATGCAAAAGAAAAAGAAAAATAACTACAGGCATGGTCGTCGCCAGTAGTTGCTGCGTTAATGCGAATTCAATTTTTTGACGCAATAAACTGTGATGTGTGCTGTCACGAAGTAATTACGTAAACAGTGTGGATGCCATCGTAAAGGTCACGAGTTTGAAACGAGCGGCTTGAAGAGCGCATTCCGTTTGTAGCTGTCAGATCGTGTCAGAAAATAAATGGGCCATTTGTTGATCACCGAACGCCAAAGCCAGGAAAATTACAGCGGTTAAATTTACTGAAACCAGCAAATGGATGAGGTTGCTCCACGTTGTCCGACATCTAGGGGAATATAGGATGTGTTTATCGCTGTCTCTTTATACAATGTATCTGGTGATGGATGGCTGAAGTTTTAGTTTAAATTAAGTTTAAATTAATGATAAAAATAATAATTGGTTCACAGGAAAGGAAAGGCGCAGTATATCTGTCACACTTGTTCTGTGGACACCTGAACCGCGCTGTAAGGGAAGGGAGGATAGTGGGAGAGAAAGTGAAGCCGTATGCTTGTTTATAGGGATAAGTACAAAATTTGCCACAAAGGGACAATGGTTTTCGAAATTGGAATAGCAAAGCTCCAGAACTTGGAGTTTAGGATCACTTTTATTTATTATACATATGGTGCTCGATACACACAAGAAGAAACAAAAAACAGATAGTACTGGTGACATTATCTAGGGGCACAACAACAGCAACAATTTCTCGGCACACCAGCATGTCGAAAGACGTCTTAGCAAGATAAATGTTTTTCACAAATATTAATTCTTGCTTTTTGTTAGGGAACACAAAAGATCCCCTCGTCTTAGGTACGAAAAGTTCCGAATTCGTCTCTTACGAAATCACTGTTAGCTGTGAGCCAGTCAGTCCCAGAAAAGCCTGCGAATTCGCACTGTGCGGCGGTGCTGTGTACTCAGTTCCCTAAAAGGGGGTTAAAGCTGTGAAATAAACAGGCTCAAACATCAACCTCGCAAATAGCCGCGTACGAGCGAGTTGGGACATAGGCGAACCAGAGACTGACATCTTTTTTTTTCAGTGTCTTTCCTTCGGGGCAAGAAACCTCGCAACGCCCCGAAGATGTGACGCAACGCTCCTCCGAGAGTGTGTGCGCGCGTTGTTGCGCAGTTTCCTCTGCCCCGAAATAGAGATGCTGAGAATGAATGGTTTCACCAGGGGATCGGCACTCGGAGAGGTGCGCGTGCATTATTTTAGAAGAAAGCCGTCGGCAGGCGCGGGCCACACGCCTAGATGTGTTAAAGAAGGGGCGCTCAGCTGTATAGGTAGACAGCTCCCTGCAGAGAACTTCTGAGCCTACGTAACCTTATCTTTCTCTCTCTCTCTCTCTTTTTAGAAGCGTTTCTCGCCCGAATCAGTCGTGAATTAGTTTCGTGCCGCGCATGGAACTAAAAAGCACATTTGCCGAACAAAATACCTTTCGCGGAACAAAGCCGTCATACGCGTGCGCGCGTCTATCTTGCAAGTGTGATGGAACAGTTTCTCGGAAACTCAGTCGTGTCAGTGTTGCGCGCGTGCGTGCGCGCATTCACGCGGAGAGGAATGCATTCACATAGGCCCGCATGCACGAACGCAATAGCCTCGGTACTGTCGCTTCCAATGTGTAATTCGGCACTGACAGTTGCTTTGAACGCAGTTTTACACCTATCGATCCTATGCAGGCAAAAGCGGCAGCGAGGCGTATATTTTAGGAACCTTTCCGGTACGTCAGTTTCAGCATGCAAGTCTTTTAATGTCAGCCGTAAATAAACAAAAGACGAAGTTAGTGCAGTGTGCGGGCATATACACATTGCGTTGCATATACTTTGCCCTGCATTGAAAATTACAACTGCCTCCAGCAAAGCACTGTGCCGGTACTGAAACCAGGGCCCGCTTGCACAAAACAATCTTAAGACTGTCTTAGCTAAGTCCAGACTTAACTGGAGTCTAAAGAATAGGCCACTAGCATGGCCGCTTAAGACTGGAGTCAAGACTGGGCTTCAGTCCTGACTTGAATAAGTCGCTTGTATGATTACGACTCTAGTGCTGTCTTGCTAAAGACACAAGGACGCCAGGTGTCTAAGTAGAGAAATTAGAAAACTACAGGGATGCGCTGACACTGTCCCTGCTGTAAGATGTACGCATTCCGTCAATTTTGCGTTGTGTAAAATCCGTGCCATTGCTTTTTGCTGCTTAAGATTGTGCTACGAGGAAAAATGCCCCAAGTGGTTGCTGATGCCGTTCTGGGAAGTCACTCTGGTGAACATGAACCCGAAGCGTTCGACGTTCGGAACACGAGCCGTCTTAAATAAGCTTGGTCTTCCTAAAGACACCATTTAAGTCTGGACTTAGTTCGGACTTTATCGTGCAAGCCGGCCCTGTTTTCGCCTTACAACTTTCGCTGCTCTAAATGGTGCTTCGGACTGAGGGCTCCTCCATCCTAATTTTCATGCTTTTGTTTATTTCTAGTCGTGTGAGAAATCAAGTAGATCTTACTATACCAACCGGGCTACCAAACAGTACTGCAGTGTTGGAGGAGCGGAAGCCATTCATGAGGCATTCCTTTGTGCTGCCGGCTTTACAAATTCGGCCCCTTTCTCGCTGGATCCAACTCTGGTTTTCACTTCAACAGTTGTCCAATATGTGAGAATAAAAATTTACAGTGCGTCTCCTTCACGAGAACATGACTGAGCGTCAACCTCAATTCAGAAAAGGGTGATATTCGGGCCTGCCTCCATTTCGCTCTCTTTTATTTATTCCTCGAGCATTCAGAATGCATTACAACGCAGAACGTGTTAGGGTTCTTTAGAACACACAGCGAAAGACAGTTAATGAGAGTCGGGAAACAAAGCTGCCGTGTTTGCACCGGCTTTAGTTAGAATTCCTCTCGGAACACTGGCATGTGAAATTTTGCATCTACTCGCAGAAAGTTTCAGAAAGCCTTGGGAAATTTACGATTCAGAGTTCGGGTTGTAGTTAGTTCCAGCTTCCTTTCTTGCGTTAGTTTTCCGGAATATTTTCGTCTGAATTTGCCGAGAACGGCCGCTAAAAGCGTTTCGTATTTGTTGGGAAAGAAAGCGATAGATAATGTCGCGTTCAACGATCAAATAACGACCCCTCGACATGCAAACAAATAAACAAACAAACAAAAGATAACCGCTGCCGCCATTCCAAGGCATGGTGTTCGTGGTCTGTGGAAAACCTGAATTCTTTTAGTCATGCCAAGGAATGTGGCGTTCGTATAACAAAAAAAAATTACAATAATCAAATTGCACACTCTCAGGTGCTGGCTTTCCCTCTTGTTTTAGACCCATCTTGAGGACTGTCAGAAAACGATAAAGGAGAGAGAAAACGCTTTTAAAGGAGGCGTGTCATTAGGACCTCTATATCTTTTGAAGGGCGACCGTGTTATATTAGTTTGCGCATGCCGCCTGGTCGAGCACTCACCTTACCTTGGATTGAAAGGCAACGAAACCCTTTCTCGTCTTGACGGAGGCGAAGAATCGCCGCCTTCTGCGTCTCTAGCTCTCTCTCACTCCGCGGGCCGTTTCTGTCTCCCACTTTCTTTCTTTCTTTCTTTCTTTCTTTCTTTCTTTCTTTCTTTCTTTCTTTCTTTCTTTCTTTCTTTCTTTCTTTCTTTCTTTCTTTGCGATGCGCCCATTGGCTCTCACATTAAAAGGCGGCGAAGGCATAGAGAGGTGTAGTTCGTTGTTATTTACGCACCGCCGTTTGTGCGTAGCGGGAAAGAGCTCTTGTGTACGATGGTTGTTCATCTGTAAAACGGGAAGGAGCTATTACGTCTTTCTCACGCATTTCTTGCTATTTTCACGTTTGCCCTGGCCGCGATTTCGTCAGCGACCTACGGTTGGTTCTCCCTGAGTGCAGCTGCGTATCGGTGCTTGCGCAATGAGGACGCCGAACTGATTCTTTTGTCTTCTTTTTATTTAGTTTATTTCTGTTGGTGGCGCCCATTCTTCTGAATGCTTTTCCTCCTTTTTGTGCGTGCGTTTTGCGGCTCGAACGTTTCTTTTTATCGGTTATCGCCTCTCTACTTCTGTTCCATTAGTTCGTTCACGCATATTTCGTACTTCTGTTTTACTCTGTCTTGCTTCCTATGCTCGCCCATCGTTCAGTTGGCGGATGCTACTGCTACCGCACCTTCCTTTGCTCACAAGTTATCCCAGCATTCCCTGTCTGGAGCGTTGCTTTGCTGTTGCTGCGGGACTCTAGTCGTCGCACTTCCGAATTCTTTGGTCTGCGTCTGGTGATTGTATTTCATTGAAAGAAAACAAAGAAAACAGTAACAGAGTACATGACAATAGATAAATAAGGAACAGAAGCACGTACGCTCCCCTTCTAGCGGGCGAAGGAGCGAACGACAGCGATAGCTCTGTCGCCTCCGCCATATTGTGAGATTGAGGTTCTCTTGTGTGTGTGTAGGGGGGGGGGGGGGGGGGAGGGAACGAAAAAAAAAAGAAGAACCAACTGAAGCACCGTTCTGTCTCCACTTGTTTATCACCCCCCTCCCTCCTAGTATAAGGTAGCCAACCAACCATTACCTGGCTAACCTCCCTGGCACCTCTTTCTCTCAGCCTTCCTCCACTTCCTGCTTCATCCTATCCTTCGCTACGAGGTTGGGTTGTCCACCGAGGTGGAAAACCGTTGCTACCTTTCTTTTTTAATAATAATAATAATAATAATAATAATAATAATAATAATAATAATAATAATAATAATAATAATAATAATAATAATTGATTCAGAGGAAGGGAAAGGCGGAGTATATGTCATACTTGTTGCTGTGGACACCTGAACCGCGCCGTAAGGGAAGGGAGAAAGGTGTGAGTGAAAGTGGAAAGGGAGAAAGAGGAGCCGTAGTGGAGGGTTACGGAGTAATTATTTCTTTTTTTTTTCAAGACCAGTTTTTGCTTTGTCCAGTCACTCGAAAATTTTAGGATGTCAGTTGTTGAGATGCTTGACTGACGTGTTTGAGGGAGCTTAACTGGCTGACTAATGATGTTGCTAAGGTAGGCCACGCAGCGGCGAAGTCAGAAACAAATTCTTACGGAAGGGGGGGGGGGGGGGGAGGGTGACACAGTGCGATGATACTGAGGAGCACGCTAGCGCGATGGGCGTCTCGTAATGAGTGTCCGTCGGCAATTTATCGACTCGGCATCGCCCACTCGGTTCGAACCCGGGGCACTGTCTTTAGCTTTTCGCACGGCGTCGCCATGGGCAGCGCTATTTGTCTCCCTGCGTGCCTCTGATTGCCCATCGCCTTATTTGGCTTCTTTACAAATTGACAGCCCGTGGCCTAAGTGTTAGGACTCCGTGCGACAAACGAATCGGGGCCACTGGTCGCCCAGGGTGCTCGAGACGGCACCACTTCGAGGAAAACGCGGTTCAGAAGGGGGCCTTGACCTGAAGCCTCGTGTCTCGACCAGCACATGCGTGCAAAAAGAAGAAAATAAAAAAGAGAAGAGAAGAGATTTTGCATTCATTCAGCAAATCCAGAGTGGAACCGATTGTTTCACATCCTACTCTATCAGTGAGACTGCCACAGCTTGCGTATACTATTGCGTCGATCTACTGGCCATTTGCAAAATAAGCGATCAAACATTTAAGGACTATAGACACCTCATTTTTGGGTTCGTGTATTATAATTTGTAATGATGCCTAGGGCATTACTGTACACGGATCACCACGACACACTCGCCTACGACTGCTGAAAAATTAATAATCGAATTTCTTTTCTCACTTTTTTCGGTTTCAAGGGCCGATGATGATGATGAATAAACTTTAATTTCCACCGATTTAGGAGGCCCCCTACTCCCCGCTCCTGGCACGCAGGCCTGAGGAACGGGGGCTGGAACCTCCGCGACTAAGGACTGGCGAATATACATTGGTTATTCGCGGCCTCAGCCGCCAGGCGGACGGCTTTTTGCTGGTCGGCGTCATCATCAAGGGCCGAGCGATGGCTGTGACGTCACAGTCAAGTCTAGGTCACGCGAGGGATGAAAATACAGCGATATAATCATTGCTGTGTCAATTGAATTCACTACAATGATAAAGTCAGTCTGCCTTAAGAACAAGAATCATTACAAGTGAAGAATGAGCGATTATGTCGCGGTTTTTTTTCATGCCGCGCATCAAGACATGATTGTGACGTCACAGCCATCTCTCGGATATCGAAACCGAAACTGGTGAAAAGAAAAAATTCGATTATAAATTATTTATTGGTCGTAAGCGAAAACTGCGTGCGGATAGATATACAGGAATGGCTTACGCATCATTAACAAGAAGAAATTTGCCACCAAAATTTGGTGTCTACATGCAGGTAATTCTACACTGCTCCCAAGAGCCGGTCAACGCAATACTTATGCCGGGAAGAGGCGCATTAAATGGAACTGATCATTATGATCAACTTCTGAGCTGATAGTGATTGCCGTCCGTGAAATAAGCGGTACGTGAGTGTCTTGTGCATAACACTAACCGTAGTGTGTTCTTGATGAACTGGAATGCTCCTAGCATTTTCGTAGCGTACTGAAATACTCCGTATATCTCGAAAAATACTGAGTGTCATGGGATAATTATGTGCAGAATGTTCTGCAATGTCCCGGAATATATATCCACATGACCGGAAGCTCCATGAGACCCATGCAGCAATGCTCCCGGTGTTCGAAACACATCTGATATCCTAACCTTGGAATAGGTCAGAGTATTTGAAAACGGTTGATTGCGACGGCATGTTTTTGTAATCAGGTTAATTCGTTGTAATCAAAACCAGTTTTCATCTACTGGCCAAATAGAACGCTGCCCCACTGTATTTAGGCCACCTAATGTACATGAACGATAGAACATACATTTTCTGTGTGGAATATGCAAATTGAACCCGTGTCGTCAGCGTGAATTATAACTTCTAAGACCAGGCGCACATACCGGGTTTTTAATGAAAAGAAGGAGGTTGCGGAAAGTGGTATAAACTACCTAACGTGAATTCTGCTTTGCTAAGGGGGTTATAGAAGATTTGGACTGGTGTGTTATGAATTTTGTTTTTCAGATCTATCAACCGTGTCATGTAACACGGCGTTACCTACATGTTAATGTTTGATCGCTTCCTTTGCAAATGGTCAGTAGACAGGTACAGTAGTATACGTGAGTTGTGGCAGTCTCACTGAGAGAGGAAGATTTGAAACAACAGGTTGCGCTTCGGATTGGTGTAGGCGCGCCAAGTTGATGCTTCCTCCAGAACAGGCGTGAGTTTGACGTGGTTCAACGTGGCTCATTCATGTCATAGACTGCGGGGAACAGTTGTGTCATGTGCGGGCGCTACAGGTGTCCGTTCTCCCCGGAATGAGTGGTTGCTTATTATGAAAGCGTGGAGCTTTTGTACCGGGAAGTACGGCACGCAATCCCTTCTCGTAATTTCTGACAGGCGAGCATAGCAAAAGCTACGAAATCAGCTTGTGCCCCTTTCATTCATTCCACGTTCAAAGTAGTGCTGTCTATGGCAGATACATATATGAAAATAGTTACACGCGTTTATCATCATCATCATCATCATCATCATCATCATCATCATCATCATCATCATCTCGCTTCAATCTACTGCATTACAAAATCCCTCCCATGGGCCTTCAATTAACCATATCCTGCACTGCAGCTACGACCGTTCTGGGCCCGCAAAGTTTTTCTGCCTAGTGCTATCGGTATTGGAACATTAAGTGGTTATTTGGTCAGTGATGTTCCCGGTTATGTTTTTTTTTTTCTCTTTAGAGCTAGTGTCCCCCAGTTTTTTCAACGCCTCCGATGTTCACGCTCGACAGTCTTGTAGGCATTTAGTTGATCATGCGACAACATGCTGTTTATCCCTCCGCAGGAGTACTGACGAGACACGCGAAAATTGTATATCGTAAGTCTCCTTTTAAATTGGACTGCCGGATCTCAAGGTCCCCATCAGGCAGGCGCTTGCAGTGCAGTTCGCGGAAATGGAACACTTCGCGACAGCAGCTACTCTGGTCGTTACCATCGTTGAGACACGTTCGGCCGGCAGTTGCTCGTCTGCCTGGTTTATCCCTCAATGAAAGGGCGAAAGAGAACGAGGGACAAAGCGAAAGGTGTGATGCGTGTGTGTACAACCCTTTCCGCAATCGGGTCGTTTAGGGAGAGGGAGGGGGGGGGGGGGTGACATCCGATCTAAATCCGGAGCTTCCTCCACTCGCGCGGAACGCTCTGTTACCCTCCGATGAACCGAGGTATAGGCGAGAGATTCCCATTGCTGGATAGAGTGGCGCTGCAGACGTATGCATGAGGCTTCCTATCTGCACTAAGTGCTGTGCTGCCAAGCTGTGGGACGTCTTGACGGAGTAAGTGTGTGCACTATTGGTCTTGTCTTCGTCTGCCAGTTAAGAGACACTGATTTATGTCTTATTTGTTTGTTTCATTTTTATTTTAAAGCATGAGCGTTATAGTACTCTTAGGTTGGGGAAAAAAAATGTCGGTCGACGTTGACGTCGGCATGGACCGTCTTTTAAGACTCGCAACCTCAAAAAATTGCGAGCATGCATGACCCTGGAAATTGGTAGTTGACATGCAGATAGCAGGCACTCATTGGCAGGAAGGAATCGCGATGTCACGAGACCACATCGCATGGCCCACTCAAAAAGAGCTGGCAATTCCCTAGTGAAAAAACCTTATGAGTCACAATAACCTCATACAGACCTCTCATACTAAACTCATACTAAACTCCTACAAATCTCATATCATCTCACACAAATATCATTCAGCTTATGAGAAATATAAGAGATTGTATGAGTTTAGTATGAGTGTGGTATGAGAAATTTGTATGAGGGTATTAACTCGGGCAATTCCCTCTCATATATGGAAACCCGGACAAGTGGATCCCGATTCTCTGCTCCTAGATCATGCAGGCACGTATGTACAGGGGAGGTCAAAAGTTCCCAGGCCGCAGGTTTTGCTTCTGGTCAGCATATTCTGACACGTGAGATCCCATTAAATCTATCAACTATCTCAGAGGTTAGAATAATGCTTCTTGTGGCCTCCACGTGTATTTTGAGATTTGGTGCCGACTTAGCTGCCTGACTATACTGCTCAGAAGCAGGCCCTGTGGCCTGGGAACTTTTGACCCCTCCTGTACGCTCGTAATCGTCGTCAGATGGCCTTACACATCATTTTGTGGTAGGATGCGCAGGTCTTTGTCTCGGTATTGGTGCAAGGATACCAAAATTTTCTCGTTTCTTTACTCAGGCGATAAGTTGGCCATGCAGCATTCTGTAGAAAAGTGCCTATATGTGTACATGCGGCATTGCTTTTCTTGATTATCCGTTATTTTTTTGTGTTCGGTGGCATAAGTATGGCTAGTAGGCCCCCTGCGCCGTCTCTCCTGTTGGTACTGTTGGTTACTGGTGTTTTTTTTTTTAATTTTTATTCGCGTAAAACTGTGGACTTCATGTGGTCCAAGCAGGAAAGGCAGATAGCAAAACACCTTTAATACGCCATAAAAGTTTTACAGGAAAAAAATATTTTAACACATCACACAAAAAAGCCAACAAAAAGTAACTTAGATGCAATTCGCTACATTGCATTACGTTTTTTTTTTTTTGTTTACAGTGCACTGCTCAGCGTTCTTTCAAAATTTGAAAATTTTAACTCATTACACAGCAAATTCACACAATAAATTCCAATCGTTTATTGTGCGCAGAAAGTGTGAATAATTGAACAAATTCGTTTTCGCGAAGTACGGTGTTGAAGCAGGGACGCTTTTGGGACGAGTTTTTCGTGTTAGGGTTGGATAGTTCTATAGGAGAAGAACCCTCCGCGTGCAAATAATATATAACGAGTATTACAGACGGTGCAGCTATAGATCGCGTTGCCTTTGACGAAACGCGTAGTTTGAGACGGAAATATTCGCCATCCGTAAAGCGGCCTTGGGTTCATTTCACTCAGAGCGCAGCATGTGTTTCTTTGAAAGACTTTGAAAGGCGACAGGATTATGGCGGACGTTCTCCGGGAACACCGGCGTCATGACAGCAAAGTTCCTTGATTGGTCAAAGTATAGTGTTGACGTCACAGACAACGCTAAAATAAAACGCTTTTACGGAAAAGGTCTAGCCGGAAACGAACTGTGGCCTTTTCGGTTGCAAGCCGAGCGCACCAAGTGTACATCACCGTGGAGCTGCTTTTTTTTTTTTATTGTATGCCAATAAAACACGTTACATTACAGCGATACATAACTGAACTTGACTTATAATCCACGCTACTAACGAGCACTGATAATTATAGTACTAATTCGCACAAGTATTGTTCGTAGCTCTGATAGCGCTACAATTTAGCGCTACTAATTCCGGCCGTGACATAACACAAACGAGTAATGTCCATAGGGCAGTGCTATCGAGTCACCTCGCAAAGATACCTAAGTGTCCTCTGTTTTTCTTTCTTTTTTTTTTTTTTAATCTAAACATCACAGAAACCTGTCAAACCACATTGGTATCGCTAAGACTCCTGATAAAATAAAAGTGAAATAGAATTTTTCGGCGTTATTGGGACACATTTTTCTTGATTGTCCGGAAGTATGGCAGTGAATACGTTTTGAGTTTGGATTTGCGCATTTGTAATCTCGGTTTGGTCTTGTCGAATCTTGTAATTTGTTTTTTTTTTTTACACAATTTGCGGGTCTATTTTTGGCATGACTATGTACTCACTGCGCCATTTTGTATGTACTGTTGAAATGCTTGCGATTTCTCTTGCGATTGTTTTATATATGGAACCTTCACTAGCTAAACAGACTATGTTTCTAATCAAGCTTTTGCGTTTCGTTTTCATGAATAAAAAAAGAAAGAAAAAAAAAGGAACGGGGGGGGGGGGGGTCTGGTCATGTAAAGCCGTCGCCAGCCGATGACGAAAAGAATCAAGGGGTGCAGTTTGGGCGTGGGTCTGATGTTATCACTGTGGCTTGTGTCCGCTTCTATACTTATGGTTCATACATATTTCTTGCTCTGTATAATGGAGCCACCGGATGACCTTCTTGATCGTTGATGAATTATTCCCGCTTCGCTTAGGTCTTACGTTGCATTAACTTTCCGAGCCTATCTTCACCGGAGGTCAACCGTCCGCAATGGTCTTGCTTGCCTTGCACTGCGACGCTTATTGGTAGCATGGCCGCAGGTCTGTCTCAGCCAGATACCCATTTGCTGATCTCTGACAAAAAAAAAAGAAAAAAAAAAGAAAAGTATAGCCGCAGCAGTTTTGACTTCCCGCAGAAGCGAATAGCTTCTCTCTCTTTCTATTATTTAGGCATGCTTAGAAGGCAAGCTTCCTTCCTATACCTCCCCCTCCCCCTTCTTTCCTCCTAATATCATTTCTTTCGTGTTTCATTCGTAAAAGAAGACCCTACATTAAAAACAACAGCAGCAGCATCATCACCAACAAAATAAGCGTAAATTGAGCATATTGCAGTGAAGTGCAGTGGAGGAAAAACTAACAACGAGAAAAGGGTTCAAAGGAATGGGGATACTTGATTTGTCGTCAGTGCACGCACACAACTTCGCTCAGACCGCGAGGGAGGCACAAACGGGCCTTAAATGCCGTCCTGTTCTCGGCCAGCGGGATGCCTTGTCTGAAGCGGCTGTGGTCGTCCAGCGTTCATTAGGTTCTGGGCCCCCTGTCAATGCGCGGCTGCTCTCGCTCCGGTAATTCGGAAACCCGCTGCCGTTGACGACGAGGGCTGACTAGATTGCGCGCGCAGTGCGCGGTCTGTTTCCCCTCTACCCTATTTTCCCGCTGCCGCCGGGGAAGCGGAAATTCGGACGTCTTCGCTGTTCCTGGGCGTCCGCGCTAACGAAGTTCCCATCTTCTTGGAAAGAACTAGTCGCCGCTTTTCGATTGGTCGAATGAGTTTCGTCCGAAGGGATGGGGATGGCAAAGTTCGTGCACCGCTGCCGGAATTCAAGTCCTCCGCTTTCGGAACTGCACACTGCACTATTCTTATAAGGCCTGTCATCTGTTTATTGCTGCCGCCTTTTTTTTATTTCTTTTTTTTTTTTTTTTTTTTTTTTTTTTTTTTTTTTTTTTTTTTTACTTGCACTACTCATTGAATCCTTGCCCCGCCGGGGTGGCGCAGTGGTTACGGCGCTCGACTACTGCTCCCAAGGACGCGGGATCGAATCCCGGCCTCGGCGGCAGTTTTTCGATGGAGGCGAAAAGCTAGGCGCCCGTGTGCTGTGCGATGTCAGTGCACGTTAAAGAACCCCAGGTAGTAGAAATTTCCGGAGTCCTCCACTACGGCGTCTCTCATAGCCTTAGTTGCTTTGGACGTTAAACCCTACAAACCAACCAACCAATCATTGAATCCTTAAGACTCTCACGGCGTTATGCATAAGGGACGGGTGTTGATGTGAAACAAATGTTTACAGGTGCAACCAGCAAGCTAAAAGTGAGTTATGATCAATTACAGACGCAATCAGAATAGGGCTGTAGACTTAATTCAATTCTCAAGGTGAGATAGCAAGAGCCCTTTGATTTCGGCTGGATCACGCAGATTTAAAGCTGCATTCCTGCTTCCTTTGTTGCTGTCGTTTTTCTTTTTATATTGCATTCGTGTAGTATGGCCTGATGACGCAGTCATAGTGAAAAATCAATGAGGGAAGTACGAACGCGAATAGCAGCGGGCTGCGATCAAACAATAGTTAGTTTTGGGGCGAGGGGTAAATGGTTTTCGCAGGTGTGTTAAATAATCACTGTAATGAAGCACCATATTTCTGCATAACTGCGACGTTTCATTTGATGAACATATAGGTGTAGCTACCTAAGAGACTTCCTTCACAGTGGTTAGCAAGTTTGGCAAGGGAGAAGATATGGAACCGGCAGGGAGATTGCGCTTCTTGAGACAACCCGTGCATGTGTCGTGTTAATTATATGCGCTGATTAGGCTTGTACTCGAGGCATTATAATGTTTGCCCAAAGATTTTCAGATGCAGGCCACCGCGGCACGCGTGCGCCGCACCAATACAGAGCGAATAGCTAGAGCTGGTGGAACGTGTCAGCTTTCTTGGTAAGGAAACCTCTGGTATAATAAAGTTATTACTACTACTGAGCGAAGCAGTGCGAGAGGTCGCCGCTGAAAGTGTTAACGGGAAAGCAGGATCTTAGGAAAGGGAATACTTGCCAAGATGTCGTCATTAAATCTCCTGTTGGATATAACGCGCCCTTTCGCCGAGCTTTCTTGCGGCATTCTCCAAACACGCATGTGTGTTGACTGTAAAGCGAGTATAGTTGCTCATAGGCATGGGTGATGTACGAGGTAAATCTGCGCTGCCTCCGATATTGTACAAGATGTGTTAGCATGTTCCACGCTTTCCTTTTTCAGCAACGCCACGCGTGTCCTTGTCGCCGATGTCAGTAAAGCAACAACTTCAACAGTGTGTTGTACACTGATCAATTACAGGGCCGGCATTGTCGGTCAAAAATGTCCCAGTGCTCTGCCTCATTCGTCATTTTTTCTGACAATGTAGTCTATGCTTCACCAGTAAAAGGCTTCCTGCAGCAACACCCTTGTTTTACCTGACGAAGCACTGCAGTCCGCTAGGATGGACAAGAAACGCAGCGGATCTTGCTTCGGAACATGAACAGGGGGGGGGGGGGGGGGGGGGGCGATTTCTTCAACACTGTGCTCTTCACTTTAGATGCGAGGTGTTTTTATCGACATAACGATGCGCTGTGCCGTGCCCCACCCGTTTGAACGAGTTCTCCTTTCGTGTTTAAGAGCGAATCTGGACAACATGCACACACCTGGAAGCCACTGACGTCATCATGACGTGCTAGCGGAGAAGTTGGTGTATACTACGTTAAGCCGACCCACGTGTGTCCTTAGAAGGGCCCACGCAGAGTGCGACGCATAACTTTGTGTAAATTCAGAAGTTGAACGCGACAGGACTTCGATTCTCGCTTTGACTACCAAGGGCGGTAACTAAACAGTCCAAACGCAACAGCGCATGTCCCATCAAAACAGCGACCGAGAATAACGCGTCTAAACTCTTCCCACCACCTCCGCGGCGAAATAGGCGTGGCAGCATTTTCCACAACAGTGCGCGCTTAATCACCGAGGCGCGGCGCTCTTTGGTGGTCAGTGCCGAGGAATGTCTCGACCGTCCACGCAAACTTACACACGTACACAAGAGTCTTATAATTCTTTTTTTATTTTTTTTTTCACCATTGTTTCACTCTTTTCCTTCCTCACACGTGTTTGGCGTCGCTGATGGCCCCTTCTTACTATTTGTGGGTCTGACAGCTAGCTGGCTTTTCTAGCCGCGGGGTTTTTCCGAAAACCGTTTATATTTTTTGCTTTCTCTTGAACGCGTTTCTCATCACGGCGGCGGGCGTTCTATTTTTTGAAGCTTCTTGTGTGATAATTCCTTCTTTCTTGCTTTACTTTATTATTTTTTTTTTTGTTCTTCCTTCTACCACCAGGAGTATTTGTGGCCGCATGCACTGTCTACGTTTTATTACTTGCTATTCCGATACAGGCGTCTTTGTGAACAAAAGACCGTAGAAGTATATACCTTAAAGAGGAGACGGCCCCCGATTCGGTTGGGGCTTCACTTGCGACCTTGATCATTTTCGTGTGGGTACGTAGAGGAGGCTGTTCATAATTAGCGCGTGCTTGTCGTAATGGGGTTTTCAACTTCTTTATTTGGCGGCAGAAATGGATGAAAAAAAAAAAGAAAAAAATACGGATGAAGAGAAAAATGAGAAGCCTGCGTCGATGTTTTTCGGCGGCTACATGGGGGGAAATTGAACCTCCATTAATTTTGACACCGCACGCATGCTGATGAATCCTCCTCCGCTTCGAAAATGTAGTGATGTGAAAACCCCTCTCTCGTTCGTAGACCACTCCCCCTGACAGCGGTGAAATTTGCTGCTTTTAAATCACCAAAATGGAGTAAAGGCTTTTTTTTTTTTTTTTTTTTTTTTTTTTTTTTTTTTTTACGCGAGGTAGAAACTGGATACAATTTTTCCTGAAAACTGAGATTCTGCGCTCTTTCTTTTTTCTTTTTTTGCAGTTCGGCGTAATGAAACTAATTACAGATAATTCTCTGGCGCTCAGCAGTTCTATTTATCGTTAACCAGTATCTTTATGACTCATGTCAGTGCAGTTTCTTGATTCCTTTTAGAATATGCTTGTCATTTTGCTCGCTCACCCGAAGCAGCATTTACGTAAGCTCGCGTATGGGCATAAAGATTGATAAAATCAACTTTGCCATATTTAAAACCCTTTAAAGTAAGAAAAAGTGGAATGCCTTTTTGCCATATTGAAAACCCTCTAAAGTAAGAAAAAGTGCAATGCCTTTTGCTTAATGGTGACAAACGTTAACGTCAGCTTCATGTGTAAGGGGACCCACATCGATCACGTGATGGAGCGCAAAATGCCACACGGCTCTGCTGTGAAATTAGTCTGATGACGTCATTTCATGCGGGTGACGATCAGTAGATCTCGGGTTTGGGACTGACTATAAGTTGAGGTTATATATTCGGTGTAGTTGTCGTTCGAAATCGAAAAGTCGCTGCACGGAATGCTTGGTATGCTTACACCATTATGGCAGTTTTCGGAATTTGCTATGCTTTCAAGAACGTTCAGTTGGGCTAGTTATAGTTAGTAATAAACAGATGCATATTTGTAAAACATGTTATGCTTATTCCATATCGGCAGTTTTTTGTTTTTTGTTTTCCTTCTGCGGTGCTATATTTTTCTGCGGATGAATTACAAGTTGTTGCTCTCTCTCTCTCTCTCTCTCTCTCTCTCTCTCTCTCTCTCTCTCTCTCTCTCTCTATCTCGTTTTTTTCTTCTTTCTTTTCGTCCGTTATATCAATAATCTGGCATCCGTGAGCTGCCAATAGTCGCCTATGGAATATCTTGGTTTTTTGTCGTCGCGAGCAACGAAAGATGGCTGCACACTATGACAGAGCACTGAGCAAGGGTTGAGGGGGAACCTCCGTTCGTAAGCCGAGCCAACGTTTCGGCAAGGGAGCTTGTCTTCGTCGATATCCATTGACTAAAACAAGTAGCGGAAAATAAGCGATGGAGCTACGAAGAAGAAATTGGGATGAGAGTTTACATTTAAACACCGGCTTGTCACATTATCGCTTGGCTGTGCGGCAAGACGGAGCATCAAGGTCACACTGCACATGCACATTGACTGCCACGACTATAGAGTGCTTATGGGTGAGCCAATTTGACCAGAACAAACTACCTCTTCGTGACGCCTATGCTTAATCTCGCAGTTCTTGCACGCTGTGAAAAAAACTCCTTCACACAGCAGCACTCTTAAGCTGTCGATCAGCAGAAAGCGAGGACGTGGAGGTGCCTGGTCTGCCTGGTCGACAAAGGCGTGCAAGTTAGCGCAGCGATGCCTCGAAGCGTAATTCCAACTACGCACCTGTCTCACCAGTGTAGCTTTCTTCTTTGAATATTATGACACCTCCACAGTAGCTAGCTAGCAGGTGGGTACGTATCAATGATTTGAATTTAGGAAACGTAACAGGCGCAAAGGCATCCAACCATAATATACAAGAGAACACAACGTGACGTGTTGGGTTGTGTCTCGTTGTGTTCTCTTTTGTATTGAGCTTACATGCCTTTGGGCTTTTACGTTTCCTAAATTCAAGATGCATTAACTCACTCAAGTAGACGTTCTAATGATGAATCAAGGAATTGATATTTTCCGGTTAAAACGAAATTTCGAAAATTGTTCGATCTAATTACACAATTTTATATTTGGTTTTGGTTGAAAAGAAACTCCTTGCTTTGATGGCTGAAATAAAAAAAAAAGAAAATACGAGACCGTGGTGCATTATTAAACGCATACTACAAAAAAAAAAGGGGGGGGGGGGGGTCACGTTTAAGCAACGATCACAGCCATCTTCGAGAGTGCTGCTTGAAATAGACTTCTGCAGCTGCATGCTTGCAAGCCGTGCGAAGTTATTTTATAGAAGTCTTTAGGAGCACTTGGGAAATTGACGACGTCACTTTTGTAGCACTGCGTTAATTTAACATTTTTGCGGTTGCAATTTGATGGTCCGCAGTGAATAACGCTGTGCCGTTTCCTATCCTTCCTTAAATTCTTTTTGCCGCCGAACTGAAATTTTGACTTGCTAGCATTTATTCATGATGGCTCCTGTGGGTCGCAGTTACCACTGTGCGAGCTGAGTTCCTCTATCTGGATGTAGCAGGCAGCCGTATCATTCTATTATGCAGCCGTTGCAGAGGTTTGGATATCTCCCGTTTCGGCATCTCTTCTTCGGACTTCGCGAATGTTCTTAGCTGATACCGTTTGAGTATAGCTTGTGTTCTATATTTGTTCGTGTCATTTAGTCGCTATGCGAAGATTTGGGTTATCTAACACCTATCACAATCCCACGCTGACGTCGTAACGTCAGAGGTATGATTGTTTTTCTCCAGATTGCCCTCTTGCGATGTTAGCAACTGCATAAGCTGCGTCGATTATGCACACATTTTCAAGGCGCGCAGATTTTGTTTTTCAAACATATGTGCAGAATTGAAGACGTCACCTACATATATAGTTCGTAACTGTTGATTCTGAACATACGATCCATTCCGAGCTTTGGTTGAAAGGATACGTACGCACGCACGCACGTACGTACATATGTATGTATGTATGTATGTATGTATGTATGTATGTATGTATGTATGTATGTATGTATGTATGTATGTATGTATGTATGTATGTATGTATGTATGTATGTATGTATGTATGTATGTATGTATGTATGTATGTATGTATGTATGTATGTATGTATGTATGTATGTATGTATGTATGTATGTATGTATGTATGTATGTATGTATGTATGTATGTATGTATGTGTGTGTGTGTGTGTGTATGTATGTATGTATGTATGTATGTATGTATGTATGTATGTATGTATGTATGTATGTATTATCGTTCGGCTGAGTCAAACGCTTTATCACAATAATGCTAGATACACAATCTTCTCATATTATATGTATTTTCTGCTAAATTGTTTAAAACGTATATATATATATATATATATATATATATATATATATATATATATATATATATATATGGCATTTCCACATTATGTTTTTTATGCCGGCAAGGATGCAGAACAGAACCGTAGCCTGTTTCACTTACGCATTGCTGCTACTGCTGCTGAACCCGTTTCTTTTACTGTCTTTTTTTTTTTTTAATTTTTGTTCGGGGCGACGATACGTCCTCCGGTCGCTTTTAGCCGCACTCACAAGCGCATATCGGCTGGAGGTCGATATGTGACGCTCTGTCGAACTTTGTTTTCTTTCTTTCTTCTTTTATTTTCACCTCCGAGAGTCGCGAGCGCTACCTTGTTCCACTTCTTCCCTTACGGTCTCCTCTACGGCACTGATGGCCTTCGCGAGTCCCGAGGCTAACGTTCCGCTTTAGCCAACCTGCCCGCTTCATTGTGACGTCGCCACTCGGGGTCCTTCTGCGGTTTGGTTTTGAGCGGTGTCGCTCTCGAGTGCGCGAAGCCAGTTTCCGCGGCGGCTCAATAATAGACACACTGTGTCGCCTCTGTCCTGTGACTGCCTTGGGACGTGATGGATCGCTGTAAAGAAAAAATAAGTTAACCACTCATGCAGGAATTGTCTATGCAAAGCTCTTAACTAAACTCGACACTCACTTTCCATCCCGTTCATCACGGGCTCATCATTTTGTGTGCTGTCGTTAGTTACGAGTTGAAGGATATAGCTTGTTATAAAAAAATTACGATGGACTTTAGCGACTGAAGTAGTGAAAGGCGAAAGCTTGAGTGCCGCATTCTGCTGCGCAACTGGCACTAAGTAATATATAATTAATAAATAGTTCATTAATGAATTCTTTAATTAGACATTGCTTTGTAATAATTAATTAGTGATTGGTCAGTCATTGACGTATGGTCATATGAGGCACGCATTCGCGCATACTGTGGTGGGGCTCTGTGATTGGTCGAGACCTCTATGACGTCATCCCTCCTCGGCCAATCAGAGCCGCCGCAAAAGCGGGACACATTTTTTCCACGACAGCATGAGGCTTTCGCCTTAATGGTGTATGCTTGCTGTCGCGACGTATTGTTATGTTTATTCCCCGTGGTTTTTGTTTACGCGCCCTTGTTGCCTCCTTCTCTCTTCTCCATACGTGGCCTGACCGCACAATGGTGCCCTCTGGCTACGACTTCTACGATGCTAGAAGTGGTATGCTCTGTATTCTTTTTAAGCTATAGCTTATAGAGCACCCGAAGCGCCGTCAACGTCATGGTTGTACTAGTTGTAGCAGTTGTCGGCACCGCCTGTCTCAAATACTATTCGGTGCGGCGTAAAAAAAATCGTATCATAGTAATTTGTGGTTCTAGTAATTTATGTTTTGATTGGCGTATGATTGGCGATATCTAATTAATTATTGTCATTAATTTATTAATTTATGAATTAAAGAAAAGAAACAGAAAAAATGGGTGAAAAGGGAGTGATGTCAGCATGCTCAGAATGTAAAGCCAATGATTCATGATGCCAATTAAGAAATTTGTAGTTAATAATCGAGGAATTAAATAATCTCAATAATTGAAAAAAAAAATGAAATATTCGAAAAAGGGGGCTTAAAAGGTGTTACATTGCTCGGAATAAAAGGTCAATGCTTGCTCATGCTAGTTACGAAAGTGTAGTTTGTGTAATAGATCAATTAAAGGTAAAATATGAAAAATTGGAAAAAAATAGGGAATCAAGTGTCAGAATGCTCGAAATGAAAACTAATGCTTCGTAATGCTTATTAAGGAAGCTTAAAATGTGAAACATTGGAAAAAATACATTACGAATGCTTAGAATGGAAAGACAATATTTACTAACGCTAAGTATCGGTGTACATAAAAATTAAGGAGCATAAAAAAAGGTGGAAAGACGTTGTCCCTGTGTGTGAAACGCTACTGCGTCATATTCTTAACGGCGAAGCTTAAGTGTCGCATTAATCCTTTTTCTTTTTTTGTTCTGGGGAGTGGTCATGTCTCGGGAGTTCTGTGTCAGCACTAAATTTTCCGCGCCCGAGTGAGACAAACAGCCCATTGCGACGACAATCAAGTGCATATTCTGCATTTTTTTTTTTGAGTCCAGCGCCAACTTGATTGATGACCCATCATACGCGATCGGGTTCGTTGCCGCCACTGGCGTCGTTGAAATGACGATCAAGTTCAGTGACATTGCATCGTGCGTCATGGAACTGCGTACTGATCGATGCCACATTTGCCTCCTCTGTCGCAACGCGGTGCAAGCGCTTTGTTCGTTTATCGCTCGCGCTTCCTTCTAGGCAGAGGAGGTAACACCTCGTGCGTTGGCTCCCCTGACGGCCGTGGCATTTACAGCTGCCACATTTTTTTCATATTTATTTACGTGGACGGTTCACACTAACGCTGACACTCACTCACTCACTCACTCACTCACTCACTCACTCACTCACTCACTCACTCACTCACTCACTCACTCACTCACTCACTCACTCACTCACTCACTCACTCACTCACTCACTCACTCACTCACTCACCCTCTCTCTCTCTCTCTCTCTGGCGCATAGTGGAACATATGCATAGAAACACTATTACAACCTCTCGTTTCCATATCGGTGCATAAAACATGATATTTTTGTGAAGGCCCTTTTTAAATGGGGGGGGGGGGGGGGGGGGGGGGGTTCTTCCACTCAAGCCGTTTCGTCCTGACTTGGTTGATGAACGTTCGTTGCTCGCCTTACATAGGCGCGACGTTTTCGGTCCTGGTATAGTTTATTTGAAATGATTGATTAACGTCATGCCTGTACTCATCTCCTTTGGTTCCTTGCAACCAACCTGGCGGCGGCTGCCGTTATGTTCGCATATACGCTCGTTTTCGTCCCATGCGTGAGGCTTTGTGCCTGTATCTTTTCCTCGTCTTTATTATTATTATTATTATTATTATTATTATTATTATTATTATTATTATTATTATTATTATTATTATTATTATTATTATTATTATTATTATTATTATTATTATTATTATTATTATTATTATTATTATTCAAGCTCCTGTTGAGCTATTCTGCAGTGTGTTACTCCCGTTTGGTGTGACCGTATACAAGAATAGGAGTGTGGTGAAGGGCTCGTTATAGGCCAACTCGACATCTATAGAGAAAGCAGCATTCGCCTGTTCTTTTTGATACCTCAAACTTGGCCTCTTTCTTAGTGAATTATTTCAGAACTTTTCTTCATTAGCGATAGCTTCGTTCTGACAGTCTTGGTGCCACGAGTATCGGAAAAGACTTTGCGTGTACGTCTGGCCGTCTTGAACCTTCATCCTAGTGCCACGCAGAACTTGCACCACAACAGGAAGTACCACGCCTGCCGTCATGTCTGTATGGTGAACGCTGCGCGATGGCCGCCATTCTAGTTCAGGTCGCGGGCCTGAATCCCGCCTCTGGCGTGCGGTTATCTTCTGCTTCCTGCTGAGCTAGCTCCAAAATTGATTACGTCATCCACTTTGCATTACTTCCTTTGGTTTCGGCAAATGTTTTTTTTTTTTTTCCCTTATGCCATTTAGCGTGTTATTCAACTGTCCAGTCGGACTTCTGTGTGTTCCGCTTGACCTGTGCCAGACGAAATAAAGTAGGGCTTGCAGATTGCCTGTACAACCCTTCCACACACGACTATCTCTCGGCATGCTGGGACTTATCCGCGCGGAGCGGTGCGTACAAAAAGACGTTTTGTGCTCGGACACGAGGATATAAAGCGGTTTGACGGGGTTTCCATTTCTGGGTCCCGGGTACTTGTATACACTTTGCAACCAGGGCCGCACTATCCATGGTCCAAAGGGTTCAAATGAACCGGGCGCTCCGTTCTGAGATGAAAATAATGGCGGCCTTCAATGTTTAGGAAGGAATAGTCAAATTACATAGTTAAAATTAAAGCTTCGGTATTGCAATGTAAAACGTTTCAAAACCTTTTCGTCGGATGGTGAGTCAAAATAACAAATTTTGTACTTGTCCAAATAAATGAAAAAATATACAAGATAGTTTTAGTGGTCTGTGTGGGTTCCCTGTAGGAAATCCTAAAGCGCGTCAAATCTCAAACATGACAACATGGTCTGAAAGGTCGGATGGGGTTTATAGGATCACTCCAAATATTTTTGAACCGGGTCCTCATCCCTGTTAATCCGGCACTAGTTGAAACATTTGTTTAAATCTCTGACAAATCTCGCAGACACCGCTAGCGAGGCAGGACTTCGTTAGCGCAGGCAGGATTAGACCCGCATTGTATCCATTTGTCCAATCGTAATTCAATCACGATCCCTTTGGGCGCGTGATGGGGAGGAGCGAAGTGTTGCGTGATGCCGAGGCATTGTGTACACTCAGATCTCGTACCGATTGGCGCGTTTGTTAGGGCGCGCTTGGCGTTGCCTCAGGGCGAGGATTTGTCTTGAGCAACTCCGGGCGTACGCGGTGACGGTGACTGGCATTCTGTTGTTCGCCGCTGTGGATCTCGAAATACACTTGGATCGCCCTTTTAATTGTTCCCTTGAAAGTATAAGTAGGTTGAGGACGTCCAAATCGAAGGTGACTGCCATAACGTAGTGTTCTTAACTACACAGTGCACTGAACGAATTTTCGCGGCACTGATATTAAAATACTATAGACACCTAATTTTTGGGTTCGTGTTTTGTCATTTGTATTGATGTCTAGGAGATTACTGTATACGGAATCACCACGTCACATTCGCCTACGACTATTGATTAATTTATAATCGAACTTCTTTTCTCACTTGTTTCGGTTTCGGTTTCAACAACCGAGTGATGGCTGTGACGTCACAGTTAAGTCTAGGTCATGCCAAGGATGAAAATACAACAATATAATCATTTCCGTGTCATTTCGATTCACTAAAATAATAAAGCCAGCCTAGAATAGGAATCACTACAAGTGAAGAATGAGCGATTATATCGCCGTTTTTTTCAAGCCACGCATCAAGACATGATTGTGACGTCACAGCCGTCTTTCTGCTGTCCAAACCGAAACTGGTAAGAAAAGAAAATTTAGTTATTAATCATTTAGCGGTCGTAGGCGAAAACTGCGTGCAGATCAATACACAGGAATGATTTACGCATCATTAACAAGAAGAAAAATGTGACCAAAATTCGATATACGACTTGACGTATGTAGGCTAATGCTTAATTTTTAAGCTCAAAGAACTTTAATTAACGGTTTACAACTAAGACCTTCGATCAGTGTAGTGCAACCGTACTCGATATAAGCTATTCAACGATAATGACATGATGCTGTAGCGTTAAGTTTAATTCCTATCCACAATTACCTAATAAACGAGGACTAATTAACATCTCAAATTATATCAGAGCAATTATACTCGACATAAGCTATCCAAGTATATATGACCTAGCGATGTAGCTTAAATTTAAACTTAATCGCAATTGACGAATTAAGGGCAATTAATTGAGGCTTGTAATTAATCTAGTGCATTTATACTCGACATAAGGTATTCATCGATAGAACACTTGTTGGTATTATACTCAACATAAGCTACACATTCATTGCGGACACATTCCGTACATGGCGCTCATGATCCAATAGCTTCATCGACAGTGAAGCATGTTGACGTCGCTCTGAGCGAGAGGGCTGGGACGAGAACACGTGCAGCGTGATGCGACGCGTGTGAAAGACGGACCGACCGCGCCCGCGGGGGCTCTAGCGTGCTTTTGCGTCGCATACCCCATTCGCGGCCACGTCCGCTAAGTCAGCGATCCTGCACTCACGTTACCCGTTTTCGCCCACCACGTCATCTCATAGGCCTGTCGGTGCGTGGCTTGGCTGAGATTCCAGCGTAGCAGGAAGCGGAGGAAGGGATGGTATGGGAATCATGATGGGAATGGCGGGGGTGTCCTCCGGCGCCGGGAACAGCGGATGTATGGTTCCTCTTCAGAATGCCGGATTGCAGCGGGTGTCTTCGGGTTGCGTGAGTGTCCGATCGTGTGGACGACGTACCCCGAGTGACGCTTGTTTTGTCTGGCACAAGGGTGCTCTGCTCGAGACCGTTTCAACCCTATGGCAGACAGCGATAAGCGTAGACGCAATGCGATGCAGTCTCATAACAGCCAGGGATGCATGAATGATGCTGGTCCACGCAGAAGTGGTTGTATTGGCGCATTTTCATGCAGCTCTTTGTGATGAAGTCGAGCGCGTATCAGGCTCGTGGAGGCCGAAACGTAGGATGTAATGGGAGCAGAAAATAAAGAAATAAAGTCTACGCCGGTGGAAAGGGCTTGAGATCATATGATGTTAGGGGCAGAGTTTTCTTAGACAATTTTTCTTTGTTATCGAGGTCATGAATAAAACGGGGAGTCATATCCCTACGAAAAACGAAAAGTTCTACGGGGCAATAACCTCACACAATCTCATCAAATCACATGACTTTCATACGGTGCACATCATTATCATAAAATATCTTCCATAATTTATGTTATTGTGCAAGAAACTATGAGATCAATTACGCAATCATATGCGACTTGTATGTGATTTCTTACGTGAATTGAGTGAGACTGTGTGAGAAAATGTGAGGTGAATGTCTCATACAATTTTTTCAGTAGGGATCAGAGGCGCGATGGACACAGAATTAAGCTAGTGCCTTCTAGTAGAAGCAAAGGATGAGGCGCACCACGTCACATGAGGAACGCACAAATAAAGCGCTTAGAGAATTAAAGAAAAAAAGTTGCCAGGCAAGCATGAAATATCCTATTAATTCCAGTTCTCTCCTTTCGCTAGCGTGGTTATGTTACTATGGATTTACGATGATTACAGTGGTGCGGTGGCAATGGAGTAGGGTGTTTTTCTCTTTGCTCTCCAAATTTCCACCGTGCCCGTGGTGATTAACTCAAAAAACCTAATAAAATGCAAATATATATAGCTTGTCAAAAAATATAGTCCCACGCTTAAAAACATATGAAGTCTCTAATGCATGCATACCTTTCCGGATGCGAAAAACGCTTTATGCGGGCCAGGCTTGAGACACACGCCAACGAACGTTGTTAACGTTGGCGGATTTTTTTGATCAGTGGTCCTTTTCGGTTAATCAAGAACCGAGAGAGGGGACCTGGTAAAGTAGCCTGTGTCGAAGTGCTTGCTTAAGCAGCGAGCGCACACATCTTGAGCTTAGCGGCTGCGTTTGAAAGGTTTTGGAAAAGGAGAAGAAAAGGCGCACATTTTTTCCGAGTATTATTACGTTTGACGCAGCCAGTGATGAGAACGTATGTGGGTGCTCCCTGGTGAGCCTTTTAGGGTGCCTCCTAGTGAGTCCCTTTTACATGGCGCCATCTATGTGGGGAAATCGTAATCTTGAAGAAACACATCGAGGCGCCCTTATTTGCTGTCGACCGGACGGTGGGTTACTTTGCGTCAAAATTTGCGAGCCTCAGGAATTTCTAGAAACGAGGCAAAACAAAAAAAAAGAAAGTTTCCTGCCAAAGCAGGGCGTCTCCAAATGGAGGTTTCTTTTCTTTTAAAACGTTTTACCAGCATAATGGGCGAGATCAAAGGCGCGGAGCACTTTAGCCGACCACCGCTGGAGATTATAGCGCGGTTGTTGCTGGTTTTAAACCACGGAGTGACACATATCAGCAGTGGGTGAATGGCCGCGAGTCGGCTATCGCGCTGGACATGCGTCCTCCATGTCGGCATCAGCCACATCTTACGTGATGCTATTCAAACAGCTTGCTAGAACAATTCTATTCAAGCAGCGTGAAGGGTGGCAGTTCCTGGTCCTACGGGGCTGGGACGGTAGGTCAACACCGCTTGCGGCGGGGGCTAGACAGCCACCGAATTTTTATTTGTTGTAGGCCGTCATTGCACCCGCCACCGCTTCGCTTCGGTGGTGGCGGACAACGGCCGTTGTTGTGGCGCGCGTCTTTCTCGCCCTCTTCTTTTTTCTTTCTTCCCTATTTTCTCTTCTGTCCGCACGAGGCAGCGGAGGTGGCTCAGCTACAGAGCCAGTAGCAGGCCCGTGCATTTTCTTTTCCTTCTTCCTACAGCCATAACAACAACAACAACTTTGATTTCGCTCACAGCCCGAGTTTGAATTAATGAATGTTTTTTTTTTCTGTTTTTGTCGTGGCTATACGTGGTTATACCGTATGCAGTTCAATTCTGATCTATGCTTCTTCAAAGCACTGTTCTCTTTAACGAAGAGTAGTGTCGCACCATGCAATGAAGCCGGAGTGAGCGAGAAACGCCAACAGTCGAAGCTGTCGTGAGGGTTGACACTGCTTAAGTAGACTGCGCCAGGGGGCGTTGGCATCGGTTTCTCTGGTTGCGTTCATTCGTTGTTTCTCTCGCGGATGGTACACACGCAATAATAATAATAATAATAATAATAATAATAATAATGATAATAATAATAATAATAATAATAATAATAATAATAATAATAATAATAATAATAATAATAATAATAATAATAATAATGATAATGATAATGATAATAATAATAATAATAATAATAATAATAATAATAATAATAATAATCGTAAAATACAAGCGGGAAGCACTGTGGTTGCGGCTGCGCAGTGACTGAGTATGACAGGTCTCGACTCACTGAAACATTGCGTGAAATAGACTCAGATGAAGCCCCATGCGCATTTTGACAACATATTGCTACCAGGCCGTGCCAACCAAGGTGCTAACAGGGAAACTCGCGCCACCCTGTAGAGGCAAAGCCAGAGTATTGGCGGTCTGGCGTGCACCAAGAAACGCCAGCACCTATGAGAACAGTAATGAATTTAGAAAAATTTGCAGCGATATTGCGGCCCCCCGTGTGAGAATGTGGGAGCACTCTCACAAGTAATGTGTCTACCGAATTTTTTGTTTCGTCAACTCGGTTCTTTTGTGAGCTACAGTTCAGCAGATAACGGACGCCCTCTTAAAATAACAAAGTGGTTTGCAAGGGAAGGACGGACTAGAAAGAAGACATAGCCGCAACTAGCGTAGGGTAGCCTAATCAGAGATCTTTGAGAGAAACCTTTTCCTTGGGGAGGGTATAACTAAGGCCGATAAGATGATAATTATGGCGACAATAGTGCAAGAAAAAATAATAAGTAATCTATATGTTATCGATAAAGAAAAAACATCGGAAACTATCTAATAATGACCGATTAAATATTGTATTATCTCTGACTGCGTTCAAATCAGCAAACAATCCAGACATAAACCCTGCACACGCAGTAATGGTTTCTTCGTCCCTCAGTGTTTTGCCGCTTCCTTGGACCTCTAATCATCACAGATAAGCTAGTGTCTTAAGAAGCGTTTTTTACTAAACGCACGAAATAATTGCATTTTTCTTTTTTAAGCGCACGCAGAATTTCAATTACAGGTAATACCTTCATTGTACTGTTTTGTCGCTTTCATGTGCCATATGTAGCAAAATGTTGTATCCTATTGCATTGTGCTTTCCTTTCCACTCATGTAGTGGCCTTCTCACGCGTTTACATTACAAACAAACAAACAAACAAACAAACAAACAAACAAACCCTGTGTGCCCGCCACCTACCGGAGGAATAGTGACTGTGGTCGTCCAACGGGCACCCATCCTCCGCGCGGTGCCCCGGCAGACTTGACTTGGCGTGCACGTGTGTGGCGGAGACTGGTGAGACAGCCACTTCCGGCACAGCAAGCTGCGCTTCTGGGTGGCTCCGTGGAAGAGCCCGGCGACGCTTCCGCCGTCTGTACCACCGTAGAAACCTGTGCATGAACGAGAAAGAAACAGATATATTAAAATAATAGAGAATCTTGAAACTGCGCTGTAGACCGACCAACACTAGGGCGACGGTCTCCTTTTTTTTTAGCAGACACTGCAAGGCTGTGTGCGGGTCTTGCAGTGTTGTTGTATGCTGAAACTTCGGTTGGTTTAACTGAAACCGGACAAACCCGTCATAAATGAAACTGATACTCGACAGAGTATTTCCGCTTCTCAACACAATTCGGGCGGATCGTGAAGCTCAACCAGAGTGACCAAATCGGAGCATGCCTGTGAGCTAACTAAGCATGAAACCATACATATTATATGTTATAACTTTTCTGTATATAGAGGAAGAGATGCCGTAGTGGAGGGCTGATAAGTGATTTCGGCCACCTCGGAATCTTTAGTGCACGACATCACACAGCACACGGATGCCTCCTCGTTTCGCCTCCATCAGTATGCAGCAGCCGGCGGTCGGGATCGAAAACTAGTACTCCGGCACAGTAGTCTGGCTTGCATGCTTATGATCATCAGGTGAATTGTGTGGGCAGGTCCCTCACACAGTTCACTTAATGACCCATATTCAGTGACAACGATTGAGGGCTGGGAGGCTGCCCTATCCAGCTCTGAACTAGAGGCAATTCTTACCCAAGGTCTGCCTCAGCTACCAAAAGCAAAACGATCTATTTTAACACTTCAGGAGTTGTCCGATACAGGTTGTTTATGCGATTCTGAAAGTTCCTGGGGTATTGCACTGATTCTTCATTTATAATAAGATCGTACTTGGGTTTCCTGTGCGGATCTAAGTTTTCGCAGCCTCCTAAACAGATGAGTTAGCGAAGTTCGCAGCATACTCACCTCGGCGAAGTTCGCGGCGAATACGCTGCGAATAAAACAGTGGGCAGTACAGAGAAACAAACCGCGTTTCAGAGCGCGTCGTACACAATTTCACTCAAGGCTAGTCCATAATCAACATTAATCATATACAGATAGATAGTCTAAGTTCATCACTATCGTCTCTTATTACAGAAATGCTACATAACTGCAAGTGAAAGGGTCTTCAGTCACGAGAAAGGTACCATGCAGGTCCTCGTTCAATGAGCTGCAGTCATATCGGAAATGCGTTGCAAGTCTATAAAAATAAAAACGTGCCCTTTTACACGTTAGTCCGAGTGCCTCTGTCTATACTAACATCCGGATGAATACTGACGCATTCCAGTAATAGATGCTCAGTTTATTCTACAGAACTCGCATAATACACATGTGTCGTCTTCATAAATTCCTTTTTCCCAGTTCCGCGTTCTAAGGCCCTTCGGCCTCGCTTCAAAGAGTAGGAGCTGCCTTGTGACTTTTCATAAATGTCAACATCTAGCGCCGTCTTTCGGCTGCCAGTGGCAAACGCCGAGAAACTAAATGGAAATATCTTTACTAGTAATTGTAAACCAGCTAAAGAGTGCAACGAGATATTGCACGAGCATACTGATAGTTATGGGGTGTTCTTTCAATGCACGGCGAAAGAATTAATATCGTTTCTGGGCGCCCTCCAAACCTCATCGATCGCCAGAGGAAATCTGTGCGGTGTTCTGAAGATTAAAAACAAAGTTATATTGAATAATCAAGTCAACGATGTGTTTTGACGACTTCAGCCACATGGCACTTATAAGCCACGCAAAAGAAAGTTTTGGCCCAGGTTATCTGGGTTTGTTCGCCTGTGAAACAACCTTGGAACGTAGGCAGTTAAAGCGACACAGGAAAGGGGGAGTGACACCCACCTCCGCTTTGCCCTTCGGCCGAGGTGCGTGAGGTACTTGATGATCTGCGTGTAGCAGCCCGAATCAGAGACGGACGTTGAAGCCAGCGTCGAGCTGGAGTGGTAGCGGGCGCGCTCCAGGCGCATCCGTTCCATCTCGCGCTTCTTGGTCTCCGAGAATTGGGTCGCAATGACGACCAGGCACAGGTTGATCATGAAGAAGGAGCCGATCTGCCAGGGGCATATAATACAGGCGGACAGAGGCGGGTTTAGTAGTGCTTGTCTTGAGGGAAGAAAGACCGCTTTTTCATTTTTTTTTTTGTGCTGCAGCACAAAGACCACATGGTTGTTCCTGCGCACATTAAATAAAGATTGATTGATTGATTATTATTATTATTATTATTATTATTATTATTATTATTATTATTATTATTATTATTATTATTATTATTATTATTATTATTATTATTATTATTATTATTATTATTATTATTATTAACACTTGCGAGGGCAGTTCAGGCAATACTGCTAGCACTTCGAGCCTTTGGCGTGTCGTGGCGCCTCCATACATGACCTTTCACGTCACCATGTGACGTCACGCCAGACCGAGAGACGGGGCCGCCCAGCTCGCGCCATCGGATGGTGGCGGCGAGTCCATACACAGCGCTGTGTCGCAGCCGAGAGAGGGCGCTCGCTGGTTGTGACGTCACGTTAGGAGGATAAATGGGGCTGTGGCTCGGCTCCTCGCAGTAGTCGGGGCGCAGCCGCCGAAAAAGGCGTAGCCAAGAGTATTGCTATCGCAATCTTCCAGGCTTAACCAAGCTAAGCCTTCAGCCAATTTTTTTCAATTGGGGTAGAGCTTTTCTGATGCTTGGTTTCGCCTCGTACGTCGAGTTAATTATTACTAACCCCGCCCCCCCCCCTTACGACAAAAAATTGAAAATAAACAAACAGACAAACAAGATGCCAACAACGCAGCACAGATGGCTTCTTTCAAAACCCCTGACTTGGTTCATCCACTTGTTCTTATACGCCTCCCTTGCAGCCTCCGTTATCTAGATCCAGTGCTTCTAAGCGTGTAAGTGCCATGTATTTAGAACGCTCTTATGATACGCCAACTGGTAGCTAGCCAGTACTTTATTTTGTAGGCGTGTTCCACTCGATCCTCAACGCTTCTGCCCTCACTGACTCGGGTCCTGAGCGCGATAAATCGTGCGAAGCCCGAAAGCTGACCTTTTCAGTTTGCGTTCATAACTCACCACGTTGACACGTCCTTATTTGCGTTCGCCTCTTGTGCTGCAGTGCGACGGCGATGGCAGTATACTTCAAACGCGCGATCACGAGCGATTGCTCGATCCATCCAGTTGTAAAGCACTTCGTCGCCGTCGGCTCCTGTCATTTCAGTCGCCCCACGTGTTTTTCTTTTCTCTGATTTTTTCTCTTTTCTCCGACTTTTGCTCTTCTCTTTCCTGCCTTCCTGATCGAGTGGCTTATACACCCAGCACGGAGTCAAACAGCGGTTCTTTCGTGGACCAATATCGGACCGTACGCTCTTCACACGGAGCGCGGGTCCGCCGATAAACATGGCTTCCGACCGTGCCGATAAGCTGACGGCATTTGACACCGTTGACAGCTCAATTCGCGCACTTGTTATCCCCTCTTCACTGCATCTGCTCACAGTTTCTTCTTTTTTCTCTCCTTTTTTTCGACACTGCCACCTTTCTTATTCTCTGCAAATCTTTCTTTACCGCCATTTTCCCGCCGACAGCAGAACGGCCTCTCTATTGGTCCACCACGTGTCGTCTGTTTTTCCATCGTCTAGCTGTCGTTTATTGGCCTGTCTCCTTTGTCACTGTGTAGGGCTTCGGGAACTGAAGTCGGCCACTTTTGGTCACTTTCTCCGGCGACACACGCCGCGGCCAGGGCTTATTGCGATCCCTGCAGTGATAGCTCCTCACGTTCCATTCGCGCATTCCTCCCAGCACCTGACAGTTCCGACCGGATGAAGCTGTCTGCAGGACGGCAAGCTCCGTTCTAGTTTCTACTTCGCAGTGCGAAAATTGCGGGAACCTTTTTTATTGATAACTGCACAACGTGACGGGCGTGCAGGGATCAGAACCTCCCACAAAAAGCTATTATTCAATTGAACGAGTAAAACTGCGCGAAAAAGACGGGACGTAAGAACACACAGGCACAAACAAGGCGCAGCTGCCTGTGTGTTTCTTACGTCTCGTCTTTTTCGCGCATTTTCACTCGTTCAGTTAATATGAACCAACTAGCCCTTCAGAGTGTATTACTATTATTCAACCCTCCTTTCTTACCTCAACCTTCATCGAGGAAACGTTGACCTCGTGTCAAAAGTAATAATAAGAATAATAATTGGTTCAGAGGAAGGGAAAGGCGCAGTATCTGTCACACTTGCTCTGTGGACACCTGAACTGCGCCGTAAGGGAAGGGATGAAGGTGGGAGTGAAAGTGGAAAGAGAGAAAGGGGAGCCGTAGTGGAGGGCTGCGGAGTAATTTCGACTACCTGGGGATCTTTAGCGTGCGCTGACATAGACCTGACTCTCCCCTGATGGGGCTGGTACAGGTGGGTCACCGCCGCTTGCCGCGGGGGCTAGCCTGCCACCGAATTTTTATCTGTTGTAGGCCGTCATTGCACACGCCACCATTGGTGGTGGACGACGGCTGTTGTTGCGGCGCGCGTCTTTCTTTCCCTCTGCCTTTTCTTTCTTCTCTATATTCTCTTCTATCTGCACCAGGCAGCGGAGGTGGCTCAGCTACAGAGCCAGTAGCAGGCCCGTGCCTTTTCTTTTCCTTCTTCCTACAGCCACAACAACAACAACAACATCGCACAGCACACGGACGCCACTTCGTTTCGCCTCCATCGAAACGCAGCCGCCGTGGTCGGGTTCGAACCCGGGTTTTCCGGCACAGTAGTCGGGCGTCTTACAACTGCACCACCCCGGCGGGGTGTCAAAAGGGGCCGATGAATGGTTACGGGGATGTTGTTACATGTATCGCCAGACCAAGTGAGATGTCTAAGGAGGGAGGATGCTTGAGCCAGCGAAGCGAAACGCCTCGCGCGCCTGTGGCCAACGTTTCGACAGGGGACACGTCTCTGTCGGGGCGTCCGCACGGAAACAAGTCATCTTGTCGACGACAGGTGATGAGGCTTCGCGTTCCTTTCTGCGGCGCGATTTCACGACGACCCGTAGCTACATGTCACGACGTCATGTTACGTAGGACAGTTTGGCTTTTGCTCTGTCGCGTTCATTCTCGCATTAAAGCCGGAAGGGCGCGAAATTCAAGCTTTTTATTTATTTGTTTTATTTATTTTTTTTTGTGCGAAAGATATTCTTGCTTCGCGAATTTCTCTGAGGTTTCCTTGGACAAATAAATAACTTCGATCCCCATTAACTACGGTATTGATCTTGTTTTGGTGTTGATATCTGTCGTCGTCTGAGAACACCCCGAGGCCGCCCTCCGTGCGAGGAAAGGCGATGCTTCTTGAGAGTAAGCGAGCGAACAGGTTTTCGGAACCACGGGGAGGAATTAAAAGCAGTCAGAAAAATAATTAAACTTTGTCGAGTCCTCCGTTCGCGCGAGCGGCGCGTCGACGAGAAGTCCATTGTTTTCCCTCAACCTGACTTCATCGAGGCCTGTTGTGTTGGAAACCGGACCCGTGCTTTTCGTGTCCGAGCCTTTGCTGGGGTGGTGTATGCTGAGAGTGAGGGATGCAGGAAGAAAGAGAGGGCTGTAGAGAGCGTGGACTTCCTTGGGTTGATTCTGCGTCGTATCCACTTACGCCCGGCTGTCAACAATAACAGGCCGGTGTGGAGTGAAGCCCTGAGCCTCGGCTCCGTTGGCGTCGCAGGGCCCTCACTCTCAATACGCGCTGCGGTCTTCGCCGCATGCGTCAACCGTGACGTGCTTGTTTAGGACGACTTCTTTGCTGTTTTCTATTGTGCACCAAGCGCACGTGACTTGGGCGCAGCATGACACCGAACTCTGTGCATCGCGCACGCACGCGGGGCCCTTGTTGTGTTGTCGTTTCGACTGTAGTTTCGCTTCGGCCTTTTCAGGCAGTTACCGTTTGCAGCTCTTAGTGAAAGCACGAGGTTTTGGACATTAATAATAATAATAATAATAATAATAATAATAATAATAATAATAATAATAATAATAATAATAATAATAATAATAATAATAATAATAATTGGTTTACAGGAAGGGAAAGGCGCAGTAACTGTCACATTTGCTCTGTGGACACCCGAACCGCGCCGTAAGGGAAGGGAGGAAGGTGGGCGTAAAAGTAGAAAGAGAGAAAGAGGAGCCGTAGTGGTGGGCTACGGAGTAATTTCGACCACCTGGGGATCTTTAACGTGCGCTGACATCGCACAGCACACGGACGCCTCTTCGTTTCGCCTCCATCGAAACGCAGCCGCCGAGGTCAGGCTCGAACCCGAGAACTCCGGCACAGTGGTCGGGCGTCTTGCCACTGCACCACTCCGGCGGGGCTTTTGGACATACCTGGCGTCCATATTTGTCTCGTCCCCATGCGTAGCACTCTTTGGTTGATTTTTTCCTGAAATACACGCCTTTCACGTACCATCCGAGAATTGAGGTTTGTTTTGAAGTGTGCAGTCTCAGGGTGCTCGTGTATCACATGAGGTAGCGTTCTTTTTTTTTTATGTATATCATGAAATCTTGTATGTATTTACATATTCGCTGAGAAGAGTTGTTATATATGCCGTGGACACGGTCCATTCCAGCGCTATCGAAGTACGCGGTGAGGGGGAGTGGCGGAATATAAGGGTTAAATATGAATTGGTTTTACGTATTACTAAACACAACTGAAAAGGAGGCAATTAAGTTTCAGCTCTGGTCTAAAACGACAATCGTCGGCGGCATTGGGGTGCTCATTATGAAACCGGGCGGCAGACAAAGCGAACTGAGCCAAACGAGCCGTGATTACTGCGTCCCCCCTTATTTTCTCCGAAAGCACTCGGCTTTTCCCGTCAGTGAATAACAATGTTAGGCATACTGAGATAGTTCGTTGTTTTTTGTTTTCGTTCTCTCTCTCTCTCTCTCTCTCTTTTCTCACTGGAAAGCTTATGCAAAGATGCGCAGTCCATGCATATCCGACCGGCTGTGTTTGCTTCTTCTACCGGATAACAGTTCAGCATTCCGATGGGAAACGCACGGTTCAGAACAAGCGGAGGTTGCACTGCAGCGCTTTGAGAATGTCCGTTTCGAAAGGCTTCATGAAATGTTGCAACTGTTAACTTTTCGGGCCCAGATGTTTGTTGATAATAAGCCGGCGGTTGTGAATACGGAGGGTGGAAACGTAAGGGGGCGCTCGTCCTTTTTTTTTTTCTAGTATCCCCACCTATCCGCACATTTTTTTTCCGATCTGCTTAAGGCGCCTTTAATGAAAATCTGGGGATGTTATTATAGCTACAAAACTTCGAGATGATGAGCAACGTGTAATTAGTAGACTATAAGCTCCAGAGAGGAATCGGCTGCTATTCTTGCATACACGACATCTCGCCAACTTGGCTAAAAACACCGGAGGTATCGATTTCGGAAGCATGGATATTTCCATATCGCCTATTGGTTGGTTGGTTGGTTGGACAACTTTTATTTCCACCGGAAAAGGGCGTCCTCTTCCCCGCCGGTGAAGACGGCGGAGTCGTGCTCCCGCTGATTAAAGGCTGGCAAGTTTAAATGAATGCAATAAAACGCTGCGCTAATAAGACACGGACGAAGGACATCCTGACTTTCCTTCGTCCGTGTCTTATTAGCGCAGCTTTTTATTGCATTGAACTATGAACCAACTAGCCCGACAAATTTTACTGAAGCATATTTAAATCAAACCGGTACTATATGAAGAAGCTGCGAACTTGAAACTAAAATTTTGCATTGTTGCGCTGTTTTTCAAAGTAAGGAGCTAAGAACTGAAAGAAAAAGAAATTCGCTTGAGCAGATACGAGTGCGCTTCAAGGCACTTGACTTTATGAATTTTGTACCCTTTTTTTGCGTGTTTTGTGTGTTTTGTACTTCAAAAGCTCACCTTTTGTGTGTGTGTGTGTGTGTGTGTGTGTGTGTGTGTTTGGTTTGGTTTGGTTTGTGGGGTTTAACGTCCCAAAGCAACTCGGGCTATGAGAGACGCCGTAGTGGAGGACTCCGGAAATTTCGACCACCTGGGGTTCTTTAACGGGCACTGACATCACACAGCACACGGGCGCCTTGCTTTTCGCCTCCATCGAAAAGCTGCCGCCGAGGTCGGGATTCGATCCCGCGTCCTTGGGAACAGTAGTCGAGCGCCGTAACCACTGCGCCACCCCGGCGAGGTGTGTGTGTGTGTGTGTGTGTGTGTGTGTGTGTGTGTGTGTGTGTGTGTGTGTGTGTGTGTGTGTGTGTGTGTGTGTGTGTGTGTGTGTGTGTGTGTGTGTGTGTGTGTGTGTGTGTGTGTGTGTGTGTGTGTGTGTGTGTGTGTGTGTGTGTGTGTGTGAGAGAGAGAGAGAGAGAGAGAGAGAGAGAGAGAGAGAGAGAGAGAGAGAGAGAGAGAGAGAGAGAATTCTGCGAGCTACAGTGCCGGGTGCGGTATAACCTTCGGCAACGCCCTCGTGGCCCTGCCAGACGTGCTTCCACAAAATGAGGGACAAAATAAACTACTCACTTACTATCGAAAGAAGCGCTACACTATATGTGGAGGAATATTTTTGTTATACTAAGCTCCCCAGTATTAAACCCGGTGCAGGAATACTGCCCGTGAGCATTGGCTTCAACCACTGCAGGGTCCATCATTACGTGATAAGTGCAAGGATCGCGCGGCCTTTGTGAAAATGTTTTCTTTGTCAGATTAGTGTGCGATCTCCGGAGAGTAACGGCTGGCCATCAGTTGGGGTTACCATAAAGGCTTCCGCCTCGGTCAGCTAAGCCGAGCACATGGCCACCTCGATCGCTAAGGATGAGGAGAAAGCGGGCACTATTACCATTGCCATGACTGATGAGATGATTATTGACGAAGATATTAAGCGTCGTGAAGAAGAGACATAATAGCGTATAAAGTTCCCTTTAGCTTTACTTAACGTTGATAAGCGACTCCAACTTCTCGTGACCACAGAAACTGGCCGCCAGTCGTGCCCGGATTTCGATTTGAAGTTTTAGCAGGTACTCACTTCGAAACTATAGCTCCAGTTTGGCGCGGTTTGAGCTGCACATTAGAGTTAACCGATTTGACGAAAAGAGATTGGAGGGTTTAGTGAACAACGGGAATTCTCCCTTTTGTGTGCTGGGTCACGATTCGGAGCGTTATTATAGCTTTGAACAACCATTCGTACGACATCTTGATTAGCTGGCACCCCATACTTACAGCCCCGCAAGATTCACGACTTTTGCAGAAGTGCCCGCAACCAGAGCGGTATTTTAAGAGCCGCGGGTGGTGGTGGCTATGACTTTTGTTTTGGTTTTCATGCCTAGTCAGTTCAGCTTTTAAAGCGTGCAGTGGTCCACTTTGGCGCGCGAAGGTGCACGTTGTTTTCTTCCCTACACCCCACATCTTTTTTCTTTAGTCTATTCCCTCTCCGCGCTGCCCCAGTTTAGAAAAAAAAAAAAAAGTCTGCAGAACTGCGTAAAAAAAAAAAAAATGGCAGTGGCTTAGCTCAGCTATGGCAGGATATACGTAGCGAGAGGTACAGGTTTAACTTGGTTACACCTCGTCGTTTAGCTTTTGTCCCCCCCCCCCCCCCCCCCCTGTTACGTCTAATTGTGGCGAGATTAAAGACGAGGCATTTTGTTATGCAGCAAAGTGAGAAGCATTTCTTATTTACAGCTCTTCTTCTTATTCCTCCTCGCGCATGCGCATAGCTGCATGGTAAAGCAAAGGAGGGGTTGGAGAGGCGGCGAGGCGCCAGCTGCGAGCTGTGACGTCACTGGGCTCCTCGCGCATGCGCAGAACTGCACCTGTAGGAGTATATACGCGAAGCAGCGAAACTGTGGCCAGTGTAGCTGTCGCTACAAAATGACAAACTATTCTTGAGCGCTGTCGTAACGTCCGAATTTTCTGTGTAGTTCTGTAGGTTTTCTGTAGCCTGTTGTTGTGTAGTACTTTTCTGATGTAAGTATATATGTATAAAGATAATGTTGCTAGTACTACAGATATTTCTTTCACAACGCTTTCATAGCCAAAACAATACAGAAATTCTGACCCACTTCTGGATGCACGGACGCCTCAACTGCTCAGTGCGTAAAGAAGAGAAGGGATGAAGAAGGGCGTAAAATGTTCGCTGTATGGTTTAGTTTATGGGGTTTAACTTCCCAAAGTGACTGAGGCTATGAAAAACACCGTAGTGGAGGACTGCGGAGTATTTTCGACCACCTAGTGTTCTTTAACGTGCGCTAACATCGCACACCTCACGGATGCCTCTTTGTTTCGTCTCCATCGAAACGCAGCCGCAGGCGGTGAGTTCGAACCCTCGGGTACTCCGGAGCAGTAGTCTGATATCGTAACCAGTGCACCACTGCGGCTAAGAAATAGAAAAAGAAGTGTCGTAGTAGAGGAAGAATACTTATAGAACTTTTACTCAAAGGAAATATTCAGCGTGAGCGAGGTCCTCGGTTCAAGACCCTATTATAGCTGTCGTCTCGCGCTGAGCATTCTGGCACGGTTACTGTTGCCTATCCAGCTGTGAGCAGGACAGCTCCCTCTTCAGTGGAGGGCTGCGGAATCGGCAGCAATTTTGATAAGCTGGGAGTCTTTAACGTCCACTGACATAGCACACAGCACAGGCGCCTCTGCCTTCCTTCTTCTTAGGGATTAATATTTAAAAAAAGAAAGAAAAATGTAGGAAAAGATTTCATGCCGGCCGCTGCATCTAATCTCAAGTCCAGATTTCTGAGGCATATTTTCGTTTTGGGATATTGTAAGATACGTTTATGAACGTATTAATAGGAATGGTCTGAGATTCCTGTACGTAAAAAAGTTGTGCTTCTGAAGTTTGTCCCGCGTTCGCGACGACCAGTGGATAATATTCCTGAAAATTAATAGCAAGAGGCTGCAAGCCTGCCGAGGGGTAATGACCTGCCGATATGTTGAATGTTATGGTGCAGTTATACAGTTTGTGAATAAATTACATTTAGAGACTCCTCTAGAAAGTTTGTACATAATTTCTGGCTCGGTCTGAAGAGCCTAAGCTTATGCGAGGGAGTTAGTTTTACGAAAGCGAAAAATTGTACTCGTGCACATTGTGCTGATACCTCCGGCGTCTGGCGAGTTTGGTACAAGCGAGGACCACCTGTCATAGGTGAAAGGTTGCAAAATGAAAAAAAGGGAAATCTCTGCTTCCCTCGAGTAGGGGAGAGACGAAAGACTCGGATGTTTGGTTTGGTTTGGCTTGTGGGGTTTAGCATTCCAAAGCAACTCAGGCTATGAGAGACGCCGTAGCGGAGGACTCCGGAAATTTCGACCACCTGGGGTTCTTTAACGTGCACTGACATCGCACAGCACACGGGCGCCTAGCTTTTCGCCTCCATCGAAAAGCGGCCGCCGAGGCCGGGATTCGATCCCGCATCCTTGGGAACAGTAGTCGAGCGCCCCGGCGAAATGCTGAAATGCACGGTTGAAGCGAATACCCATTACTGCATGAGCCGCATTCGAAAGAACGCATGATTTCGCATTTTCTCCGCATTAGTCAAGTTGGTCGTCTCTGGGGCCGTAGATCGCCAGACACAAGGTAGTACCAGTCCACCAAGGTCAGCATACGTATGTTGTCGGCAAGCTTCTCAAACACGTAAAAAAGAAAAAAAAAGAACAAAAAAAGAACAAAAAAAAAACTGCGGTAGTATGTAGGGTAGCAGTAGTAGTAAAAAAAAAAAAAAAAAAAAAAAAAAAAACTTTATTTCAGAGCAGAAATCAACTGCTCGAAACGATGTTCGCCTGCCGCGGAATATAAGGATCGCGCGTCGGTTTGCATTAATTCCTCCTGAGGTCGAAATTGATCCGGCTCTCGTCCCTACGGCTTTCCGGCCATTGCAGCACGCGTTGAGCTCCCGAGTGTTAAGTCCCACATACCGCATACTGAATTTGTTCTGATGCACTGTGCGCGTGCTGATTTGTCCACGCGTGTAAAGTATTCCTCCTCACTCTCCCCTCTATTTTGCCGCGTTACGCGAACGCGAGAACAAATGCTGAGAAAGGCATTTTTATTTTTATGTGTGTGCATTTCGCTTTCTCGGAGCCTGCAAAAGAGCCGGCTTCATGGCGATCCGGGGATAGCTGTTTCGTTTTCCTCTTTTCTTTCTTTATTTCCTTTTCTTACCGAGCAGAAACCGGATCCGGGCGGAATGCACATCTTTCCGCATGTCGACGCGGCGCGTGCGTGCCTTTCTTTGGCCGGCGAGATATTTCGCCTCTGCGGCAAGAAAAAGAAAACGATCGGCAGGCCAGCGGTGGATATATGTAATGCTCGACTTGCGAAAGAGCGGATTTTTGTTGACTCTGGTACCAAGTTCTAGGGATATGCTGACTATTGGCATCTTGAGACCAGCGAGAACGGGACTACAAAGAAAGAAAGAATAATACGAAATACATTTATTTTTTTATTTTATTTATTTACTTATTTAAACATACTGCTAGCCTCGTATTTGAGGCCGTTGCAGGAAAGGGGCACAATATACATTGAAACAAACAAAGTTCAAATAGGCGCGGACATAGGTACACAAAATCAAGCAAAGCGATACATATGCACCATGTTACCATTATTCAAGCGCTAAACAAGAAAGAAAGAAAGAAGGAAAGAAAGAAAGAAAGAAAGAAAGAAAGAAAGAAAGAAAGAAAGAAAGAAAGAAAGAAAGAAAGAAAGAAAGAAAGAAAGAAAGAAAGAAAGAAAGAAAGAAAGAAAGAAAGAATGAAAGAGATAGGATGGAAAGAATGTAAGGAGGATAGAAAGAATGTTTAATTCAGGGCTGGCTTGCGCAAGTTTCATTTCACTCCCATTACAGTCGTCAAAAAAAAAAATATTTTCTGTCTATACCATCCCTTACGGCGCGGTCAGGTGTTGACAGAGCAACTGTGACAGATACTGCTACTTTCCCTTCCTGTGATTGGTTGGTTCACAGGAAGGGAAAGGCGCGGTAACTGTCGAACGTTTTCTGTGGACACCTCAACCGCGCCGTTAAGGAAGGGAGGAAGGTGGGAGTGAAAGTGGAAAGAGAGAGAAAGAGGAACCGTAGTGGAGGGCTACGGAGTAATTTCGACCACCTGGGGATATTTAACGTGCGCTGACATCGCACAGCACACGGACGCCACTTCGTTTCGCCTCCGTCAAAACGCAATCGCCGAGGTCGGGTTTGAACCCGGGAGGAGGAGGAGGAGGAGGAGGAGGAGGAGGAGGAGGAGGAGGAGGAGGAGGAGGAGGAGGAGGAGGAGGAGGAGGAGGAAAAACTTTATTTAGTCCTATATTATTTGGCGGTTTTTGGACGTCTTCAGAGATGTCTGCTTGTTGTATCCACAAGAGTCTTCTCCGTCGACTTCGTCCACTCTTTTACAATGGTCGGTTGCCCTCAGTCCAGGGCTCCGCTGGCTGCTGCCGCCCGTTGGGCTCGCTGTACCAGACCTTGCTGGTCTTCGCAGCGGTCGCTGGACAGCAGAGTCTCCCATTGCTCCGCACTCGGGTTTCGAATTTTGGGGACCACATCTATGTTTTGACATGCCCATGTGATGTGATATAGTGTTGGTTTTTCATAGCACCACGGACATCTGTCAGCGTATATGGTAGGGTGCATTTTGTTTAGTATGTGTAGGTTTCTGTATGAACCCGTCTGTAATTGTCTCCATATGACAGCTTCCTCTCTGGTGAGAGAACTGTGCGGTGGGGGATATCGCATTCTTCTTCCTCTATAGTTTTCTAGTATGGCCGAGTATGCCTTGGGTGCTGGCAAAAGTTCCGCGGACACGTCGGATGCTCGGAAAGTAGTGTATGCTCGAGCTATCCTGTCAGCCTCTTGGTTCCCTGCCACCCCCATGTGCCCCGGTACCCATATAATTTTGTGTCTGGTCTTGTTTTCTTCGTGGTTTTTAAATCTGTCGCTCGCTTCGAGGAGTATACGAAGCGCATGACGACCAATCCTACCATTCATGAAATTTCGACAGGCTGTTTGAGAATCCGTGAGAATCGTTAGCGACCGCCCAGCTCTATAGCCCTCCGCCACCGCTAGAGAAATGGCTACTTCCTCGGCCTCTGCTGCTGTGCAGTGTCGGATAGAGGCGCTGGTCACTTCGCGTAGAGACGAATTGACCACCGTGGCCACTGCAATTTTGTTCTGTCCTCCTCTCGAGGACGCGTCTGCATACACAGTCGTGTATTCAGGAGCGTATGTTTTTTGAATAAAATTGGCCCTTGCTTCTCTTCTACCTTGGTGGAGGTTAGGGTCCATGTTTCTCGGGATTGGAGCTACCTTGAGGGACTTGCGAAGTTCGTCGGGGATCGTTACCGTCCTCGCTATTTCTCGCATGTGCTCACAGTATCCGAGTCTCTGTAAGAGCGCTCTTCCAGTCGTTGTCTGCAGCAGCCTGAGTTTTTGCGACTCAAGCTGCGCCTCGCGTAGTTCTTCGAATGTGTTTTGCAATCCAAGCGCCATGAGCTTTTCTGTAGACGTGTTGCGCGGTAATCGGAGCGCCGTCTTATACGCTTTGCGTAGCAGGGCATCAGCTTGTTGTATTTCACTCTTGTTGAGGCACTGGTAGGGCAGGCTGTACATAATTCGGCTCACTACCAGGTTTCTAACTAGTTTTAGTGTGTCCTCTTCGCGCATGCCATGCCGCCTGTTGGTGATGCGGGTGATCATGCGTGTCACTTGTAGCGTTGTTGCTTTGAGCATGGTAAAAGTGTGACTACTGCGTTGGTTCGATTGAACCCACATACCTAATATTCTTATTTTTGTCTTTTCAGGGATGGGCATTCCTTCCAGGTAGATGTTGAGTTTCAGGTTCTCACTGGTTGGGACGGTCCGGTTTTGTTTGCCTCTCCACACTCGAAGCAGTTCCGATTTCTCAGTCGAGCATGCGAGTCCTCTTTCTCCGAGATATTTCTGTACACAGGAGGCCGCTTCCTGTAGTTTTTCTTCCTTCTCCCCGAGGGATTGAACCCGGGAACTCCGGCACAGTAGTCGGGCGTCTTACCCCTGCGCCACCCCAGCGGGGCACCCTTCCTGTGAACTAATTATTATTATTCTCAGTCTTAGCGCGGAAGTAACAAACGCAAACGTCTCGCGTGCACTGTTGAAGTGTGCAAGGTCGACCACGTGGAGCTTGTGTGTTTACTGATTCGTTTATAGGAAGGGAAAGGCGCGGTAACTGTCTCACTTGTTTTCTGTGGACACCTCAACCGCGCCGTTAAGTAAGGGAGGAAGGTGGGAATGAAAGTGGAAAGAGAGAGAAAGAGGAACCGTAGTGGAGGGCTACGGAGTAATCTCGACCACCTGGGGATCTTTAACGTGCGCTGACATCGCACAGCACACGACGCCTCTTCGTTTCGCCTCCATCGAAACGCTGCCGCCGAGGTCGGGTTCGAACCCGGGTACTCCGGCACAGTAGTCGGGCGTCTTACCCCTGCGCCACCCGAGCGGGGCACCCTTCCTGTGAACTAATTATTATTATTCTCAGTCTTAGCGCGGAGATAACAAACGCAAACGTCTCGCGTGCACTGTTGAAGTGTGCAAGGTCGACCACGTGGAGCTTGTGTGTTTACTGATTCGTTTATAGGAAGGGAAAGGCGCGGTAACTGTCTCACTTGTTTTCTGTGGACACCTCAACCGCGCCGTTAAGTAAGGGAGGAAGGTGGGAATGAAAGTGGAAAGAGAGAGAAAGAGGAACCGTAGTGGAGGGCTACGGAGTAATCTCGACCACCTGGGGATCTTTAACGTGCGCTGACATCGCACAGCACACGACGCCTCTTCGTTTCGCCTCCATCGAAACGCTGCCGCCGAGGTCGTGTTCGAACCCGGGTACTCGGGCACAGTAGTCGGGCGTCTTACCACTGCGCCACCCCGGCGGGGCTTGTGTGTTTATTCTTTGTCTCGTTGTCTCGCTGTCCTTAATGTAGCCCCGCAGCTTCTACTGGAATCGGCGGGCAGTTTTACCTTCGAGGCTTTCTTCTGTCCGGCCGTAGTATTTTATCTCACTTCCCTACGAAGGTAGCGCCACTCCAGCTTGCAACGCAAGCGCGAATAAGCGAACGAGCAAGCGGTTAAACAAAGGAATGAACAAACGTAAGCAAACCTATCGACCAAACGCCGCATGCGAGCTCAGGCGTGTAGCTCTGCTGTTAAGCAAAATCGAGTACCTCTTTCTGGTAGACTTCGCCTGGCATTGTCACCGCAAGGCCACTTATTGCATGTCGCCTGTTTCAGAAGCAAAATAAGAAAAAAGAACGGAATTTATGTACCCCATTCTTGAAAGACATGAAAGGGGTGCAGCATATCTCATTTTAACGTGGCACAGCACTATGCCGCACACCGTCGCCTCCTGGGCACATAAACACATGCGTAAAAATGTCGTTAAATGGGTCGAAGAAAGGCTTGGTCTCGACTGTTTGGATGTGTGTACCCGTCATTACTCTACTGTGGTGACGAATTTGCGTTCCATTGTGACGTCGCTGTGACCTTCCACTCTAAGAACGCTGTCCATTGTCAGCGGGCGTTGTTGATGGTCGCTCTACTCAAAAAGGCAGTATATCACACTCGAAGGACTACCTGTCGGTCTCGTCCCATCTGCGCCTCATGTTTTCAAGACACTACGAATCGAGATAGAGTGTTCCGGGTCCTTTCTCGTTGTTTTGAGAATTTACAAAAAATATTCGCACCCGTTAACCTTCCACGCCTGCGTAGCTTTACGCCCGGGTGGGTCTACCGGCGTCTAACTAGCGTCACAAGCTTAATTCGAGTGGAATCCACTTCTTAAACAGTCTCGCGTTATTTCGGCCATTATACAGTTCGGTCCCCGTTATTCCTTCCAGTGACCCCTTACTACTTATCGAACGTTGAAATTTTATGCTCCGCGTGATATTCCGCGTCATCAGGCATGCTTGCTACATAGACTTCCTTTAAACGTGGCTTTCACGCGGAAGTACTTGCATTTAATTGGACAGGTGGACTCGCCGGAATGTTCAACTTGTGGCATCCCAGAGACTGTGGACCATATATTATTGGTGTGCCCAATGTATGCGGGTGAAAGCAGTGTGCTAGCCGCTTCCTTGAAGCGTTTGGACAAGAGGCCTTTGTCGGAGGAACTGCTGCTGGGCGCTTGGCAAGACAAAGGGAAGGGTGCCCAGGCAGTGCGTGCTCTTTGCCGTTTCTTTTTTTTTTTTTTTTTTTGGCGCCAGCGGGCTTGATTCGAGGTTGTGAGGCAAGCTACTGTGCTTGTATATGTATTTTATATGCCTTCTCCCACATCGTCACCCATCATGATCTTCTTTCTTCTCCTCTTCCCCTTCCCCAGTGCAGAGTAGCCTCGTGTGCTGGCCCCGCCGGGGTGGTGCAGTGGTAAGACGCCCGACTACTGTGCCGGAGTTCCCGGGATCGAATCCCGGCCTCGGCGGCTGCGTTTCGATGGAGGCGAAACGAAGTGGCGTCCGTGTGCTGTGCGATGTCAGCGCACGTTAAAGATCCCCAGGTGGTCGAAATTACTCCGTAGCCCTCCACTACGGCTCCTCTTTCTCTCTTTCCACTTTCATTCCCACCTTCCTCCCTTCCCTTACGGCGCGGTTCGGGTGTCCACAGAGCAAGTGTGACAGTTACTGCGCCTTTCCCTTCCTGTGAACCAATTTAGCCTCGTGTGCTGTGCGGTGTCAGCGCACGTTAAAGATTCCCAGGTGGTCGAAATTACGCCGTAGCCCTCCACTACGGCTCCTCTTTCTCTCCTTTCACTTTCACTTTCACTCCCATCTTCCTCCCTTCCCTTACGGCGCGTTTGCGGTGTCCACAGAAAAACAAGTGAGACAGTTACCTCGCCTTTCCCTTCCTATAAATAAATCAGCAGGCCAGATTTGAATTATTCCGGCCAACCTCTCTGCTTTTCCTTTCAATAAATCCATCTATCTATCTACCCTTACTACTTTCCAGTGACTCCAGATTTCTCTTCACATAAATCTGAGTAGAGAAATGCGTATTTATTTTTGTTATTTTAACTTCCGTAGAAGGTGAGCCCACATCAGCATCGATAGGGCTGTCGACCTTGGGCTAGATGCCGTACGCCGCAGACGCAAAGGCTCCGCTGCTAGTCTCCCGTTCTTTCGCGGTGGCTGTCGCCGTGGGAATGATTTGCAGTGCGCTACTTGCGTTTACCACCGCCAAACGACCGACCGTACGACGCCGACGACGCTTCGCTCTCTACGCGCGGCGCCCACGGTTCTTCGCCAACCTCTTGCGCACGCGCGCTCGCGTAAGAGAGTGCGCGGGCTATTTTAAGCCCTTGGCGAGACAGAATGGTTTGGCGCGCGCGCGGCAAAGGCAGCGGCAGTGTTGCGCTTTTTCAGTCGCGGGGATTTAGTGAGGAGGAAAGCGATGGGCTCGTTGTTGCTTTGCGCGGAGGGGACTGCGCGCGTTGCGCGCGTGTGTAAGCGCGCACCCTGCTGTGCCGTTGTGCGCGCTGGAGGGCGGTAGCGGTAGCAGCTCTGTTGGGAGATGTCTGTCGCGCGCTGACCACCTGGCGAAGACGCGATACCGCCGAGTGTGTGTGTGTGTGTGTGTGTGTGTGTGTGTGTGTGTGTGTGTGTGTGTGTGTGTGTGTGTGTGTGTGTGTGTGTGTGTGTGTGTGTGTGTGTGTGTGTGTGTGTGTGTGTGTGTGTGTGTGTGTGTGTGTGTGTGTGTGTGTGTGTGTGTGTGTTCGTTTCTGCCTGGAGATTTCTATCGTCGTTTTCGTCGATCTCTCTCCTTGTTCTCGACGGTTGAGTCGCAGTGTTGCGCCGAGTAGCGTGTGGGGAATATCAAACGGAGCTTAATATTCGCAACTCGTGCGTGTCTCTTGCCTTCTTTTTTGTTGTGTGTGCGAACATACAAGGAGAGGTTGGTGCCTGGCGGTGATGCCAAGGGCTACAGAGGCGAAGAATCTCCGCATAACAGCGCCACGTAGATTCAACACAGCACAGCCAATGTAGTTCTGATATATGTACCCTGGGAACTAAGATTAGATAATGGGAGATTATGAATAAAGGCAAGGACCACAATCGGCGAAAAGACAAGTAGTCGGCTGCAGTCAGACCCTTCCGGCAGCCAATTTGTTATAAGACAAACGCAATACTTGTTGCAACAACTCGAAGAACCTCTTCAACCCCTAAAGAGCGGTATGAACGAAAGAGCCAGCGGAAACAAACACACGAAAAAGAGTGCAAAACAAACGTGTCGCTTACTGCGCGCGGTCAGAGTGAGAAATCGAAATAAGGCAAACTGGTCCTTGTGTTCGCCTTCGTTACACTAACGTCGTAGCGTTTTCGCAGAATTTTTTAACTCGAGGTTTTTGAATGTCATTTAGAGCCGTTTCATTGATACTGTTTCATGCTTGGTGGGCGCTGGATGGAACGAGGTTTTCGAAACGCGAGTTTTCAGGGGAATCGCTCTCCACAACGGCAGATGCGCGCAGTTTTTGCGCGCATGCTTGGGTTGATGTGTTGAAAATGCCGTGACAGCCGGTCGCTACACGTTCGCTAGCTAATAATCATAATCGATCTTCTCTGTTTCGTCAGTGTCGATTCAGAGTTGAAGCGAACAAAAACTTGCGTGCGTCGACCGTCTGTTGCGTCACGCGCGATCTTGGGAGTTTCAGTCACGATTTGTAGGAATAACATTTTGCGCGTACTTCGACGCTTGGCATGCATATATGTGTCTCTCGTGTTTTCAGCAGCGAACTTCGTGCGGTGGTGGAGTGAAGAGGGTTTTTTTGTCTTTTTTTTAACATATTGATGTTATTCCGCGAGTTCCTCACTGGCTCTTAAAAGTGCCCGATTTCCACGATTTACATGCAGCAGCGCCGCGTATGGTAATTCGGGACGTCTTTCGGGCGCAAAATTTTGCTCCATTGCAAGAAAACATCCCCGCGAGCTCTCCGATGTGTACCTAACTCGTTCTTTCGTGGTGACAGCTTTCATGGCTTAGACCTATACAGTCTATACAGACCTATACAGACCAATACAGTTTGTAGCCAGTGCATATTAGGCGACCGGGAAAGTTTCTTTTTTTTTTTTTTTTCAACCCTGGGGTTTGTGCGGCATAGTTCGATAGTCGGACGGGGACCACTCGCGCCGCCTATCTTGAATGTCTAAAACAACTTCGCTCGAACAGTCTACATGTTCGAGGCCTCTTTTGCTGCCGGTTACGTAAGCCGAGCACGTGTTACGCAGGTGTGCCGTTAAAAAAAAAAAACGACGAGGAAGGTGTCCGAGCAGAGCTCACTGCCTCTACCTCTACTTGCAAATGTGCAGATTACAGGTGCTCGGAGTGCGTTTATCGCACGCAGTTGCACACGGGCTTGCCGTAAAATGCGCGCGAACCGGAGCAACTGTGTATGCGACAGATAGGTTTGCTTGTTGAATTTGTGAGTCTGAAGCTAGATATTGTAGGATTTCAGCCCGGCTGAGTTTAGCTAAAATGCGCAGAAGCGCTCTGCTAAGACTCCCTATTAAATTTGTCACTGCTTTTATCATCACCATATCGACGTGGCTGCAACCATCGCTTTTGTCGTTGTCGTCACCACCGTAATTAGATTCGTCGTAATGACCGAGTTTTGAACATTGCAGGTTTGCTTGTTGAATTATTGAGTCTGAAGCTAGGCATTGTATGATTTCAGCCCGGCTGAGCTTAGCTAAAATGCGCAGAAGCGCTCTGCTAGGACTTCCTATTAAATTTGTCACTGCTTTTATCATCACCATATCGACGGGGCTGCAACCATCGATTTTGTCGTTGTCGTCACCACCGTAATTAGATTCGTCGTAATGACCGAGTTTTGAACATTGCAGGTTTGCTTGTTGAATTATTGAGTCTGAAGCTAGGCATTGTATGATTTCAGCCCGGCTCTAAAATGCGCAGAAGCGCTCTACTAAGACTCCCTATTAAATTTGTCACTGCTTTTATCATCACCATATCGACGGGGTGCAACCATCGATTTTGTCGTTGTCGTCACCACCGTAATTAGATTCGTCGTAATGACCGAGTTTTGAACATTGCAGGTTTGCTTGTTGAATTATTGAGTCTGAAGCTAGGCATTGTATGATTTCAGCCCGGCTGAGCTTAGCTAAAATGCGCAGAAGCGCTCTGCTAAGACTCCCTATTAAATTTGTCACTTCTTTTATCATCACCATATCGACGTGGCTGCAACCATCGCTTTTGTCGTTGTCGTCACCACCGTAATTAGATTCGTCGTAATGACCGAGTTTTGAACATTGCAGGTTTGCTTGTTGAATTATTGAGTCTGAAGCTAGGCATTGTATGATTTCAGCCCGGCTGAGCTTAGCTAAAATGCGCAGAAGCGCTCTGCTAAGACTCCCTATTAAATTTGTCACTGCTTTTATCATCACCATATCGACGTGGCTGCAACCATCGCTTTTGTCGTTGTCGTCACCACCGTAATCAGATTCGTCGTAATGACAGAGTTTTGAACATTGCAGGTTTGCTTGTTGAATTATTGAGTCTGAAGCTAGGCATTGTATGATTTCAGCCCGGCTGAGCTTAGCTAAAATGCGCAGAAGCGCTCTGCTAGGACTTCCTATTAAATTTGTCACTGCTTTTATCATCACCATATCGACGGGGCTGCAACCATCGATTTTGTCGTTGTCGTCACCACCGTAATTAGATTCGTCGTAATGACCGAGTTTTGAACATTGCAGGTTTGCTTGTTGAATTATTGAGTCTGAAGCTAGGCATTGTATGATTTCAGCCCGGCTGAGCTTAGCTAAAATGCGCAGAAGCGCTCTGCTAAGACTCCCTATTAAATTTGATACTGCTTTTATCATCACCATATCGACGGGGCTGCAACCATCGATTTTGTCGTTGTCGTCACCACCGTAATTAGATTCGTCGTAATGACCGAGTTTTGAACATTGCAGGTTTGCTTGTTGAATTATTGAGTCTGAAGCTAGGCATTGTATGATTTCAGCCCGGCTGAGCTTAGCTAAAATGCGCAGAAGCGCTCTGCTAAGACTCCCTATTAAATTTGTCACTTCTTTTATCATCACCATATCGACGTGGCTGCAACCATCGCTTTTGTCGTTGTCGTCACCACCGTAATTAGATTCGTCGTAATGACCGAGTTTTGAACATTGCAGGTTTGCTTGTTGAATTATTGAGTCTGAAGCTAGGCATTGTATGATTTCAGCCCGGCTGAGCTTAGCTAAAATGCGCAGAAGCGCTCTGCTAAGACTCCCTATTAAATTTGTCACTGCTTTTATCATCACCATATCGACGTGGCTGCAACCATCGCTTTTGTCGTTGTCGTCACCACCGTAATCAGATTCGTCGTAATGACAGAGTTTTGAACATTGCAGGTTTGCTTGTTGAATTATTGAGTCTGAAGCTAGGCATTGTATGATTTCAGCCCGGCTGAGCTTAGCTAAAATGCGCAGAAGCGCTCTGCTAAGACTCCCTATTAAATTTGTCACTGCTTTTATCATCACCATATCGACGTGGCGGCAACCATCGCTTTTGTCGTTGTCGTCACCACCGTAAATAGATTCGTCGTAATGACCGAGTTTTGAACATTGCAGGTTTGCTTGTTGAATTATTGAGTCTGAAGCTAGGCATTGTATGATTTCAGCCCGGCTGAGCTTAGCTAAAATGCGCAGAAGCGCTCTGCTAAGACTCCCTATTAAATTTTTCACTGCTTTTATCATCACCATATTGACGGGGCTGCAACCATCGATTTTGTCGTTGTCGTCACCAAAGTAATTAGATTCGTCGTCAATGGCCGAGTTTTGCCCATTGCAGGGCGCATCCCCCCTCCCCCCCTCCACAGCCTACTTCAATGACAGTCAGCACGATGTGTTTGATACTTGCTTTTACCTCATTTACAAATATGACGGGCCATAAAGTGCTCCTTTATTTACACTCTGCACCGAGCCCTCTAGTGCCCACCGGGGCGATATGCACATAATAGAACAATAAATAATTAAAATATGTAAGTAAATCAACCTAAGTCGACTCTCGCCAACATTTTGTTGAGCTCCGCCTTCTTGCGGTGTCCACTTGAAAGGCAACAATTTGTCAGAACTATAAATGCGGTAATGAAAATGGCAGACAACGCTCTATATCGGCGGTATGATGGAATATGTGATTGGGAGTTTGGAGTTTTCAATTAAACTACTCCAACATCTGGGGAACACGATATATCTTGAGGAGACGGGTACCAAGTTTCACATTGCGATATTTGGCTGACAAACTAGCAGTATGCGACGGATGTCTCTATCCTCGAATCCTAAAAAAAAAAGAAGAAAAAAAAAAGCAGAGCACTGCCCGCTTCGGCGTCGGCGTTATAGCGAAACAAGAATGATGTGGTCGTGGACGATTGAGATATTCGTACGGTGTAAGTTATTTTTTTTTCGTTTAATGAAGTGCTTCGTCGCAGTGAAAGCTTTAGACGTCCTGGGAAGAGCAAAGTCCATTAATAATTTCTTGCCTTCCAGCTGACACTTTCGCGTGGAAGTGCGGACGTCAGTGCTTGTACAGGTCGGAACAGCACTGAAAGGAGCGCTTGTTCAGCATGCAACCACCGCATACATTCACCAAGTGCGAACCATCCGTTATTCCCTCTATGCACACTTTTCACCGGGAAGCCTGATCTCTTTAATCTTTCCTTTTCTGCGTGCGATTTCGGCCTAGATGTAGGGGGAAAAAAAAATGGTTTTCGAGCGCGAACTCGCGGTGTTCCCTTTAATATTTATTGCGTCCGTACGTGCTGCGAATGGTGAATCTCGGGGGGTAAACGCCGCTTCGTTCTGCGTCGCCTTCAGCTCTCGTCTATACGTTCGGTGCGGCCGCGCTTAATTGGCTCTCAACCCTCCTGACAGTTGCGACAGCGGCACGCGCCTCCCGAGTGCGTGGCGTAACGGAGGTGCGGCCGCTAGTGGCATGCATGGTGTGCGCCTCGTCGTTCGGGTGCGCAAGCGCTGGTTTGTGTGTGTGCTGCTCCTCCGCATTGAAGCTTCTCGGAAACGCGTCTGTCTGCGTTGCCGGAGTATGTAGAGTATGTACTGAAGGACCGTCTCTTCATTCACTCACGCGTCGTACCCCAGCCTTCTTCTTTTGCCCCGAAACCACCGCAGCCACACGGTGTGCGTGTAGCCGTGGTTTCGAGAGTGGAGATAGGGTGATCCCATGCGTAGCTAAAATGGAGAAGCAGCAGCATGCCTTCGATTGCGTCAGGTCGAGTTGCGTTTAGTATAGACATGGCCTTGTGGGGAGTCCTCGACGCCTCTTGTGCGGTGCACATCTCGCTTGTGTCTCTGTTATAAGTGCGGTGAAGAATGGCACTGTCACGGCCGTTGGAACAAGTTTCATAGCCGCCGCCTATGGACTCATCGAGAGTCGTCGATCGAGTGTGTTGTTGCTAACCTCGATGTCGCGATGGGCTGCTTTTCGCGGGTAAAGGAGGCGTCTCTAAATAACCGTTTCTCGAAGCTTGCTATAGACAGCTGAAATTGTCTCCTTTACTTGAAAAAAACAAAACAAATGGAGCCGATCGAGTCCTGAATTTAATAAATCGGTGATGAGAAAAAGATGCGAACTTTCTCTCGGTATAGACACTCCAGCCGCGTCGTGGAAGAAAAGAATGGTGCAGTGAAACTGCTCATGCGTCCGCTAGCTTGTTCTCAATTGAGCTACCGTGGGGGATATGTGAAGGGAAAGCTTGAAAGCGGCTAATCCTTTATTTTCGAGACCCTGCGTATACTTGAAAGCCTGCCCTAATAACATTGCCGCCATCTGCTAGAACGAACTGTCCAGCGAGCAACAGTTGGTATAGGGTAGTAGGAAGGCGTTCGTGGTGCATTCCCTAAAACTTACCTGCTCGCGACTGTTACTTGGAGGGCTCATCTCGTTTTCGAGATGATGATTAGCAGGCTCCATATGAGTGAGCTCATATGATTTCATTGTTGCCCCCTCATGGCAAACTTTTGGCTAGCATAGATAACAGCAAATGTATAAATAACTATGGAGTGGTGTTATCGCCTAGCTCAAATGAGCTATCGTTTTCGATATTGTGGCTCTCTAGCCGTAACCTTTTCACGTGTTTCTGTAAACACACACAATTAAACATTTCCATGCACGGTAAATAATCTCAGGTGGTCAACATTTCCGGAGCCCTCCACTACGGCGTCGCTTTGGGATGTTAAACTCCATAAACCAAACCAAACAATTTAAAGTTTTTACAAGAGCGCCTTTGTGTCTCACACGAGACAGAGTGTGCTGAAGAGAGAGACACATCTGGGCTGGTGGGGAGCTCGTGTTGCCTTTTCTCACTTTAGGTATGGTAATCTAGATTCATGCTAGGCAAACATTTTTACACGTTTGAATCCGTATTCTCATGCATGCAACGCGCCTGAATTCATACCAGACACTTTCGTGACGCATTTTAACTCGTGTGTATGCCTCGTTGTATTCGTAACGATCCCGTTGTGACGCATGTACTACTTTATTATGCCGAACTTAGATATTCAAATGGGCCACGTTTGGGACGCAGCTTGTATTGTTTACGACATGCCTGTTCGAATGAGCCACGCATGAATTCATGAATATACCGGTAAAATGCGTTTGCTTTGAAATGCCGCTAGCTGCATAGTGAAGTCTCCTGCTGCAAGACAACAATTCGCTTTGCAAAAATAACTTGTTGGGTATAATATTACTATTCCATTTTGATTTTGCTCACGCGGTTATCTGCAGACACCGTGGCCCCTTACTGCTGACTTTAAGCTGACAACGAGTAGCTTAGCATCTTGTATGTCGGGCACCAGAGAGAAAAGTTACATTGCTCTGATACCGACTTAAGAAGCCATGATATCACGGCTTTCCCACACGTTCTTAGCGGACTGCAGTGTTAGTTATAAGGAATGGGAAAGGTGTAAAAAATGTGGTGGACAGCTCAACCATGACGTAAAAAATAAAATTGCTTTTGAGAACAGGAAACCGACAGGAACTATATCTTTTTAACTGATTTATTTGTAGGAAGGGAAAGGCGCAGTAACTGTCTCACTTGTTTTCTGTGGACACCGCAACTGCGTTGTAAGGGAAGGGAGGAAGGTGGGAGTGAAAGTGGAAAGAGAGAAAGAGGAGCCGTAGTGGAGGGCTACGGAGTAATTTTGACCACCTGGGGATCTTTAACGTGCGCTGACATCGCACAGCACACGACGCCTCTTCGTTTCGCCTCCATCGAAACGCAGCCACCGAGGTCGGGTTCGAACCCGGGAACTCCGGCACAGTAGTCGGGCGTCTTACCACTGCACCACCCCGGCGGGGCGGAACTATATCTCTTCTTTGCACAGCTCAGCCGCGCCGAGGGGAGAGAAGAGATTGACACAAGGGAGAGACCGCCATCTTGTAGTGAAGTGGTGAGGGCGTTAGCACGGACTTCTCCCCCCCCCCCTCCACCTCTCTATATTTTCACTAACGGTGAAGTCGAGTTTCGATGGAGGCGAAACGAAGTGGCGTCCGTGTGCTGTACGATGTCAGCGCACGTTAAACATCCCCAGGTGGTCGAAATTACTCCGTAGCCCTCCACTACGGCTCCTCTTTCTCTCTTTTCACTTTCACTCCCACCTTCCTCCCTTCCCTTACGGCGCGGTTGCGGTGTCCACAAAAAACAAGTGAGACAGTTACCGCGCCTTTCCCTTCCTATAAATAAATCAGAGAATGAGAAATTAGCCCTGCCTTGCTTGTGCTCATAACCTCTCCCTTTTCCTGTGTTAGCAAGAGGTGAGGCGGAGCGTAATGAATTTGTAAATTGTAGGGTTTAACCTACTGTGTGGACGTATTGGGTGTGAAGGGCGCCGTAGTCGAAGGCCCCGTTCCAGGGGCGTAGCCAGAAGGAGGAGTTGCTTCAGCCCCACCCCCCCCCCCACGAAATGTTTTTCGTACTGTCATACACCGCGTACCAAAATAACCACCGGCTCCGAAAATCAACCTGTACTTTGTCCACATTGCCTTTTTCACGCTCAAAAAGTCATTTCGGCGCGAATGAAAACGCGAAAGACTCGTTGAGTTTTCAGATGTCGTACATCAGATCACATAAATGAAAAAAGCCACACTATCATACAAGGTGGCAAAGCACGCAGCAAGGTACCGTGCATAGAGGAAGAAAAAAAAAATTAGAAGGGAGCGTGGGTGCCTAAGCGCAGTTTCCGCTGGCCAGCCTCATATGACGCCACCATCTCCCTGCTTTCTCCCATCATTGCTTCCTCCTTCCCCTGGCTCACAGCACATGGAGGAAGGAAAAAAACTCCCTCCTCAGCAGATTGCATGTCCGCAGTGCGGATTGAGCCAGTTACTGCGCCTTTCCCCCGTTCCATAAATGATCCCATAAATGATAAATGGCCGCGGTCTCGAAATAGTTCGCTTCGCGCGACTTTATTTGAGCCGTGCGTGTCGTCATCCGTGGGAAGTATAAAGAGCGCATCTTTTCGCAGGACAGGTGAGGAGACTGCCAGAAAATCGGTCTGTAGGAAAATAAAGTAGCGGTAGCTGTTTCACTTCCCGGTGGAGACGTCAGTCGCGAGTGTAGCTCGCTGAAAAGCCGACCGGTTGGGAAAGCCTGGCGCTTCAAGAACACGGGTGCAGACCACTCTCATTTATCTTCGCGAATACGCCCGAAGGCAATATGTGGAGTGAGGAGTTAAACGCGAAAAAAAGAAAAGAAAGACTGTCTGTTTGTCGATACATATTTGCCTGGGAAACTGATTATTTGGTTGATTGATTTATAGGAAGGGAAAGGCGCGGTAACTGTCTCACTTGTTTTCTGTGGACACCTCAACTGATTGATTTATAGGAAGGGAAAGGCGCAATAACTGTCTCACTTGTTTTCTGTGGACACCTGAACCGCGCCGTAAGGGAAGGAATGAAGGTGGGTGTGAAAGCGGAAAGAGAGAAACAGGAACCGTAGTGGAGGGTTACGGAGCAATTTCGACTACCTGGGGATATTTAACGTGCGCCGACATCGCACAGCACACGGACGCCTCTTCGTTTCGCCTCCATCGAAACGCAGCCGCCAAGGTCGGGTTCGAACCCGGGTACTCCGGCACAGTAGTCGGGCGTTTTACCACTGCACCACCCCGGCGGGGCAGGGAAACTGATTATGCCGCATTTCACAACTGCTTGCGACGCAACGGAAGTGACGACCGAGTTCGAAACGACGCGTCTTTATAAAACGCGCGTGTTTTGCTCGAACCCATGTGATCCATCGCTTCTCGTTCGCATATGCGCCTTCCACATTACTGCGAGCATGCAGATGCAAAATGCACTGCATCTGCAGCGATGCAAGATCAAGAATCGCGGCTGTCTTCTTCGGGCGGGCTATTTAAGGGTACAATCCGTTAAAAGAGGCAGCAGAAGCGGTACAGCTCGAAGTATACGGCGTTGGCGTGAACGGGCGCAAATTCCGAACTTTTTTTCGGCGCGAACTTAGAACCATAATGTAGGCAACGAAAGTTCTAAAGGATACGTAGAGGTGGAGAATAAAAATAAAGAAACAATCAAGAAATGGAAAAATGCGATCGTGAAGGAAAGTTCGCAACAAAGACTCGGGCGAGGGTTGATTGAAGAGCTCCCTATCGGAGCGGACGTTAGGGCGCGAATGCTGGCGGCATCGACCGGCGTGACAGGTGCTGAGGCAGCTCTATTGGGCCTGCTTTAATCGAGTGTGCTGGCGTGCAGCAATGAGAGAGATCCAATGCATGCGTGCAACGCGCGGTTGTGCGCGACGGAACGTGGGCGAGGCGATGACATTAACAATGATAGACGCGTGTAAATAAAGGCTTGAGGCGTATTGGGACCGCTGAGAGCTCACGCTCTCTTTCTGCGCCATGTTTCTCGCTAAAGTCGTGCACTGTAGTGGAGGCTGGAAAGCTTTGTATAGAGATGCACAGTTGACAGAACCATATACTTTATCGCTATAAAGATCGCCTCCACATGTTGTGGACTTCTGGGTTGTGGGAGCAGTCGGAAATAACCTACTCGTATAGAAGGGGGAGAGATTAGGTATACTGAAGTTCCTGCACGCACTACCCACATTCCAAGATAGTCGGGTCGTGAAAACCAGCTATATACGGAATCAGCTTCCTTCGAGCTTCGTAATATCTCAACACCGTCTGATAGGATATGTTCCGAGGGTCTGGAAGAGATATAAGCTCCCTACTTCGTGGCTACAGCCCGTATAACAAATAGGTGTGCCAGGTGAATACAACCAGGAGTTTAAAACAATTAGGGGGACACTTAAGTTTCATCGTTAAAGGTACGACGCGGTAGCGTTTCAAGCACACTGATGATATTTTCTCTTTTTTTTTTAATATTTAACGTTTTTTTCCCTTAAAGTTAAATTGGTTAAATTGGTTCACAGGAAGGGAAAGGCGCAGTAACTGTCACACTTGTTCTGTGGACACCCGAACCGCGCCGTAAGGGAAGGGAGGAAGGTGGGAATGAAAATGGAAAGAGAGAAAGAGGAGCCGTAGTGGAGGGCTACGGAGTAATTTCGACCACCTGGGGATCTTTAACGTGCGCTGACATCGCACAGCACACGGACGCCACTTCGTTTCGCCTCCATCGAAACGCAGCCGCCGCGGTCGGGTTCGAACCCGGGAACTCCGGCACAGTAGTCGGGCGTCTTACCACTGCACCACCCCGGCACGACGTTTACCACCAGCAATTATTAGCTTTACGTTCTGAGCAGTTTAAGACCTTTCCACGGAAATTTCGTTTTTTTCTTCAATTATTTTAATTAATTTACCAATTACATACTCTAAATTTCCCTATTTAGCATCGTCAAGCATTGGCTGAGCATTTTGCACCTTTGAACCCCTTTTTATTATTCATTTTTAATAATCAATTACAATGATTTCATTAACTCGTCATCGCTATCACACACATATCACTCATCAGTCACAAATTATCATGGTATGATTTTTTTTTTTTTTTACGCATCCCCCGATTGCTTTCGACACGGAATGCCGACTACTACGCCAACGGCTTTTCGTCCGAAACAGCTGTGAATTCTATGACTTAAAAACGGAAGAGAGTCCTAGCCCAGTAGTACAGCCAAGGGCTGTTGGCAATAGCATGGCTTGTGCTGCTATTTTGGTCTACAAGGTTGATTAATTAGTAATGACTAAATAAGACCAATTTTCAATTACGGGATTTGGGACCAATGTGTCGATTCAGAAGTTATAAATCATCCTGAAAAATGAAAAAAAAAAAAGCATCAGGTTGAAGTATTTGCGCCGAAATGCCATTTACGCACCTTTGCTTACCGTCGCTAAAAGAAATCTAGTACGTGACCAGCTGATGGTCTGGGGCAATGCATGAATATATATAAATCCTCAATGGCGAGGGCGCTCCAGAGAGATGGTGAATATTTTCTCTGAATGTGTCTCTCAATCAGCACCGCTTTGACATGGCAGCTTTATTTATTATTATTATTATTATTGTGCGTGTTACCTTTCAAGGCGCGTAAAGCAAACACACATTTTACTCAGCTGTTTTCAAACCTGTCCTCAACTTCCGCATTGACAAACTGAAGGGTAGCGATTGGGGCTAGGCTCTGGCTAGTTTGTTTATGGATAGTTCACTGGATACACGAACAGAGCGCAAACACGAAGGTGCAGTAAGAAGAAAAACACCAGCGCTGGCTTTTCGGGAGAGCGGTCGAAGGCGAGCTCACAGGTCTGTCCCTTCATATGAATGCTTGTGCTTGCCTTATTACTCTTTCTTCGTGTTGTTTGCTTTGCATTAGTGTATCGTAATCTCGGCATTGTTACTTAGTTGCTGACGCCAACATTAAGGCGCAAGCTTTTCGCGAGTTCATGGTCGCGAGTAGCTGATACTCGCGACCATGAACTCGCGACCACGGCACTGTACGTCCGGCCACGAGAAGTGTCACACTTCTTCACGAGATTCCGCGCGGTACCGTGAAATTATGACGTCATCATTCATGACCGGATGTGACGTCACATTCGGTTACGTATAATAACCGGAACTGACGTCGTCATGACATCATGAGCGATGACAACAGGCGATTCACACATACGAATCTGACCCGGCCTGCCGGGCACCCGATCCAGGCGTCCGTGTGCGTTTTACATTTGGTGCTTCCATGAACGCCGCACCGCTCAGCATACACAACCAGACCCAGTAAAGCAGGAATCAGTAGCATTTTAAACGAAGGCTTCCGCCTCATCGCACTTTAGTGGTCCAAAGTGCCCTCTAGAATTGCTTTAGGGAGTTGGTCTTGTTTAGTTAAATAACCATATATAGGGAACGAGAAAATATTTCGAGCACTCAATTTCGATAAGGGCAGGCTCCTTAGCGCTTCGTTAGCTCAAATTATTCCCGTGACCAGTATTTTTTTGCAAGGTCATTGCGATTAACGAAAAACGCGGAAGTATTTTGGGGATACTTTCGAGTGTAGTGCAGTGAAGATTTGTGCATTTTATTTGTTTATTTCTGCCTTAAGAGTTTGTACTCCGCAAGATATATATAGCTGTGTGCAACGCAAGAGTGCGCGCGCTGCCACTCTACGCGTGCGCTCTGGCAGAAATGCATGCAGCATGGTTAGAAGTTGTACAGCTCTTGTTTTGGAGTGCAGTTCTCAAGACCTTCAGAACTACGCAGTTCAATAAGTAGCCTCCAACAGTTAGTTGTAAGTCTTGTTCAGCTAACTCGACCGGCATGTAAGTTCATTGGGCTGATAAAGGTCATCCAGTCAGTGAGCTAGCCACAAATATTTCTCATGGGCTGGGATGCGCAGCCGGTAAAAAAAAAGAAAAAGAAAAGAGCAAGAACACACACACACACACACACACACACACACACACACACACACACACACACACACACACACACACACACACACACACACACACACACACACACACACACACTCACGCACACGCACACGCACACGCACACGCACACACGCACGCACACGCGCACGCACACACACACACACACACACACACACACACACGCGCGCGCGCGCGCGCGCGCACACACACCCTGTCTCGAACTAAAGATCTAGGCTATTTGCAATATTTTCAGATAACATACGTGAACAGAAAAGCGACTCTTTTCTGCAATAACTTCCGCTTCCCATTTTACAGCCGCGGCAGCGTCAGTCAGTACTTTGAAAAATAAACAAGAGAGAATGCAAACGTACCGGAACATTTCTGAATAACTACTGAAACCCACAAATAAGGACCACTGTCTGAAATTCCACGCGGAACTCTCAGGCGAGGAAAAGGAGCGCTGTTAAAATAGGGTCGCGGCAATACATGAAACGTCTGTGAGTTCCTCTATACGAGCCGAATATTACGCAATATCGTCCGTTCACCTCCGCATCCCAATGCGCAAACAGTAGGAAAATGAGTCCCTCCTTTGCTCGCGTTCAGGTTACGCATCCAGCCGAAACAGCCGGCGGTCGACGGAAAGATGCTGAAGGACAGCTTCTGGACTGGCAACAATATTCCAGTGAATGTTAAAAAATGCTCGCTCCGCCAACCTCTCTTTCGAAGTTGCAGCTCTGAGATAACATTTGAGCCTTCGAACGTTCCGTTTCGGCGGTGTTGACGGGCAAAGTGGCCGAAATCTGCAGCAAGCCGTGGATGTTTTGATACACCGTTTTCGGGCAAAACGCTGTTCTTCCATTTTTGTTTCCACGCAAGAACTTCGCCAGACAGGTCACAGAAGTAAATTCCGCGTATAGTGTGACATTTTTTTTTTTTTTTTTTAGTGTCTAGATCTTGTTCCGATCAGGTTATGTTATGTTTTCAGGTATCAGTGTAAAAAAAGATCTCTATGGTACCTTTTTATTTCTAGAATCGCTCCGAAATCTGCGCGTGGAGGTGGTCAAGAAGGGAAGGAATACAAACATGCATGAAGTGCTCCGCTGCAACGTAGTACACTATACAATTATACAATTTTAATATATCAATTTGATGTGTACATAGCATGGCCGAAAAACAAACAAAAAAAAAAAAAACGTGACAGAAAGGAGGTGGGGATGCAGCGCCCAGAAAATTTCAGTCCCCCCTTCCCCCAGGCTACGCCCCAGCCTGAGTCAGCTGGATTAGCTGACTAAATCCAGCTGACTGAACCTAGCCGCCTGATGAAGAGTCCTCTTTGAAAGCTTCTATTTGGCTTTGGCTTTGGCGGCTTTCTCAAAAGGCGATCTAGCGCTGCAAAATCTCCAAAGAGTCCGCCCTCCGATCGGCTGACGCTAGGGCTATATATAGAGATTGTTTCTTTTTTTCTTTACTCTTTTCGGCTAATGAATTGCCGGCCATCGGGAATGGCTCTTACGCAACGTCGAGCTTTAACACTTCACCTCCTTTGAACGGCGCAAAAGCACGGGGGGCGAAGCGAGAAATACACGGGCGCCAATTCGTCACGTCGCTCGCTTACGCTCTAGATTTCGCTGTCTTCCGTAGCACTGCACAGCTAAAGACAAAGAAACAGAGCTCGCGAGGGCAGGCTATGCTCGCCCGCTCTCGGCCTCTGCTCATACGCTGCTACTGCTGCCGCTCCGCAGAGGAGCGCGCTCAAAATAGGTTCCTCTTCATTGTCGCGCCTCGTCCGTCTATCATCCTCTTCCTCCTCCTCCTCCTGCGCGAGGCAGAGAAAGAGATGGGACCCGTTTCATTCCGTTTTTCTTCCACGTGGGGGAGCCCTTTTTTTGCTCCTACTTTGAGCTTTGAGCGATCCCTTTCGCAGGAGGCACGTCACCCATTGGGTCGAGAAGGTTTTGGCGCCCGGTTGTTGTTTACATTTGTTGCTTCATTGATAGTATATTGGCCGCTTCACGCGGTTCATTGAAAGGCGGTCGAGCTCCCCGGCGGCTTCAAAGTGGGTGAAAATATTTTATTGAGGGGTTACTTACAAGCCCGCATAATGCTGGGTCGTTGCGCTTGTCCTCGCTTCAGGATCAGCTTTGATCTTGGTACACGTTATTGTGGTTGGATCTTCGCCATTGTTTTCACATTTTCATATATGTAGGAGACCCGCTGAAGTGGACTGCAGCAGAGAGAGAAAGAGAGAGAGAGAGAGAGAGAGAGAGGGGGGGGGGGTTAGAAAAATATAGATGCAGTAGCTGCCCCCTCAGCGACATGCTCCTCAGTATATGCGGCATTGGGTTTGAACCGTGAAGCAGAGGATGAAGGCGGGAGAGTATAAATAGTTTTCTGGAGCGGTTAAAGCGCGCATGTGCAATTAAATTGGTTACCCAGATTGGAGGCGCCGTTCACGGTCGTAGTTGGATCGCGGTCAAGAATTCTCACGTAACATCTGTGCAATCGCATTGACTATGGTTGCAACCAAGGAGGTTATGTTACAACAGCTCCAAAGGTGGAGGAGATTCTAGACAGAAGTGGTAAGGCAACACGTCCTTGAATGCCGTGACTGCGTCAATCGCCACCTAGCTGTCTGACGTGCTGTGGACTGGTGCAACCATGGTTAGTTGCATGCAACTTTCCCAAACTGGCGCCGTTAAGGCGCAATGATTGCACGTTCCGCGTCTCGCCTCTTTTTCTTTCTTCAGTTTCTTTATTCTTTCTTTATTTTTAGATAGTGCAGCCTCGACGAGGCTATTACAGGAGTGAGGTACAGTACAAAACAAAGAAACACAGAAGGTAAATATACAACATTATGAACAGGCTTCTAAGAATTCCTCTAATAATAATGAGCGAAAAAATGGTATGAGGAAAACAAAATCCTTAAAAATGTTAGTTTGCGCGAAAAAGAGAGAAATGTTCAGAACGCTGTGGCTGATTGTAGATAAAGGTTTGGAAAATGTGAGATGGTTATGTGGCAAAGAAAAGCGAGGAGAATTGAATGAGGTGTACATGGATTTCAAGCATTCAAGATGACGACATGCAGCAAGTGTACTGAGGCCTAGTTTAGGAAGAAAAGCAGACGGTGAAAAATCCATGCCGAATCTCCTGCAAACAGAACGCGCAGTCTTTTTTTGTACAGATTCTAGTTTGTTGACGTCACGCTGTTTATACGAATTCCAATCAACACAAGCATATTCGAGGATGGGGCGAATGAGTGTTTTATGTGTCAGCAGCTTAGTTTCTTGAGGAGCAGCATGAAAGGTGTGATGTAAATATGCTAGTATTTTAAGGGATTTTATTACAAATGTCGTCAGTGTGCTTTGACCAAAGCATGTCATGTGTTAGCAGGAGACCGAGATACTTGTATTTGTACACTCTAAGTTGACCGCATTATATGAATATGCAAAGGAGGAAGGGTACGGACGTCTTGAAAATGACGCACAGAGTGTCTTAGAAACGTTGCTGTTCATTTGCCATGTGTTGGACCAGTTGCAGAAATGAACGAATTAATTGTTAAGGCTAACATCATTCTGGATGTTTAGCGGTTCGATAGAAAAGGCAGGCGTCGGCGTGAAAACGTTTACTGGAGCATTAAATGGAAGTTATTAATGTATAAAAGGGACAGAAGAGGACTCAGTACAGAGCCGTGGAGCACCCGAAACGAGACAGTAACTGAAGATGAGTTGGTAGATTTAAATTGTAAGTACATACTTGGAGTAGTGGAAAAGAAAGTCCGATATCCAAATAAGCAGGGGAAATGTTATTTAGTATAGCGGACTATAGTTTAGGGTTCGAAGCTGTATCGAAGGCCTTTGCAAAGTCTAAGTTGTAGTCGAAATATTGGAGATGCTTTCTTCTGTAAAAATGTTAAGTATTCCGAAGTAACTCGGAGACTTCTCACTCACGGACAACGCTGAAGGTCACAGCCCACTCAGGTTTCTGGTTGGAAATGGCTTCCACAACCATGTGCAGCCTTTGTCAAAAGTTTAGAGGCCAGTGGGTTTGCTTCTAAGCCGTGTAATGGCTCTCCTTTAGTATTCATGGAAGTTCTTCCCGTTGGAGAGGACAAAAATCTTACCTAAGGAGATTTGGAGCACTTCTCCCTAGAGTTTGAACTTTTGACATAGACTGTAGATTGACAGTCCCATCTTGTGCAAGTCGTCGAAATAAAAAGTGAGCTAGAAATTAAAGAAACTAACAATGGAGGCGCCGCTTCAGAACTGCGCTGTGGGCGAGTTATTTTGAGATGAAAAGCAAAGGGAGCACACAACTTGTCGTGCTTGATTCCGCAAGTTATTTGGGATCCATTTCGTTATTCAGCTTTTTCTTTTTTTTTTTTCAGAGTTGCACAAACTCTCTTAAGTTTCTTAAGTACTGAAAAGACAACACCTATTACTTATATACCTATTCTCCACATTTTTAGACTGCGCGAAAGACGGTGTATATGCGGGAGAACCTTCTACACATTGACACCACACAGCAACACGCTCGTTTGTTTCTTGTTTACTGCTTTGATTGACTGCCCGTGCTCTGCTTATATTTTCTTGTTTCCTACAAACAAACCTTCAGCTTTGAGTACTGTGTTTCATGGGCTTTCCGTCCGCGCTTTTCGCGACACATGCCATAGAACTACGGTTGAACAGCGGCTGATATTGAAACCAGATCTGAGTTCTCACATTCAATCGGAAATGGCACAATGCACGCAAAAACAGTTTAGAAACTAATTTTAACTACCTGTCAGGCGTGTCCGGTGAGCGTACCAACTCGCCTAGTCTTTTGATGTGAATAATATGGGAGGAGGATTGAAATTGAACGCATACGTACTAGGGCAAAATTTATTCAGCTATCGACATACGTGAGAAGCATGCGTCGATTAAATTTAGCTGAAAAGTGCGGATTTACAAAGCTCTAACCTTTTATACAACACACCGTGATTGAGAATTTATTGTGGCTAGCGTGCTGCCTGGTTCGAAAATTTGAGAAAATAATTCGCACAGACCATCCAAGAATCGGTACTCGGCCATACGAGCTGCCGCGTACCATCGCCAGCACCATGATCGCCGTGTTTCGTTCACAACGTCGACACCGGCACTGAATCTTCTAGTAACAGGACATCTAAGCTACCGCGTCAAAGGTAACAAGGCTGAAGCAAAAAATTACCACACGTTCTGTCAACGACAGGAGAGGAGGTATAGTGGGCGCTTCTTGTAATATGTGTCACGGTACGCGTAACCGGCATCTGTGTTACCGGCCTTAGCGTGTAAGTGGCCTTTGTACGTAACTGGCTTTTGTTTAATGTGGGCGTTGACCGCGCGCCACCGGTCGTCTTTGAAACGTCATTTTTCGCGTTCCTTTTTTGTGCAAACGAGCCCCACCTTCCTCCGCCCTTTTCATATATATGTCGCACATCGGGTGCACTTGCCTGTATAGTTTACGAGTTGATATATGACGTGCGTATTTCTAGTCACTCATTCGCTTTTCTGCTTCCTTTTGTTTTGCCTGTGGGATCTTCAGTTGGCTTCGGTCGGACTTTTGATGACAGTTCATTGACGCTGACAGTAATGGAGCCTTTTTAACGTGCGCTGACATCGCACAACAAAGGGCTGCCTCTCCGTTTTAAGCTAGCCTTTGGTGAAAGGAAAGCACAGTATAATTTTGGTTGGACGATACGGAATCATGAACAACAATACTTAATTAGGTCAAGGTCACTTGAAGGGGAAGGCCAAATTTAGAGCCACGTGAAGACCGGCTCCACCCAGCGCAGGGAAGCTTGCGCTTCAATTGTAAATTGGTTTATAAGGAAGGATAGGCGCAGTCAGTATTTGTCAAGGTTATTTGAAGGTCAAATTATCAGATAGGAAGAGCGGCTTTACAGAGTGTAATGAAGCTTTCGCTTCACAACCTTGTGTACTTGAATGCCGGAATGTTTAGGAAAGATATTAGGGACAGTTCGATAACATTCTCGCCTTGCTCCCAACTGCTGTATAATAAACAAGAATAAATTCTGTTTTTGCAAAACGGCCTCGACGCCTTCAAGAGTGCGCCTATTTTATTTTTCAAGTGTTTACAGGAAGTCAGTGCCTCATCATCCATTGTGATCTTAATCTTGGGGTATGGCGACCGGTCCTTATCTCGCGAGAGAACGGCCTCTTGGTGCGACTGACGCCTCGTTCCGTGATTGCGTATCTCGGAGGCTCCTCTGCCGAGGTCAAAAGCTCCGAGTGCCTCCGAGGAATGCCATTCACTCTTGGGTGCTGCCTCGTTGAGGACAATTTCAGCGGATCGGTTCCAGTGAGGTCATCGGACCTCCTCGGGATGTATGTAGGACGTAGAAGTGCGGCGATATTTCGTAACGATTCCTTTTGCGGTTCATTATATACTTAGTCGGGTCAACTCACACTTAAACGAGCAATGCCAGTCGGTTTCGATGTCGAATACAAGGCAGAGTATGAGTGGCCCGTGGCCAGGAAGAGCAGAAAATGGGTGGCGAAAAGAACCTTTACATGTTGCGGACCCTGTCCTGGTATATTGTAAATATTCTCAGTTTGATTTCAATCTGTTATTTTTGTTTTATTTCTATCCCGTCGCTGTTGTGCTGGCACGGTTTCCGAGGGCTCAGCATAACTCTGTAAAGTGGAGTTATGCTGAAGGGGAATGAGTGTACGGTATATTATATATACAGTGCATAGAGACCTGGGTTTCTGTTTTATGAAAACCGTGTGGGCTTTTATTTTTTTTCATCGTGTTTATTGCAAAACAATTTTCATTTTTTTTTGTGTGTGTGCCAAGTTTTACATTTTGCGGATCAGGACCCAGTTTTACTTCGGTGATAAAATGTCGTACCCATACGCTGTCAAAGGTAACTTAGTGTTTATCTTGGCTTGTTTGTTAGCGGGAGCTAGGTATTTAGCAGTAATTAACGCAGAACACCGCGCGCCTCACGCTGTCCTTGTAGGAGGCAGCCTTGTCCTGAACAAAAAAAAAAAAAAAGTTAAGAAGACAGCATATATCAGTACAGAGGTTGCGTGTTGGGCTTAGCTTGAGAGCGGATATCACATGGTCTGCATTGTATCACAACAGCTTTCAAGTCCCCATTCTGCAGAAAATCCGGCATTCTCGGCGTTGTGAGCAATAAAATGGCAACCATGTTTTTGACACTGTTCGCGGTAAAAAGTTGTTCTTTGACTTGTGTTTGGCTGCGAAAAGCACGTCGTCGGGAAAATTGTATTTAAAAACACTCCCGCTATTCGATGGAAAGTCGTGACGTCAGCCGAAAAGGACTGGCTACCGCCATCTTAGATTGAATGTCAGTATTCCCGGGCTTCCAGGGTCGCGTCCAAAAAAGCTGTCGGTGCGTACATTTCTGGGATATATAGACAGCCATGTTTAGTTTTCCGGTCTTTTCTACCTTATACAAGCATTGCTTTTTCCGTGAAGGGGCTCTCTGCGCCTTTAGAATTCGGTCATATATCGATGCATGCCAACTTAAGTTGTTCTTGACACCCCTTTAACAAACACTCTTTCGAGGCTGCGCTTCTGTGAAGAGAACCCTGGCCTAAATACGACTCCGAAAGACCTCCACGATTCTCTTCAGTGCACGTGAAAGCACGTGCACATGGTTCGCCGCCGGCTTTGTTTGTTGACGCCCAGCGCAGAGCTCGGCGGCTGTAATTGCGGGAGAGGAAGCTGAGCTTTTCACGTGCGCGGCATGGTTCGCTTATCGAACTCTGTTGGCCGACCTCTCGTTCACAAGGGCAGGGGACCTTTCTTTTGAGTTCGCGCATAGTTGGCATTCCGCGGGCTGAGATCCACTCTCAGGTGTTTGGTAAACGCGTCATCCGCCAGTGGCGCCTTTGTCGTCTCAGGCGTCCGCCCCGCCCCCTTGACAGCCTTGGCCACGGAGAACGTTGACCCCGTTCCCCAGTTTCGTGCTTCGTATTGCTGGGCCGCGGTGTTGAATAATGCGTTTAATGGTTGTTACGCGAGGTTTTTTATTCAGTTTTTTGGGGAAGAAAGTTTTTCAGTGTCGAACTGAGTCCTCCCAATTAAGGAATCAAAACAAACTTGAGTGGCCACGTTTGATATATCCGAAAAGTCTGGCCATTATACATGGTTTAATTTTTTTTTTTGAATTCTCAAATTGCGCTTGCATGTCATGGCTGCCGCACCAATTCTACGAGGGGCACATGAAGAAGGTGCCCCCTTTGAGCACCATTAATATCAGCCATCCATCATTATGAGCACACACTCTCCCATTATATGATTATCGTTATTTCCGTGGCCATCATAATCAAAATCCCTGCCGGCTGGACTGAACGAAGTGCTTTCTGCGGCAGATCCAGCAGGTGCCGGTTAGAGTACGAGTTTATTTTGCCATTGACGTGGCGTGGAAGATGGATGGTAGGAGGACACAATGGTGGGTGCGGTGGTATACGGTGCACACCAGGGGTGTGCTCGGGCCTTCAATATCGCCACGAATGATAAATTGCTTGTTATAGTGTGTTCCTTGCAGTACCTTTGCGGCACTGTGTCGCGGGCTTCCCTTTAGGGAGATCTCGCCTGGTCTTCTTTTAATGCCGATAATATCACGAGTACTATGAAGACAAACTGAAGTCGAATACTGCCCGCTGTGTGTCTGGAGCCTTTGTCACAGCTGCCACACGCAAGAGCCAGCTGGTAGGGGAAGAGGTGACAAAATAGACAGATGGTAAATCTCTAGTTTTCGCTTGTAAGTAGAAAGGCAGGTGAGACGGCCAGAACTCCCGGTTGTAATAAAAACTCTGGTATAACGAAGTCTCTTTGGAATAACGAAATATTTTGACGCAACTTAACCAAAGTGTTTAATATGCTCGTCATTACCGCATAAGCGAAGTCGAAGAGGCGTATTTCCGACGGAAAAGACAAATGGATCGTTCAAAGTTTTTACTTGAAAGTGGGTCATATACTTATCGTTGATTTCTGTATTTCTGACGAGTTAAGATTTCTTTTTATCTTTTCATTTTCCGACCCAAGTTTCTTTCTTTTTTTTCTTTTTTTTTTGTCGTTGGTAACGAATGCGGGGTATCAAATTTCTCGAAGCGCTAGCGAGCTTTTTGTAACCCGCGGCTCCGCATAGTCACATATACAGGCACAAATGCTATCGCACCGTTTTAATCTCCTGGAATAAGTGATTGCATCACCGTGGCCGGAATTCCGTTTCCTTTGCTCACCAAAAGGGTGTGGCTCCAATTTCGTAACCGCTTGTGTACATAACTTCAGAAAATGCACGCTTAAAGTTTCGCAAGTAATTGATTCCTTTAATCTGCGCTGCAGCCACAGTAAGATCGAGCACATTGTGTTGTGTAAACTCAATTCAGACTGCACAAGGCACTTTACATTCGATGTAGAAGTAATGCAAACTGCAACGGGACTGTTTTTCTTCCCCACAAAAAGATTACCACATTTCGCGTTACAAGGCTGTCGCGAGGTCCGTCGTCGCAACGCAGTCTTTGATGCCGTTTAGTTCTTTTTTTTCTTTTTTAATGAGTGGGTTCTTTCCCGTATATATATTTACATGTATTTTTCTTTTTATAAGGAAACGAGCAGCCGTTAGTCAGCGCTCGTATTCGTCTCCTCTTCGTATGTCTCTAATCTGTTTTGCGCTAAACCCCAAAATGAAATATCCTCGCCTCATTTTTATAAAGAGATCGAAATTTACGCCGCTTCGATCATTGCTAAGACGTACCACAGTTCTGCTAAATTACGTTAGCGAATGGCGCGAAAAGAGGGAGGAGGGAAGTTACGGAAGATGAAGGGATAAACATAGACCGATGTTCTAACCCGTAAACTCCTATGAGATTTTAGAAACAGCCCCGGGTGCACGTGTGCACGCTTCCCAAATAGCGCGGTGAGGCGTTAATGACGTGACCAAGCGAGGCTTAACACGCTTACCTGTATATATCTCGTCTCGACCGCTTCTTCCACCCGGATGAATCTTGTGAAGAAGGTTTAGGCGGCATACGCGATAAGGAAGCCCCGGCACTCTCCAGCCTGGGTCGATTACCGTATAGACCTGCGTATTGTACGACGCGAGCTGACGAACGCGAATAGAGGAAAGTCGCCTCTTGGCAAGTGTAGTAATAAGTTCTGACTCGTTTTCCTTCTCTTATTTCGAAAATAATTTATTCTCGGTGCCACATAAGAGGGCTCGCTCGAAGTTAACAGATAGGCCGTCCCGCTGACTGCGATTGTTCATAGTTGTTCTCAAAAGTATGCATCCGTCCAGGACGACGAAAATCCTTGTCAGTTTGGAAAATTGTAACGATCAGCAAATAGACAGAACGACTTCATAATTCAATGTACTGTAATGTGCATAAGTTTGTCAATTCCTGTCCCCCCCCCCCTTTCCACACTCACACAGACACACCCCTCTCAATTCCTGCACACCAAAGAATCTGCACTATAGTTTTGAGTTTTCCTGTGCCAATCTCGGTCACGTGCTTTCCGACAGGATCGATTCTTTCGCCACGACAGTTACAAAATGGGAGCTTAATTCGCTATGACAGGAGTAAAAAAAAAAAAAAGGAATATAGAATACAGTGTGTCATAGTTTTGCATCCTCTATAATTTTCCTACTGGGATGGCAATGGAGAGCGCATCTTATTCCCCTCCTGAACGTAACTGTCGTAGATTGGATTCAAACATGTAGGCAACGGGTCACGATAGAAGAGCGCGAATAAATGACAGGAGCAAGACGTGTACGCATCTAAGTTTTGAGCTGCACTGGCTAGCCATTTTTCTATCATTTCGTAGCCCCTCGTCTTTTGTAGTTAATCGGGTCGTCGTGACTCAACTTGTATCGATGTTATAAATGTGCGCGTATTACATGCGGGTCTGTGCGGTATTTCCGGCTTTCTCCTCATTTCTCCCTCCTCTTTTCTCCTCCACATCCACTGTTATCGAAAGAATGACAACATCATTGATTCTCGGTATATGCGGCACGGGCGTTTGCTTCCTTTCCCTGTCCGCGGGACTAGCGCGTGGCCTGGCCCTCCCTCGCTCTTCAGCGGAGGAGCCTGCATTCAATAATGGGCCGATAAGGTGGCGAGCCGCGTGCCGATTACGATCAGCCGCTTCCTGGTGGCTTAGAAGACTGCGGGCTAACGCACTGCCGAGGAACCGTCCGCTGATGCGGGAAGCCGTGCGACCGCGAGGTGCCCGAATGCCGCTTCGCGGAGCCCGTGTCGCTACCGCTGCGCCCTCTAACGGTCGACACCGCCGTTCCGGTAGGAGTTGTTTTGCCTTTCGTTGCTAGCTCTGCAGGATTTTTGGTTATCGGATTTTAAAGTCGTAGGAAATGTTTTTCTGAGTGTTTCTTTTTTTTTTTAGGTTATTTTATTATACTCCTTTACCTTTTAACCTAAACTGTCCTGTCTCCCTGTCGCTCACCTCTTTGATTTCTCCTACCTGTCTCCTTGCTATCCCTTTATTTCCACCGCCCCAGTTCAGGTGCTTCAGTTCATTTCTATAGCAGATACCGGGGTAGGCAAAAATCTTTTCCTTCCTTTATTATTAATTTATTTTGTTCAATAAAACCACTTACTACGCCGCTATGTATGCTCGGAAGCTTTTGGGTGTGTATGCGGGTCTGTCTACCTATATAAGTAGCTCATAATTTGTAGCAGGTTCTTCGTCGAGTGAACGGTGTACAGCTGCCATTTTCACAGCCATGGTTGTGCAGTGTAGCCAATTTCTCCATGGTGGCTCCTCCTAGTGGTCGGAACCGTCATTGGTGATGATCAGAATTGCCGCATGTACGCGTCACGGTCTTATATAGCCACTGCAAATAATCGGTGTCGCATGGTCGTGTATTATGTCGTACAGTTCTTTGGGCTACAGCCGCTGTCGTTTTTACGTCTCGTCCAGGGTGAAGCGCAAAAAGTGCAAATCGCGCGTTCCTTTCCCAAGCTGTGTTTTCGTGCGTTAGCCTTAAAAAATGGGTGTGTCGGTCCGAAGGGCGCGGGACAAGATAACGGTATGCTGAGATGTCTACAAGGGTTCACAAACAAGGTACAGATAAAGGAAGTGCAGGTTGCTTTAGTTTCTGGTGCTTCTTCCATTCTTCATTTGACCGATACCCCGATAGTCGCTTATGAATGGCCGTGAAAATAACGGGACCTCGTACAGATGCTTTCGTATGCGGCTGTACCGCGTCGCTATAGAACCCGATGCCAGCTGGCAGGCTACGAAAAAGTCATAAGATGGCCAAGGGCTTCGTGGAAGTGCAAGTTCTCCCGTATAGAAACCAGATATTCGGTCTGGCTTTTTCGCCTATCTTTACGATTTCTTTTATACCGGTTGTCATATGTGCAGCCAGGGAAGGGGACGAAGGTCGAGGACGGGGTTCTAAAATAGCCCTGTTTATCGTCGCCGACAGCGAAGGTTCTGATGGCGCGTTTGGCGTCTTCTTTATCACCTAAGGGATGGAAAGCGCAAGCTAGTGCTGAACGTTTCTGCAGTTGTTGTCAGCGTCCATCGGCACATTGCCAGCGCCAGCTTCTCAACAGAGCAGTGTAGGCGGGTTGGAAAGAAGCTTCGAACACTGCGCAGGCGCCCTTTGGCCCTTGGCCGGACTGAAGCCTCTTTGAGGTCGAGCTCATAACCACGGTATTCTGGCGCGCGATCTATACTGCCTGGTGAGCGAAGCTTACGAATTTAGTTTGTGGAGAGAATGCCGAAGCGTCACGTGGGGATAACATTTGTTTTCCTCTCTAGCTTCATAAGCTGCGACTTTCTTTGCACTACGCGATGTTCTTGTCAGCAGCGATGTGTTACAACGAGTGTTTTTAGATATGATGGTGGACATTAAGTTTAGTGCTCGTAGTCTATTTGTTTTGAGATCGACTGACTTGCTCTGTTATTATCAGATCATGTTTGCCCATAATCGCCTACTCCATTATTGACCCTAAGAGGTCGAGAAGTGCATGAACAATGTAACCGGCACCACAACGTTTGGTTTTCACCTCACTCCAGAGTGTCACTTGTTTCTGCCTTTGTGTGTGCGTTAAAATAAATTCAGTGGCTGATCCAGGTACAGCCTTTGTCAAACTTTTAGAGCACAGGGGGTTTACTTCTCAGCTATGTCACGTCCCACGAAACACAAGAAGGCTGTGCAACGTCTAACAAACTTCTACAAAGGTATAAGCTAAAGTCCACAAGAAGTCTATTTTCAGATGTTCTGTAGACACTGGGGCAAAAAGAGGTGTTGTATGGCTGCTGACGCTCCGCCAAAAAAAAGGAGTCAAAACTCAGTTGACCACCTGTATCATCGCGAAATAAAGCGAGAAAAATCGAAACTTGGCCTGAATAGCTTATCAGGAGTTCGAAGCAAGGGCGACATTAAGCAGCAAGCTGCGGTGAATCGCGAACTGCGAAGCAAGCGCACGTATGCACGCGAGCGAACTGGGCCAACTATGGCAAATATGTTACGTCATCGGCGGCAACATTCGCAGCTTCAGCGCCAGAGTTACACAGGCAAGCAAGAACAACGTTCGCACCATGAAAATGCCATCATTCGCGTAACTGCCCTTGTCTGTCAGGACTAGCATCCAGCGCATGTGCTGTCTTACGAGCGGTATGAACCGTGATTACCGCGATTTGAGCCAGCGCTTTGCACCTGCGCTCTGCTGCTTAAATACTCGAGTACAAACATATGAGTAATCCAGAACTATAATAATTTAGATGTCGTACTTGTGTGTACTGGTGGTTGGAATAATCTGTGGTCAAAAGCGCTTGCTGGATCGACATTCCGAAGAGAGGAAGTGTAAAGATGGGTTCTTTTTAAGGAGACATGAAGATGTTTTTTGAAAAGCTTCCAATGAAACTTCTTTGAGAGGTTCCTATCAAACTTTCTTCAGACGTCTCTGATTAAACTTTCTTTAAACGTTTCTGAAGAAACGTTTTGCTAGAAACCTTTTAAAGGAGTTGTTTTCCAACGTCTTTGGGACGTTTTCATCCGGAGCTAGACGTTCGTAAACTTTTGAAGCTGTTTACAGAAGTTTATTAGATGTTCTGTGTTTCATGGGGTTACTGCTCGTACTGGGACCCCAGAGTTCCAGATCTCCAGCAGCAAGAAGATTTTTGGTCCTTCCCTTTCCACTGGGTGTGACGTCCACGAAAGCGATATACCCCGCTACACGGCTAAGGAGCGAGCCCCTTGTGCTAAAACTTTCGACAGACACTGTACACAACTCGGCCGACACGTGCTATGTCACTGTTCTTTGATTGCTCGCTTTGCAGCTACAAGTGCAAGAATGCGAAAAACAAGACTACGCCGCGCGCGCTGACTTTCATCGCATGTGGTGTGTGTGCTATAGTTTTTGAGATGGCTGACCATGTCTGAGGACTCAACCTGTTTCCTTGCATCCTCACAGGGGTCCTGCTGGTAGCCGCGGTGATGGGACCGGGCGGCGGGGTACCAGTGGCACTGAGGCTCCTGGTACCCCTCCTGCTGCACCTCCTGGCATCCTCCCTCGCGCCACCGGTGCTCTGCGCAGAAGCCTTGTCGCCATCGCCGTCGCTATTACCGCCAACGGCTGCGAGCCCAGCTCCCGTACCTGACACCGTGCGGACGGGGAGTCCTCCGCCAAGTGACCCCGAACAGCGGCCCACCGACTCGGCAGCGCAACCGACGTCTTCCGCCGCTAGCAATGAAACAAACGGTCCATCAAAAGGGAACGTCTCGCTGAAGGAGGATGGAGCCGTCGCGTCCCATCAGGTATGGTTCCACCGACATCATCGTGCCATAGCCGTTCTGTAGAATTCATTTCCGTTTTTTTGAGCGTCTACAGCCGATGCGCTGATGGAGCCGTGACTGTTAATGGACGAATAATTAGTAGCGCATGCAACGATTGGTCAATAGTAGAACACCAACGTCATATGGACGATGTTTCGCGTTTGCAACTATGAGGTACGCCGTTTAAAACTCGCCGGATTAGGGATGCGACGCTCCGGCCTTATATTTTGGCGTTGTAACAAAGCAGTGTTCAGGCGACGCGTGTTCGTTGGCTAACCACTTTGTGCTGCACAGTTAAGTTTTTCGAAGTGTAGTCACTCTTTGTTTTCCCCCCGCATGCAGTCTTTTCGATCGCTGCCTGTACCGGCAGTTACCGGAGTGCCCGAGGAGGTCATCAATACGTCCAACTCTGCTGCAAGTCCCAAGGCAGCTGAGACGGCTCGCAAACCGCTCGTCGTGGCCTACCTGACTAACGCGGGCGGTACGGAAAACTTGCGGCGTCAGGGCGTGGTCGTGTCGGGCGCCATGACGTACGCCATGGAGCTGGTGAACAAGCGGCGATTGATCCCTGGTTACAAGATGGAGATGCTGTACCGCGACACCCGCGGCGACATGCTGCAGGGCACGCGGTCGGTGATCGAGTGCTGGAGTGACGGTGCCATCGCCTTCTTCGGCCCCGAGGACTCGTGCTACGTGGAGGCGGCCGCTGCGTCTTCCCTCAATCTGCCCATGATCTCATACGTAAGTCTACGTGCCTGACATGGCCTAGCGCTTTCCCCTTTGAACGTGAATGCACGTGACCCTTCGACGCGTGAGAACCTCACGTTGGATAAGTTCCAGCACCGAGCTCCGGTATAGCTGCGCTCTCGCAGTAATGGCAGAACCTTGTTCGGGACGCGTTTGGTTGCCCGTCGCGAAATGATTTGTCGTTGCTTTATCGTCGCTGTAATGCCCCCGCAAGGAACGTTACGGGAGGAATGGGAAGGGTGCAGGTGTTTCGTTTCAGTGTGCGCCATTTTCAATGATATACAGTGGTACACACATTCACGAATGTGATTCGTCGATTGCTGGCTGGAAGAACTGGGCGCTAATAATTGCCGCCACGTAACGCGGAAGCACTTTTTCAGACTTGGACAGTCTTCAAGAGAAAAAACAAAATTGCTGAAAGCCACAAACACCGTGTATCGCTTTTATTCTGAATCAGGTGTCGAGCAGACTAGTGAGCCAATTTGTTTGCTTTCAACGTAAGCTGTAGCGCTGAAAGTTGCTGAAAGCCACCGTTAATTTACTGTGAATGGAGAAGATAATCACACAGCAACTCAAGTCGATGCTGACGAGTCATCTAGCCCTGTTGTTGAGTCGCGCGGCTTTTTGGTTGGATTCAGCGGTCGATTCTTTTTGTTTCGTACAAGTTGGTGTACTTCCCTAGATTCGAATTCGACGAAGGAAGTGACGGTGATGTTGCTGTCGTTGTTACAGTACGGAAACGTTTAAACATGCGCGTTTCCAGCTTCCGGCGCCTGCAATCGTGTCCGAGGAATTGTGTACAGGCCCCGTCGCTGAGCCTATGAAGACAGGTCGAAGAGCTGGTCGCCGGCCGCGACGTTATTCCTCTTGTTTCCTCTCCACTGCATCGCGCTATCATGTTCGAAGATAAAGCTGGGACGAATGAGTGCCATTGCAGTTAAGATGAGAACATGGTGCTCTCGGCAGTCAAGTGCTGACGAGGGTGGAGGCTGCATAGCTTCGGGAAAATGACTTTCACGATTGCAAGAGATGCGCTGGACTATTCGTGTTGGGCATGGTGCCCAACTGCAGAACAGTGCAGCTGACGTCTTTAAGAAGTAAAAATAAGGCTAGAGGCTTCAGTACTAGTATTCGCACTGTTAGTACCTCGTTATCAGTTTCGTCTTTCGTGTTTTAGGAGGAGCGAGAGTAAAGAATGTCTGGTGCTGCCTTTTTTTCTTTTTTTGTACGAATCTAGTTTTTTTTTTTTTTTTTTTCGTTTGATTTACGCCGATGAAAATATTCGTAGCTGTTTCAGCTCTGCACAGTTAGAGGCAGCATGATCAGAAATTATCTCATTCAAATGGTCTTATATATTGATCGCTCGAGACGTTAATGACATCATAAGGTCACGTGAGAAGACCAATCTTCTGGTTGGTTGCAGTTGTCAGGTGACATGGCTGATCGCCGCAGATCCGGACCATGAAAAGGAAATAACAAGGAGAATAAGATAGGGATGGAGCGCATTTGGCAAGCACTCGCAGATTATGACTAGCAGCTTACCAGTTTCGCTCAAGAGGAAAGTATGCAACAGTTACTCGTACCTGTCCTCATCTATGAGGCTGAAACGTGGAGGCTAACGAAGAGGGTTCTACTTAAGTTGAGGACAACTTAGAGGTCTATGGAACGAAAAGTGGTTGGGGTAACATTAAGAGATAGGAAACGTGCAGAGTGGGTTAGAGAAATAACTCGTCACTTACATTCTAGTGGAAGTCAGGAAGAAGAAATGGACATGTTCAGAACATGTAGTGCAAAGACAGGATAACCAATGGTCGCTTAGGGTAACAAACTGAAAGCGTAGCAGGGGGTGGCAAAAGGTTAGGTGGGCGGATGAGGTTAAGAAGTTCGCAGGGGTCAAGTGGATGCAGCTAGCACAGGACCGGGTTAATTGGAGGAATATGGGAGAGGCCTTCGCTCTGCAGTGGGTATAATTAGGCTGATGATGATGATATCTGATCGTTGAATGGGGGCTGATGTGCGTTAGACCACGTGGAATCGCTGGGTGTTTAGTGGATTGGCAGTAGGCTGGTATAGTGGTCACGTCACATGGCCTAAAACGGTGACGGTAGGTTGGATCTACAACCTCATTATAAGTGCTGAAAAAAAGTTGGAACGACAAATAGAAACGGTGAGGGGAGGGTGTCATTGAAGCTCCGCCTCTGAGGGCATCACGCTTCAGCGTAGTTGAATCCCGCTATAACGAAATTCACGGTGCACGAAAAAAAATTCGTTCTCGCGGAACTTCGTTATCGCAAAAATTTGACGTGAAACGCAGAAAGAATTGCCCAAGCAGCAGCAAAGGCGTTTAATGCCAAAAATCTGTAAGCTTGGTTTGCTTACGCTTCACGGCGAGCAACGCCGTCACGCGATTTTCGCACTCGGTCAGCAAACCCATTGCAACATCGTCGTCTCGGACAGCAACGAAATTCCTGATGACATCAAAAGCGTCCATCACCTGTACGGCGGTTGCCGCAGCCGGCGCTTCCTGTACGTCGTCGTCTTCTTCATCGGAAGAGTCCTTATCATTCCGGGCAGCTTTTATGATCTGCTCATCACTCACATCTTCGTGAACAACACAAGCGTCAGCGCCGATGTATTCGTCGAGCTCGAGATTAGGCGGCACGGTTCCTATTTCTCCCAGCGTTCCTATTCCGGTTCCTATTTCTCCCAGGGAAAGAGTTTTGCGTTTTTTCACTTGCGTTGCCATCGTGTCCTGCGGATGAAAACTCGTCGTTGTCGAAGAGAAAGGCAGCGAGTGAACAACGCGACCACGACACAAAGCCAAAATGGCGGAACTGCAATCACGTGATTTCATGCTTAATGTGGCTTTGAATTTGACTTGGACTTCTCGCCAATAAAACTAGTTTCGGTTTCAATTTTGAACGCGAAAATTTCGTTGAAGCGGAAACGCTCTGCAAAAATGGTTCGTTGTGCAGAGAAATTTAGGCCATTAATTCTTATAGGATACTCGCGGGGAATAAAAAATTATTCGTTGTCGCGGAAATTTCGTTGTGGCGGTATTCGTTGTGGCGGGATTCAACGGCTCCATTTCGCGACTTCGTTTCCGGATCCTTATTCGAGTACATGCACTGTGTGCACTCGCTCTTAATCGCTTATCGCTTAATTTGTGCCGCTGTTTTTTCGTATATGCTCATTATGATACTGTAATAAGCTGCTACATTTAACGAAGCGTTAAGAACGTGTCGTGTGGCCAATTGGAAGCTTGCCTGACTAGGGATCTAAAGGCCCCGCTCCTATCTCAAAGTAGCTGCCCAGAGTGACAGCTCCTGCCAAATCGACCAAGTCACGGGGTCTCGTGACGTCACACAGCCCGCTGACCAACCATTATCCGGCCGTGACACCTACCAACCAGCCAGTGACTAACTAATACTAATTGTCCCTCGTGACGCCAACGCAGACGGCGTATTTTTCTGAAGACCAAAATCTGTGACGCCCTGCCATTAAAAGCGACAATGACCACGGTGGACTACTGCACTGACAGAAAAGTGCATCGACACGTTGCTTCTAATGCTCTCATGTTTTAAGATGGCTTGAGCGTCATTCCCATAATTTTTCTGTCATTACTTGAAAATGTCAATTTTGTTACTACTGCGCATGGTTAGTATAATCAATTTATGAAATAAGGCACCAACCAACTTTTTTTCTTTTTTCTTTTTTGCGTGTGAAATATTTGGTCTCGTTTGTTGCAACCTATTTCGCGCTGATATGTGGACGGAAAATTGGGGAATAACGGAAGCGTCGAAAGGTTCTCGTATTTCGTTTTTACAAGTCTCAGTATGCAACCGCTAAGCGAAAAGTGGGCTCCGTGCTTCTGTACTCATCGACCTATACTCAGCGCATTCCTGACTGACAGGGTCGCTCGCCTCGGCTCTGAGATCGTTAAGGTGTACAACGTTTATTGCCTTCCGCAAAACATTTGCGTGCTGCAGCTATTTACCGACTATACACGGAGCATTTCGGCCTCTGTTCCAAGCCTGCCTGCCTTCCCATGCGTGCTGCAAAAAGTTTCTGACTGTGAAAGCACCAACCCGAATGCAGAACTGCGTTTGAACGTGCCGTCGGGAGGTTGCGTAGCGTCCCACAGAATAATTATAATGAGCTGTGTGTCTCGGCGGTTCTGTCCTAACAGGAGCTTTTCGAACTTCTTCCCAGGTATGAAAAGCACTGTATGTGAGAAGCGTCAGAGACAATTTACAGTGATAAGGAATGAGCTACACACACACATGCTTCAGAACATGCTATACACAAGCTTCCGCTTGGTTCGCTCTGTTCGTTTCATCGACACTCCGAATTTCCTTGAATCTGCCCGTTCTGGTACAAATGTTATGTAACTTGACCTTGAGATAAACTATACTACTGGGGACGCGAAAAGAGGTGAAGTTAGTTTTGTTGTTACGCTGTGTGTTAAACGTACGTCAGACGTGCACCGCACATTTTATTGTGAAAGCAATACTACTCGCACTTTCAAGCCTTCGCGTGACCCGGCCGCAGTTACGTCTTACCCACGTGACGCTGTGACGTCACACCCCACGTGACACATGGGCTGGCAGGAGCTGGCAACTTGGGTCTCTCCTTTCACATGGGACGGTTATGTCAGAATCAGCCTGCTAGGACCCTGGTAGATAGATAGATGGATTTATTGATAGGAAAAGGCAGAGAGGTTGGCCCGAATAATTCAAATCTGGCCTGCTACTCTGCACTGGGGAAGGGGAAGGAGAGAAGAAAGAAGGTCATGATGGGTGACGATGTGGGAGAAGGCATATGAAATATATATACAGACAGAGCAGCTTGCTTTACAAACGTGAATCAAGTCCACTGGCGCTCAAATAACGGCAAAGAGCGCGCACTGCCTGGATGCCCTTCCCCTTGTCCTGCCAAGCGCCCAGCAGCAGTTCCTCCGACAGAGGCCTCTTGTCTAAACGCTTCAAGGAAGCAGCTAGCACATTTCTTTCGTTCGCATACTCTGGGCACACCAATAATACATGGTCCACAGTCTCTGGGATGCCACAAGTTAAACATTCCGGTGAGTCCATCTGTCCAATTAAATGTAAGTACTTGCGCGTGAAAGCCACGTTTAAACGAAGTCGATGTATCAAGCATGTCTGATGACGCGGAATATCACGCGGAACAGTAAATTTAAATGTTCGATCAAGCTTTCTTAGACGCATGTGTCGGGCGTCTGGTTGAGCCCAGTAAGTCGCTGTAGCAATATTCATACAACTCTTTAGAAGACACGTCGTATCCGCTCTTGAAAAAGGCACAGCTGTTTGGAAGCCATTGATGAGTGCGCTTTTCGCTTCAACATCGGCCTGCTCATTCCCATGGAGGCCGCAGTGGGCAGGAATCCATTGAAACATTATCATGTGGCCTTGCAGCTGGGCAGATGTGATGAGCTCCGTAATGTTTAGTGCCAGGGACTGATAGGCAGTGTGGCGTAAGAAGTTTTCCAAAATTTGTAATGCAGTCTTCGAGTCCGTGAATATACACCATTTTTGAGGTGGTTCCCCACATATATAGCGAATAGATTCCCGAATGGCTACAAGTTCGGCAGCGGTTGATGTAGAGTTATGTCCCAAAAGGAAATGCAGAGTCGTTTTCTGAGCTGGTATGACCACAGCTGCAGCGGATGCCTGTGCTGACACAGATCCATCGGTGTATACGTGAATATAACTGGGATATTCTGACCAGATGTGTGCCAGAGTAAGTTGTTTGAGTCCACTAATTGGTACCATAGATTTTTTTAGTATTCCGGGAACACGAAGGTGCACCAAAGGTTTATCCATCGTCCATGGTGGTTGGGTGGGACGATATGGGAGGGCATATCCTGTCGGTACTTGCGACTGATGGCAGCGGAGTGCACTTGTAAAACTGCAGTCCGGCCTCTCATCCAGAATCTTGCTGAGTGGGTGAAAACGGTGTCTTGTAAGTGCTCGTAAATATACACGAAGTGGTTCGTGTGACAAGTATATGGACATTGGGCGAGCGTGTGCCTCTTCAATTGTGCCTTTGTTAGAGGTGCATCTGGGCAGTCCAAGACATATTTTCAGTGCCTGCGCTTGCACGCTCTCTAAAGTCCGCAAGCAGGAAATGCTCATACTAGAAAGTACTGGGAGACTGTACCGGATGTAGCCAACAAACAGAGCCTCGTAAAGCCGTATTAAGGAGCGCTCAGTTGGACCCCATTTGATGCCAGCTATGTAACGAAGTACATGGCAAAAATTAATTAGCCTCTTCTTCACCATAGCAATATGTTTCGACCAAGATAGTCGGTGGTCAATAATTACTCCCAGGAATCTGTGTCTGGAGACGTATGGTATTACGACTCCATGAAGGGTAATCGGGTAGCGGCTGACACATTTTCCCGTAAACGCTATCACTGCACACTTTTCTGCCGCTAAAAATAAACCTTGACGCCGTAAGTACATCGATGTTGATGACACAGCTCGTTGCAGTCTCGCACGTAGTTGTGGGCGCGTCGAACCAGAGGCCCAGATGCAGATGTCGTCAGCATATGCACTGATGTGGATGTTAGTTGGCAGTTCACTCACCAGGCCAATTAGCGCAACGTTAAATAAAGTTGGGCTGAGAACTCCTCCCTGTGGAACTCCACGACCGACCTGAAAGTGGGTAGTATCTCCTTCAGGCGTAGTCATGTAAACAGAGCGGCCGCTGAGATAGCTTACAATCCACAAGTACAGTCGGCCACCAACTCCCACGTCGTCAAGTCCATCAAGAATAGCTTCATGGAGGACGTTGTCGTAAGCTCCCTTTATATCTAAAAATGCAGCAGCTACTAGTCGACGGTGACGCTTTTCGTGTTCTACTGTCGCCACAAGGTCTATGACGCTGTCAATGGAAGAGCGTCCGCGGCGAAATCCAGTCATCATATTCGGATAAAGATCATTACTCTCTAGATACCACTCAAGTCTTGCCAGCACCATGCGCTCCATAACTTTTCCAACACAGCTTGCTAGGGCAACTGGCCGGTATGAGGTAAGTTCGAGAGGAGGCTTTCCAGGCTTCAAAAGAGCAACCAGGCGGCTAATTTTCCAGTGTTCAGGAACAGTACTAGAAGCCCATATATCATTGAAGTAATTAAGTAGTGCAATTCTACCATCCTTGCCTAGGTTCGATAAGGTTGAATATGTAATCCCGTCAGGACCAGGTGCAGATGAATGCCGACAAGAAGCAAGAGCGGCGTCTAATTCAGCTATTGTAAAGGGCACGTCGTATTGATCATTCGGCGAAGGTGGTGCAAAAACCTCTGAAATTGGTAACTGTGCCTGGTTTGTGCCCACAACCATTTTACAAAAATCTTCAGCTACGTCAACTTCATTGCGGCGTTGGTAAAGGGCCAGGGCACGAAAAGGGTGCCTTTCTTGCGGAGGTGTGCGCAAGCTTCTCGCAACATGCCAGATACGCGACAGGGGCTTACGGGGATCCAGTGATGAGCAGAACTGTCTCCAACGTTGTCGTCCTAACCTCTCCAGGTGACGCAAAACTTGTCGTCTAGCTCGGCGAGAAAGTGCGAGATCTTGTGCGGATTTCGTTCTTCTGTACTTCCTTTCAGCCCGCCGACGGATCGCGCGAAGCCGCTCGAATTCCACGTCGATGCTGGACACTGACACCGGCACACTAACATAGCGAGTGTTCTCACTGAGAGAGGAAGTAATGAGTCCTTCTATTTGAGATGGTGACTGGAGGTCCACGCTGGAAGTCTCCACCGCTGCCCTAAAGGCGGGCCAGTCTGTGTATTGCACACGAGGTGAAGTGGCAGGTGCAAACCACTTGATGCATATGTACGTTGGTATGTGATCACTGCCATGTGTTTCCACATCACTACACCAAGAAACGGAGGGATGGAGGTTTCTGGAAACAAACGCCACATCCAAGCAGCTGCTGTAGGTTGTTCCGCGTAGAAACGTCGGTGAGCCGTCGTTTATATTGACGAGATCTTGCGTATGCATAAAGTCTGCCAGGTCTCTTCCTCTATTGCTCATTATTGCACTACCCCACTGAGGGTGGTGAGCATTAAAGTCCCCCACAATAATACGAGGAGCTGCACAACACTGGATTATTGAAAATAGATATGATTTGTCCAAACCATTTCTCGGTGGAATATAAGCGCCAATTACAGAACATACTCGTCCTTTCAGGGTTAACGTCAAACAAATGTAGTGGTTCGTGTTGTGGGGCTGCAGAGCATGGCGGACGTGCGCAATGTCTTGGCGTACACATACCAGCACTTTGCTTGTTTCGTTAGCTTCTCTAGACCATAGCAGAACATATCCAGAAAGGCGGAAAGCAGCCGGCATGTTGGGCTCACAGATCACAATCACAGGAAAGCGGTACTTCTGTACCCGCTGTCGGAAGTCACTCAGCCGACCACGCAGGCCTCGAGCATTCCATTGCATCACAACACTGCGGCGCAAGTGCATCGTCACAGAGGTGGGGTTAGTTTGTTGCGCCATTGTGAATTATTGCAATGCCGCCAAGAGCGGCTCAAATGCGTCCAAAAACTGAACAGCAAACTTTGCTGTTTGTGTGTTGATGCTGGAGAGCAGCACCCGCATTGAACGAACCAGCTGTTTCAGCATTTCTTTTACCTGCTGGCTGTCGGGGTTGTCGGAATTTTCAGTACGTGTGGCAACCAAACTGGGATTATGCCTGGCGTTGGCCTTTGATGGTAGAGCTGGCCACTCAGCATCAGAGGCGGTAGGTAATACAACAGCCTCTGTCGGATCCTTGGCCTGTGACACTGTCTGCGACATTACAGCAAGAGTACTCTTAGCGGGATTAGACTCAATCTGTTGTGGCACCTGAGCTGACGTTAACTCTGAAGTTGACTTATCCAGGCTAGGCTTGCCTTCCGATTCCTTGTGTCGGCGTCGGGAACGGTGCTTGCGACGACGAATAGACGCGGCCGCTTCTTGATGAGTCGAGTTATCTCTCACCATCTTTTTTAGTATACGTTTTTCATCCCGAATTTTAGGGCAGTCCTTAGCCGTCGATTCATGGGCACCCGAGCAGTTCGCACACTTGACAGTCTCCGTCTCGCATGCTTCATGAGGATGCGTACCGCCGCATCGACGGCAGGAGACCTCGTTTCGACAAACGGCGCTCACATGTCCGATCTTGTGGCATTTGTGGCACTGAACAGGTCTTGGAACATACATCCGAACTGGGTGTCTCACATAGCCCACTTTAACGTGTGATGGGAGGGATTCAGTTTCAAAGACTAATTTAATGCACTTTGAGCGGCCGAATCGATGAACATCCACAATGCGCGCCGTAGATTTGATCAGCGTGCAGAGATCGCTTTCACTTATCTAGGACCCTGGCATTCACGTTATCCCTATAGGCCACTAAGGCACGTTCATGCGGCTTGGTTAAAGCGGTCGCTTTATATGTGGGCTGAGGAAGAAGAAAAAGAGAAGAAGAAGAACGCTCGGTCAGCCGCAGCTAGTGCTTTCGCTCAATATTTGGTGCAGTAGCGTTGAACCCTTGTAATTTTTTTTGTTTCCCCCTTTTATCTCGAACAGTTTCGATAGCCATATTTTATGAGCGTGGCTAAAGTTACGTTCTACGGATCTATTTTTTTTTTTTTGCCCGGCTACATCCGATAGTTTGTGTTTTTCTTAGTTAAATGTACGCTCGAAATGTTTTCTTAGGTTCGTTGTCATGCTTAGGACGGTCGCCACGGACGCACGAGTACGGATCGCGTGTCTTTCGGTTGTTTACAGGTCGTTGGTTTGTGGCGTACAAACTGCAATGTCATTGCTACCACTTCCGTACAAACAGGGGTCACGCATGGTTTTCTGCCCCGTGCTGGAGTCCGATTTGTGAACATTGGAGCTTTCCTTGTGGTGAGCCGCGTTCTCTAGCCGACCTTGAGTGCGCGCCGGATCTCTTCGCGTTTTCCCGTGAGACAACGGCTGAGCTAGGGCTTCGCGACTCTTCTAACCTCGAATGCTGGTAGGTTTAGACTCCGTGTATGAAAAATTCAACGACAAGACAACGCTACTGGCTGGGCGCTTGTCTACTCGTCTCCAACAACGCCGCCGCTATTTACCCGAACGCACGGATCGTGTACGCTTTCGGCTTTCCGACTGCTCCCCCGTGCATTGCGAGAGAGCACGTCTTCGCCTCTTCAGGGTCGCCGATTTGCCCCTCGCCGCTAGCTTGGGACTCAAGAGGACTCGACATGCCTTGCGTTTTTCGCATTGACGACAGAGTAATGACATACGTACGTAATTCAGATTGGTTACGTCATCTGCTATAGGCGTTCTGCGTGGTCACCCAATTCGGGCCAGGCGAGGCCCACGTGGGAGCTTTGAAAATTTGTGCTCGCATGGGACAGCTGTGTGGTGCCGCGTGTGTTAGTTCAACTGTCTCGTCGTCACCTATCTCCTTTCTCGCGGAGAGCGAGGTCTAAGAGGTTCTTTTTTATCAAGCCATTCGGTGGATCCATCAAGTTATAGATAACGGACGGTCTCTTACGGCGACGAAGTATATTTGAAGTGTGCACCTCAATACCGGAACAGACAAAGCACTTCAGCAATGAGTCTGGTTGGGGATGGCTATATACAGCAGCCGCATACAGAGTAGGCATTCGGGGAGGAGGGGAGGGGGGGCAGAAAAAAACAGGTTAGGAAGTTGCTAGGGATAGGGTGGCTCTGTCTCTCTCAGGGCGCATTGATTAGGCATAAAGGCTTAAACTAAGCCTTCGTTCTTAAGTAGAGACAACTGGATCGATTATGATGGTCATATAATGAGCTCATGTGTGTCTATGGAAGGGTTATGTCGTAGCCCTGGAACATTGTCTAAACCAGTTTCTTCCACCCTGCGGTTAGTCACAGGAGACATCTCCCTGGCGGATCGTAGATGCACGCGTCCGAGAGCTGCTCGGATAGGCGTTCGGAGCCGAGTGTTGGCCACGCGTCGGCTGGCCAGACACTCGCCGACCCCTCCATCATCTTCCCGCTATTTTGTGCGACGCGGCCGGGCCTCGCCGCTTATCTCGGACGTCTGGACGACGACGATGGCGGAATTGGGAGTCTCTGATAAGAGGCGAGGACAGCCGGGCGCAGATAAATATAGCAGGCTGCTTGCCGCAAGAAAGCCTGGTCAGCGCACCGACGATGCTCTCTAGAAAGACCGCCGCTGTGACGCTTTGCTGACCTCAGGTTGATCGAGCAACTCTTCCGTTTCCATCCCCCCCCCCCCACCATTCGACTTGGTTTGTTCGGCATATTGAAAAGAAAGAAATAAAAAAGCTATCTGGAGGTGGGCATGAAAGGGTCAGATGCTTTTTGCTTCTGCTCACGAATGTCTGTTTACAGATGACGATTTCGTATGGTGCGAAAACAAAAAAATCGTGATCTGGTGTGAAGCGTCTTGAACTCAGGGAAATAAATAAATAAATAAATAAATAAATAAATAAATAAATAAATAAATAAATAAATAAATAAAAACTGCCGGGGAGGACTCTGACCCCGGAATTTCTATCGGAAGGCTAGACTGCAACGTCGTATAACTATCGCCGCATCCGATAATTCCGCACTGTAACACGATCTCGTGCTGGTCATTAAAGTTGTCACTTCTCTCAGTATCAACACGACTTCTGTGCCCGAGGATGTGGGATCGAATCCCGGTCGCGGCGACCGCTTTTCGCTGGAAGCGAAAAGGAAACCTACCTTTCTTTCTTTCTTTCTTTCTTTCTTTCTTTCTTTCTTTCTTTCTTTCTTTCTTTCTTTCTTTCTTTCTTTCTTTCTTTCTTTCTTTCTTTCTTTCTTTCTTTCTTTCTTTCTTTCCTTCCTTCCTTCCTTCCTTCCTTCTTTGCGCGTTTGTTCGCTTCACTCAGAGCTCGTCAGAGAAGAAAAGCCAAATGCTCTAACCTGACGGAACGTGGAACTTGCTCCATTCCCAGGTCAGCATCCTAAGACCGTGTTTAGCAATCGGCCAGTTTCCATGTCCTCAGTCACTCGCTTGCAGCCGGGATGATTCTTTAGCTAGTTCCTAACTGAATCGTTTCTCAACATTGTTATTTGCGCCACCGTTCTAGTTATTTTATTTACGAATACAGCAGCCTCGGTGAGGCTATAAGCAGGAGTGGACAGGGAGACACAGTTCCAACGGACCATGTCTGACTTGACAGTTGGCTCATCGAAAGACTGCTGTGCAGTACCAACACACGTCCCTTCACATTTGCAGCAACAGGTCCATCTGCTTTATCAAATCGCTAGCTGTGACAGCTCGGCGTTGGTCTCTACCCACTGAACGACATACAAAAGCAGCAGTGCGGCAGAGGTTGGCAACGACACCGCTGGGCAGTGTTCCAAGAAAGTGCTCCGCGCTCTCCTTTGTGTACTGACTCTGGCCGGCGCCCTCGTTCACTTGTGCGCTCCCCGCATCGTTCCCCTCTTCTTCATCTCATCCGCGCGAATGGTTCGGCGACGTCGATTGTGTGGCATGACGCGCTCTTGATGGCGCTCAATCGCGCCCCTCCGAGCGGAATCAATTTGGCCTCCGCGCTTGAAACGAACGGCGACCCGAGATGTCTTTATTGTTATTTTTTTGAATGACTCGTTTGGGCCCTCACATACGGGCGAGGACTGAACGAGCGTCGATTGGGCAGCAACGCACACCGATTTCTTCGCCACTCTCGCCTGCCAGCGGCGCGAAGCGTCGGCTGCGGTCCCTGACATTTCTTATGCTTCTATTGTAGACTTAAGGGACCGTATTGCGGAAATATCCCCCTATTGAATAACACATCTCCGTCTAAATATGTTTTGCTAGTATTTTGAGACATACCCTTCCGGCAATGACAGCATAATTTTATGCAGTATTGCGACGGCCTTGTCGTAGAGACCCAACTATACACGGCGAGCACTACAAAAGAATTCTCCACTATCCAAAATAAATCTTTATGACAGAACTAACCTATTTGTCGTATTTCACGCAGGACAGTGCGCTTAATTTTTTTTTTTGTATTTCTATGGGGCATTAATCGTCTTTGCCTTTGATATCGGAGCCGGAAATCGCATCTCTTGACACGTGTCGCGTGCATCTGACGTAATGGGCTTTGGTTGGCAACGACAAAACAACTAATCTAACAATCAGTTGTTATAGGTGCGGCCCACAAGAATGTTTCTATCAGATGCGCGCACCGAGGCGGACCAACACACAAGTCATGTACAGTCATGAGCAATATGAGCTGTAACAAAGTTTGAGCATTCAGTTATTGATTACTCAATAAGTTTGTTATGAAAAAAAATTCATTTTTTTAAAGAGGTTTCCTTTGGATGCATAATATCCGTAGTTCGCCATCATATTTAATAGAGAGATACCGAGAATGTTCGCAATTTTGTGCAAGAAGCTTGTACTTGCTCCTATTGCTCATGTCTGTACCTGCGATTATTGTTATTACTTGCATCACCGAATTGGCAATTTCATATATTTTGCTCTTGTTTCTAGTTCCCCTCCAAGCCGCATACTTAGACGCGTCCATTAATTGCAGGCAACCTTACCGCCAATAAACCTTCTCTGTCTCCACCTCTAATATTTCAGTTCAGTTCAGTCGTTCAGTCAGGTCCGACTCTTCGTGACCCAATGGACCATATCACGCCACGCTTTCCGGTCTCTCACTATCTTCCTAACATCGCATAACTTCATCTTCAGCGCCTCGAGGATGCCATCTAACCATCGCGTTCTCTGCCTACCCCTTCTCCGGTGACCCTCAACCTTTCCCAACATCAAATCTTTCTCCAGCGACTCCTCTCTTCTCATCAGATGACCAAAGTAGCTGAGCTTTAACTTTAGAATTTGACCCTCCAATGAGCAGTCAGGGTTTGTGGTTGACAATATCGACTGATTTGTTCTTCTGGCCGTCCAAGGAACTCTCAAGATTCTCCGCCAGCACCACAATTCAAACGCGTTAATTCTTCGGCGGTCAGCCTTCTTCACAGTCCAACTCTCGCATCAAAGACCATAGCGTGGGTTATACGGATCTTGGTTGGCAGTGTAATGTCTCTGCTCTTTACTAGGCGGTCAAGGCTAGCCATGGCTCTCTTTCCCAGAAGCCGTTGCGTTACGGGTTGCTTTGTTTCAAAGCTTTCTTTAGGTCGACCGTCAACAATCGTTAGGTGGAGTATGTTATTTTTATTGAAACGTGTTTTAGCGGCTAGCCCTTAGCGGGCGACATGGATGCTCTCGTCCAAGCTGTGCTCCGACAAAGGAACACCTTTCCAGGTCGTCCTGGGTCACCTTCGGTCTCTGAGGCCGTGCTGGTTTCCATTTTGGTCAATTATACAACGCATACAGCCACACCATGTTTTTGTCCGCGTCGTCGTTAGAACGTAACCTACTGCTTCCATGTTTTATCAGGACAGATTAGTAAGTCAGCGAACGCTAGCTCGGCCAACCTCTTCAAGTGACTGTTTTCTTTCGCTTTCTTTTCCTCAACATCTGTCTATCTTACTCTCCTTTAGGATCCATCAAATGGACATGTAGTGCGAAGAGAGGATAACCGATGGTCGCTTAGGGTAACAAACTGGATTCCAAGGGAAGGAAAGCGTAGCAGGGGGCGGCAGAAAGTTAGGTGGGCGGATGAGGTTAAGAAGTTCTCTGGGGTCAAGTGGATGCAGCTAGCACAGAACCGGGTTAAGTGGAGAAATATGGGAGAGGCCTTCGCCTTGCAGTGGGTAAAGTCAGGCTGATGATGATGATGATGATGATGATGATGATGATGATGATGATGAAATGGACCTTCATTTATTGATTTCTTGGCGCAGTGTCTACTTTTCTTGAACCTTTGCCACGTTTTGGTCCGGAAAGTGATAGTTAAAATCAAATACCGGGGGACCCGCGCGCCGCAATTGAGCATGCGCGGACCGGGTACCGGCAGCTTCGCACGCTGGTGGTGAACAGGCCCCCGGTATTCCGGCAAAGGTGTCCAATATTTGCAAGCTGCGTGGAAAGTTGTCCGTACTCTCGAATTCTGTGCAGTTTAGCTCAGAACTATGATGAGTTGAGACACAACGCTGTCTTCTGATGCAGAAACCTTGACGCATCTACGTGAACTTTAGATCGCTCTCTCTATACTGCGTATACCTACACATCTTTCTATCTATTTCCCTGGATGTATGCCTGAGGTGACCACACCAAGTGAGACACTTTTTTTTTTTTTTTTATAGCGTTACAGCGGTATGCTCTTTCCCGCACTGTTCGGCATACGGCTTGTGCTGCTTTTCTTTTACTGCTCAGCTAAAATGGCGTGAGGCTGTGGAGAACTTGCAGAAGCATGCATTGCTTTCAGCTTCTCCATATTCATGACTGGTGCGAGCACGTGCTCCTGAGTGCGAAAGATAATATCGTAACGGCAGTCGCGGAGGGCCAACTGGGCATCTTTTTGCTGACTTCTTCGTATCCTCTGTGTTTGCACTGCGAGCAGCCCGAGTGAAGCGTTTAAAATATTCACCATGCCCTGGGCCCCTCAGTGCTTTAAAATTCGCGCGCTTTCGGCAGCGATGCTGTTTGAACTGTATACAAATGTTTGAAAGGGAAGTTTCTACACAGTCCGTCATTTTGCTGCTCTTTCGGGGGGGGGGGGGGGGGGGGGGTGTCTTTCGTAAATAGCATGGACTTTGGGCTTTGATGGCTGATTCTACCTGTATGCTTTTTACTACTTTCAATTTCATTTTCGATTTTATTAAACACATAATCATATAAACGAGGCATGCCTTGACAAGAGCTGTTGACTTGACAAGAGCTGCACATACATGAATATACCCGGAAGCACGTAGCATTTATTAGAATAGTGTTATACAACAGTGCTAAGCCAGGTAAACCTAATTAAATCTAATTATCAAGGGATAGATAGTGAGGAAATCGTATGGAGGCAAGAAGACCATGACAACGAGGTTTCTGATTATATTACCATTCGTTGAGGGGAAATATCAGGGTCGGTAAAAGGGAAGAAGCTTGCGGCGTAGACGACTGACGGTTATTTCGTTCCGCCTCCACCGCCCTTGGCGTTGCCATTTATGCCAGACAGTGGTTCATTGAGACTCGCCTGCTCGAAGATCTGAAATTGCGTGTGGCAATGACATTTGTGAATTCTACCTGACGCGGTTTTGTTGCCAGAAGGAAGGGTACACACGGATTAGGGTATACAGTATGACATGCCATAAAATGACACGGTATGTTATACTATGCTGTTCTATGGTATGGTACCTATAGGTTTAATGTTCCGAGCCTGCAGATGGCTACTAGAGGCTTCACGTATTGAGAGAGAGCTCCAAGTCGATGTCGACCGTCCATGCAGAGAACGCGGTCGATTTCAGGAACTACGTAGGCCTTTATATCGGCAATCCCGAGTGTTTTGAGGCGCAACGAGTCGCAGCTAGAAGCAGGCGCGATCACTGCTGCCATCTTTCGCCGGCGCTTGGCGTCCTTGGCACTTGGTTTAATTGCGCTTCAAGTTCCCCGGTGAGCCGAATGATTACATCACATCGTGGTATTGAAATGTCCTCGGAGGCTGAACGAGTCGCCTTTCGTGGGAGCCCCCGGAGACATTGACTATTGGACACACGCCGGCCGTAAAAATAAACTTCAAGGGACTTCTACGTCTCTCTGATAAACACTGCCGTGTTCCTTAACACACTTCCTTCTCTGACAAACTCGTTTAGTGTGCAGTGCGACTCCGCATACAGCGTCGTAAAATAACAGTGTCGGGAGGAGATCAGACTTGTTCTGGCACAGAAGCCGAAATGCGCTGAGCCTATAGGCGACAGCTGGCTGGCGTCGAGACTTTGTCGGGAAATCACTGCTTCGTCGTAACTTGGTTAGGTTTCATCGATAAAAAGTATAAACAAATTGTTTCCACCGCGGTTGCGATACGTCTTTCACAAAAGATTGGCCGATTCTCTAACTCTGTTTACAACCGCGCCTGTGAAAGGCCTTCGTTACGGAGCGAACAAAAGCGCACGGCTGGGCCGAGACCGCGTTACCAACTTTCGAAACATCGAAATTTGGCTCCTGGAAGTGTTTGCCTCAAATCCTTTCTCTGCCTTGCAGGGTTGGTTTTAGGCGCTGCCATAAACGCACCGGGGATAATCTATAGCTGAGACCTTGAATCCGCGCTTGCGCGAGACCGGGTTAAAACTTTACTTTTCTTTTTTTTTTTTTTTTACGACACTTTGTCGTTTTTTTGCTTGCTTGTTGAGGCGCGAGCTTGGGCACACATCGTGGACGCGGCTGCCAGCGGATGCAAGAAGTGGACTAGTCGTATGCAGTACGCGCTCGCACACCTTTGGCGCTGTGTAGGTCGGCCTGAGCTGCTTATATAGCGTATTAACCGCAGATCGGCGTGGCTCCCTTCGCTGGCTTGAAAAGGGTCTTGGCTCGACCAAGTACAAGCGCTCTCGTCTTGGGCTCAGCGAGATTTGGATTTTTAATTTCTTCTCTGTTTGTGTTGAGTTTTTGCCGCTCAAGGCAACCGTGAACAAACATCGCTTCTCTTATCTTCGTTGGCACAGCGTCGCGGAAGAGTTTCGGATCGCTGAATGTAGAAATACATTGCGAGACGTCTTCACCCTTGCGTGTTTTTTTTTTCTTTTTTTTTGTTTTTGTTTGTTCCGCCGTTTAGTAGTGCGCTGGATGTGTTGCTGCCGGGCTCATATGGGCAGGATCACTGCGTGCTGCTTGTTTGCGTGTGACCTATATATATATATATATATATATGTAATGTGTGTGCGTGCGTGCGCGGGCGGTTTATGTCGGTATGTAGTGTCGCGGAACCGATAAATACTGATCGCTCTTGTCAGGTCCGTTAGTGTCCAAGAGAACGGTTACTATAGGAGACGAAGAGGCGCTGTAACTCTCCTAACCCTCAGTGGACACTGAAAAGCTCAGTGAGGAAAGAGATTAAGGAAGTATTGAAGGAGGCGAAACGAAGTGGCGTCCGTGTGCTGTGCGATGTCAGCGCACGTTAAAGATCCCCAGGTGGTCGAAATTACTCCGTAGCCCTCCACTACGGCTCCCCTTTCTCTCTTTCCACTTTCACTCCCACCTTCCTCCCTTCCCTTGCGGCGCGGTTCGGGTGTCCACAGAGCAAGTGTGACAGTTACTGCGCCTTTCCTTTCCTGTGAACCAATTTATTAAGTATTGAAGGAACAAAGAAACGGTGCCGTATTTTGAGGGCTCCGCGGTGTAACTGAGCTTGAACGTGCACTCACATCACACAGCACACAGGCGTTCCTTGTCTTTATATCATGTATGGAAATGTGGCCGCAGCGGCTATGATTGGATCGCGCGTCCTCCTCCTCAGCAGCTGCAGACGCTGTTGCCACTGAACCACCGTGGCGGCCAAGATCGAACTCAACGGCGGCTGCAAAAGAAAGATGCCCTGACGGCTCAGTGTCATTCGCTTTATTTATTTCAGTGTTATTGGCTGCAGGTATTAGTTAATTCCCTTCCAATGTTGCTGCCGCTTTGGCGTGACGTTAAGTTCGTCTTCGCACGAAGTGAAATCGATCACGTGTTATTTTCGACCACATATGTCAGCCATGTTTCTGCACACGTGCGCTGTATGCGAATAGCTTAACAGCGCCCGAGTTCTCGGCCGAGAGGTTCTTGCGCAAGCTTTTCCGCGAAAGGATTGCTCTTTTCGACGTGTGCGTTCCTTCAGAGCTGTTCGTGAGAAAGTGAGCGATTGTAGCAGAAAATTAATTCAGACCGCCGAAAGCCAGCCGCGTGTTGCAATTAACTATAGCGGGCGGACAAAGTGAGCGAAAATAACGAAATCGGCCATAGCCGCCCGGCAACTGCAGCGAGCAAGGCGAAAACGTTGTGAGCCGGATTTGAGGGTCCCTGAAGGCGTGTCTCGAGTCCGGCGCCATTCGTTAGTTTCCTTGTGATTTGTGGGCGTGTCGCTCTTTGATTACAGCAGACATAGGGGTCTCAGTAAACGGGCGCGTCGTCACGGACTCGATGAGAACCATGCTGGTAAAACAGCGTAGCAAATCTTAGGGTACTCCTTCCAGGTCCACTTGTCTTAATTTAGTGACATGGAAGAAACTCGCAGTGGCCGTCTCCTGCAGGGAAGTGAGCTGTGGAGTTTGCCTGATAGTGCTTGTGAAGTTTACCGCGGAGAAAATCTGTTACTCTGTAGCCGTTCTCGCTGAAACCATCGTTTCGTCTAAAGGCTAAGCAATTTTGCTCTGCTTGTTGGAACGGGCTTTTGAAAAGCTGGTGGTGGTCGTGGTCACACTGTGTTTATTGTTCAGAGTGGATGGGTATGCTCGATAGTCTGCCTGTATGCGCAATATTCGAAGACAGTTTCAGGGGCAGTCTCAGGAAGGTGCGAAAATGCCTGTGACGCCATTTCTGGCGGAACTGCTTTACACTACATCACCTGGGGTGTACCCGGACACAACCCGACCAGCCTCATTCTGGCGCCGTACTGAAATTGGGGAAATTGGGGATAAATAGGGGAACATCTAAGTGAACGTTGAGATAGATACAGTGCACGGTCCAGGCTGTAGATACTTGAGTTCAATCCGTGTGTGATTTTGCGTCCGCGCTGTCGCGACACTGTGAGATGCTTGCAGTCGCTGGAGAGATGCATGCATGGAACAAGTGTTTACCACAATGCGGTGCCAGTCATCCAAACACGACTGCGTTGTGCCCATCGCGTGGCCGGCAGCGGTGGTCGAAGTATGCAGCCTTGTGGCGATTCGGGAGGGCGAGGTAACGGCTACAGCCACATTGCTATAGCTTCGCACAGGTTGTATATCTTTGCTGACTTGGTGCTGTGTGTCGCTACTTACGCGCCTTGTGCGCCCTGGATTCGATCCCGCGTGCTTGTGTTCAGCAGCCGAATGCTGCAGCCAACGAGGCATCGGGGCGGGTATCGCGAGTGCGTGGAACTAGCGGCCCAAAAAGGGGGCTTGCCCTAGGTGTCTTCGGGGAAAGGAAAATAATTGGGGCGCGGCACAAAACCTCGGATAGGACAAGAATGGACGATTCCTTGGAAGGGCGAATAGGTATGGGAGAATCTACAGATGGACTGCTCGAACGCATTATGCGCTTTTGAATTTGTGACGGCGAGTTGTTGTTCTGGCCTTCTGAATTTCTTTTTTTTTTCATCTCTCTGGTGGGAGCAAACAAAATGAAACTAGATCCAGGTGGCGTTGCAGCAGGCGTGGATAAAGTGTCTAGGTGGCTATGCAGTCACCCCAGAGCTCAGTAACGATTGTCTTGAATGCGCAGTGTTCTCCATGCGATGGAGGATTCTCTAAAGCTTCGACTCTCTCGCCTACAGGCACTAGCAGCGGTCGGGTCCAGGCTGTCACAGCAGTGCTTGGGAAGATGCATACACTGAGCTGTGCACTTCCAGGTTTTTATATTTCAGGATCGGAAACATACCCGTTCGTATGCCGACCCGGCCGTGAGATTTTCCAACTGGAGTGCGCGGCGAATGTTCTGGCAAATAATGCCCGCAGTGATCGATTAATCCATGTGCGCCTGTCGCTTTCAATATTCACTCACTCGCTCACTGAACTCCCTCCCTCTGTCTGTCTTTCTCTCACGTTCATTCATCGCTCTCATTCACTGCACTCACCGTACCACTCGTTGTCATTATCTGCGCTCGTGCTCTTTCGCTCACTGCACTCACTCGTTCACTCGCTGTCTTTCACTTGTTGCACTCGCTTACTCGTGCATTACTTTACTCACTTTCTTTCATAGCGCTAACTTTACACACTCGTTCACATGGTCTTATTCGCCTCTCTTGCTCACTCTCCCGTTGCCTCACCAACGCGAGCAATGCTTGCTGGGCTAGTTGGCTTGATTTCATGTTTGCAAGACTCAGCTTGCAAGAACGAAGCAAAATTAAAAGGAGGACGTCAGGACGAAACACTTATTCTTGTGCTTCGTTTTTGTGCCCTGATACTCACTCGCACCCAAAGACTGTCACGCTCATTCACTCATCGTACTCACTCACTCACTCACTCACTCACTCACTCACTCACTCACTCACTCACTCACTCACTCACTCACTCACTCACTCACTCACTCACTCACTCGCTTACTGCGTTGGCTAACTTCTATCATTCTTGTCACTCATTAAGTGCACTCTGTGCCAAACACGCACGCTCATCCACTCACTGCACTGCGCTCTCGTAATCACTGATTGTACTCACCTACTCACTGTCAATACCTCTTGGAACTTTTACTTTGCTCTTCCACGAAGTTCTAAAAAGTTCCCCAGTCTTCAAGCGGAAGGAAACATTCGACAGACGGCGCGCAACGAGGCAGTTCAGAAAGCGAACTTTAGCTGCGCGCGATGTTAAAGGCCGCAGTTTGACTTAACTGTTTTGTATGGAGGAACAGGCATAGCGCTTCCGACAGCGAGTATACGAAAACGCTATCGATTGCATCGTTAGCGTAGTAGGCCTCACAAGTGGAGCAGTAAGGACCCAGAGATCGAAATACTCAACTGAGGGAAATAAGCGAGAGCGAGGAAAGACGAAAGACGTTTCACTACTGCTTTGCATGCTGCGCCCTTTATGATGAAAGGCAGCTCAATTTCGCCGTTCGTGCCAGCTTCCTCTTCAGCGCTGCGTGCTCATCACTACATGAGTGGGCCCCCCAAAAGCAAAAAAAAAAAAGAAAAAAAAAAGAAAAAAAAAAGGTGAAGCCTTTTTATCGTCTTGGATGTCGATGGCAATACTTTTTCATTGTGAGCTCTATTCTGAACGTTTTAATAATAATTCGTTGTATAGGTGACGACGCGGCACCAGTGTTTTGCGCATGCGCCAAAGTTCTGATCCTTTCTCAAAGGACTAAAGGAACTGTCGCTACTTGCGCGGTGGATGCGCCGGGCCAATCACAGACGCAGGAGACAAAGAAAGTAGAGAATGCGGGCAAGGGTAGGGAAAGCAGACAGTGCGCGCAAAAGGGAGGAAGCTAGAGGGCGGAGCCAGCATGAAAGATTGAGGCCACTTTTCAATATACAGGGACCTCAGGCACGGCGCGCGCGTAAGCCTTTGAAACTCGGCCAGCTGCCGCTTCCCCGCCGTGTGTCGTCTGCTTCCACGATGGGAGTAGAAAGGCAGTGCTCCCCGAAACTTGCTCGCTGCTTCTTAACTCGGCTCTCAAGAGATCGGCCTCGGCGAGCAGTGATTGCTGCTGTTGCTGCATTCCTCTGAGCCGTTTTGGTTTGCAAAAAATATCTGGCTCGTGCTCGCCGCTGTGCTCGCGACGGGCCTCTTTCAGCCCGTGAAGCGGCGACAGCGGTACCGGTGGCGTCTCTCGCATGCCTCGCGGTGTTTGTGCCAGGCCAGGACGGTTGGCACAGCGCGTGCTCTTCGGCGTTGAGGCCTAATCCCCTCCCCCCTCCCCCCGCGAATCCTACCCTTCGCCTTTTTGTTTCTTCCCGTCTCGCCCGTGTAGTAGCGTCTTGCTACAGGTACTCTTTTAAATAGGGAACTTGATCCCCTTTAGTGACGAGACACCGGTTTCGAAGGTATTACAATGTTTGCTTTTATTCTCATTTATTTTCAGCGTTGCTAGCGTTTTAACGGGATGGGTATGAAGGCTGGCAAGTTTCGGGTCCTTTTGAACGTGCGCAGTGCATGATTCAGGGAGGCCCTTTTCTTCTTAGTGCCGACGTACGTTGGCAATTTTGATATCGAGCGGAACAATCTGCATCAGCGAAAGGAGGAAATGTTCCCAGACCAAAACCTGATTGTGTGCACGAAGATTGAAATTTTAGAGCTTACGTGGGGACACGTGGGGTCACAATTATTAGAACGTTTCAGATTATGGGAGGTGTGTTCTTGTTAAATAGATGACCTAATTGTTTCTTGAAACCATGCAGTGAGCTGAACAGTGGCTTAAAATTTTGGTCGACTAGCGTGGAGCAGTTATGGGCGACGGGCAGGCAATATATTATATAAGAGAAATGCGCAACAACTTAGACAGGACACAGGAAGAAGCACAACAGTTCACGCTCACAGTTGCGCTCGTGAACTGTTGTATGTGTTTCTTCCTGTGTCCTGTCTAAGTTGCTGCGAATTTCTCTTATATACTATGCAGAACAAACTAGCCCGATAACACGCTCTTCTGAAGGCAATATATTTGTGACGTGGGAACTTAGCAGCGGTTGTTTCCTGTTATGATGACCTCAAATATAGTCACGAGAAGGGCAGATTTTAATTTCCACCGAATCGGAGTATCTCATGGCTGCTTGACTTAGGCGGAAAGGATGACGACACAGAAGGAGGATTAGTATATTAAGAACAACGTCACCTTTCTCATTCTAGGTGACGTGTAGACAATACCGTGCATGAAATAATAAAGTGATGGCAAGAGGGCGCAGAACTCTGAAGGAAAGTGTAAATTTCACGAAAAGCTTCGTTACAGTATTTGAACGTCGACCGTGACCCAGAGTTCGGCCCTTTAACCAGAGGCTGGCCTCAGAAAGGCGCCGTTATAGTAGCCGGTTCATCACATTTAGGAAAGTGCTTGTTTTGTTCGCAGCCTGTGTTTTGTTTTGTACTGTTTGGCGTTATTATTTGGATGAGAGTAAAGCCCCCGGGCCACGGTGGCCCCTTGGTTAGGGCCCTTGGCTTGCGTCTCGAACTCTGAAATGCGGTTTTCCTTGGAGGCGAAACGAAGAGGCGTCTGTGTGCTGTGCGATATCAGTGCACGTTAAAGATTCCTCAGGTAGTCGAAATTACTCCATAACCCTCCATTATGGCTCTCCTTTCTCTCTTTCCGCTTTCGTTCCTACCCTCCTAACTTCCCTCACGGCACGGTTCAAGGGTCCACAGAGACAAGTGTGACAGATACTGCGCCTTTCCCTTCCTGTGAACCAATTATTATCATTATTTTCCCTGAGCACGGCACTCTATTCTGCGTGGTACAAGACCTTAATACGAACACGGGAGAACCATTTATACGTTGGCTATCTCCATTTCGTGTTGCTTTTCGGCGTGACTCGAGGCATGGCGTTCTCAGAGTGCTACGAGCCGTCGCGAGGTTCCGCTCAAACTTGCTCTTTGCTTCGGTTCACCCCAGTGCGCGTCGTGTTTCGCTTACAGCGCGGACAAGGAGTAATACTTATGTTCGAAGTACAGCCGAAGCATGCATGGCTGATCCTCGTCTTTTCACTAAGACGCGTTATCGGCTTCTGCAGGCGTTCCTGAGGCAAGTATTACGCGCTCTCCTCTTGCGCTACTCCTTGCATTCCTTGTTTGTTTGCTCGTTTTTGTGCCCTCTTGGCGGCGCTGGTGCATCTCTCATAATGGAGAGCTGACGCCGCCTCACCGCTGACGTCGTGAAGGGAAAGTATAACAGCACATTGCATATCGCTCCGTAGCTATTGCAGGTGTGACGTAATAGGCCCGCAGCGGTGGCTTAAGGGATTCGAGTGCTCTGTTCCTGGCCCTACGGGGCTGGGACGGTGGGTCAACGCCGCTTGCGGCGGGGGCTAGCCAGCCACCGAATTTTGATATGTTGTAGGCCGTCATTGCACCCGACGACGGCTGTTGCGGCGCGCGTCTTTCTCCCCTTTTCTTTTTCTTTCTTCTCTACTTTCCCTCACGTCCGCACGAGGCAGCAGAGAGCCCCGCCGGGGTGGTGCAGTGGTAAGACACCCTGCTACTGTGCCGGAGTTCGAGTACCCGGGTTCGAACCCGACCTCGGCGGCTGCGTTTCGATTCAGGCGAAACGAAGAGGCGTCCGGGTGATGTGCGATGTCAGCGCACGTTAAAGATCCCAAGGTGGTCGAAACTACTCCGTAGCCCTCCACTCTGGCTCCTCTTTCTCTCTTTCCACGTTCTCTCCCACCTTCCTCCCTTTCCTTACGGCGCGGTTGAGGTGTCCACAGAAAACAAGTGAGACAGTTACCGCGCCTTTCCCTTCCTATAAATCAATCAATCAATCAGGTGGCTCAGCTACAGAGCCAGTAGCAGGCCCGTGCATTTACTTTTCCTTCTTCCTACAGCCACAACAACAACAGCCGAAGGTTTCGATTTTAGACGAAATGAAAAACAAAAAGAAAAAAAATTACCGACGATTACGTTACTTCCTAATGCGAAATTTGAGCGCAGCAAATAAGCTGTTTCACCTTTTCGATAGATTGAGGCAAAGAAATCGAGCAACACATGTATACGCTATCACAGAATTTTTTAGAGCGCGCGAAGAAAGGAATTAAGTTCGAGCCGGCGCTTTGACAACCGGAGACTCGCAGGAAGAGGGGGGAGGGGGGCGGCGTGTACACCCAGCGGCAAACGATGGGGGCAGCAGCGCGCGCAGCAAGCGGACAACGCGATAAAGGGAGGAGGGAAGAGATAGCAGCGACTGATTCATGCTGCTGACGCCGATAGTGAGTCAACCCCAGCTGCGGAGTGGGTTTCAGGGACAACGCCGCCGATGCCGACGCAAACAATATGATACCCTCGCTTCTGCAGCGCCAACAACCAGGTCTAGCCGTGGGAAGGTGGTCACGTATTCGTCGACGTGCCGGGGCCTACGTGAAATAACCGGCGCGTCGGCAACTGAAGAGCACCCTATCCGCCACACAGGAACAAAGGGGGGGGGGGGGGGGGCCTCCCCTCCTCTTTCTGCATGGCGGCGACGGTGTTCTATGCAGTCACGTTATCTTGACTCTCTAGCGGCGTCAGCGGCATCCAGCGGTATCAGTTGGTCGCTGCTAGCGCTGGGGGGATGAAAGGGGGGCGGAGCTGGTTACGAGGCCGACGACGACGCCGACGCCGACGCGAAACCCAGGAACGGACGCCAAAGAGCTGCGCTCTAAAAAAGGTCAGTGGTGTGTGCGGTGTGGGTTCGCGTTGAAGCGACACTGAGGACTACCAGAAAGAAGCCTGCATAGATCCATATATGCAGCATACAGTGATTCAATTCCGAAGCGGAGCAGCCTTGTCGAAAACGCAGCTGTTACAGGCTAAAAGAGACCGGAACACGAAATGATGCAAGTGTTGCCACACTCGGCCGATTCGGCTAGTAAAATTCCTGAGTCGACAACGATTTTTTGGGCGCAGAACTCGGAGGCCAGGGTGCACATTGCTGTGCACTTCATGAAGGCGGCAACGCGGTTTTTCAGGTAATGATATCACTGGTTTTAACTAACTGATGGGACAGATATTTAAATCAAAATTTCCGGGCATGACTCCGTATTTTGTCGCCTTACAAATGCCGATCAGCGTGGCCAGAAAGGGCCTCCTAAACAGCTCCTACCCAGGCCACTAGTCCTGGACTCTGGAGTGTCCTTCCAAGAGAGAACCCCCACATGCGGCTTATATTGTTTCAGGTCCCTCCACTACACGGAGTCTCTCACGGATCTACATTTGAATCTTGGGAACATTAAATTACACTCTAGAATGCAGTACTGCAGTAATGTTTAAAACAGAATGATAGGCGATGAACTTATACACAGCGAAGGGAACACGAGCATGTGGGAGAGAAAGACAACCAAAGAAATACCCGTTATGCCCTATAAGTTGTGCAGCGGAAGTCAAAATAAGGCTGCATGCAGTAAAAACGAGAGCTAGACATTGCCCTCCCGCCGACGCCTCTCATTCGGACTTAAAATACATAATTACCGACTCGCGAGGAGCCTTTCGGAACGTCAGACAAAGCTGGACTCCCTTACTAGTGTATAAAATTTACTTAAATTGCATACGGGATACGGACCCCGCACACCGCTACATTATATGGGCCCCTCCTCATCAGGGTTTGGCAGGAAACGAGGCAGCAGACGCAGCCGCGCGCGCGCTTTCTCACCGGGCTGTTTTCTCCTCCCTACCCGATCAGGAACCCGATTTTAATCCGGCCTACACCTTCAAAGATATCACGACGTACTATCAAAATTGTCATCGCCTTTACCCCAGCCCATGTAAAGGTCTCAAAAAGGCGGATGAGCGGCTCCTTCTCCGCCTTTTCACCAATACATTGCTGTGCCCGGCAGTCCTAAAACATTTTGACCCCTCCTTTAGTGGCAGCTGCCCACACTGTGGAGCGGTGTCTTCTGACATCTATCACATGGTGTGGGCCTGCCCCTCCAACCCGGCTATTCCCCCCATCCCCAACCCAACCCGGGAGAACTGGGAGGCGGTCCTGCTCGGCTGCCATGATTTACAGGCCCAACAAGCCTTAGTCGGACGCGCCCGAGCGGCGGCAACCGCCACTGGGGTCCCCAACTAGGGACCCCCACCTAGTGCTTGTAAGGACCGGTCTCTTATGGGCCGATCCAAACATACCTCCTGGCCGTTGTGTAAATAAATGTTCTTACCACCACCACCACCACCGCCGACGCCAATGGGACGAACGACTGAACAGCGCAGATTCAGAGCAATAGTTGTGATCGCCCGCGCCTGTTCGGGGTTGAGCCGTTTCCGAATGTGGTTTTAGTCCAATTTCAAGTTATTTGATGGCTACCGTTGTCATATTTCATTTGAAACTTTCTATTTACTGGCTGCGACTCACTGTATATTACCTCCGTCAAGTTATTTTTGCCTTTCTTGGTCTCTGCGACGTAGTTAAGGCGAAATAGAAGATAAATAAAAGAATGTAATTGAATCGGAGTTCAACTGAAGTAAAGGTCATTGTGCCCATAGTGCATCCGCCTAAAAGTGCTTCGTTCTCCTGCCGTTACCATTTTCACCGTCTATTTATAGGAGCTACTATCCGAGCTTAGTGTCAGACTAATACCTTACTTTGTAAACAGACCGGGTGCCGATGTACTGACGTTTATCGGCCTTGAAAGATACCTCGGGGCCTCGCGTTGTAGCTCGAAAGTTCTAGTGTAAAAATAGAGGAAAGGAGATGCACATCCTGCGGACTCCGCACCGAGTGTTTTGGGTAGCCAAATGGTTCTCTTGTATGGAACCACGTTCAAGACATTCAGGTCGTGTAAGTTGAGGTGTCAGAAAATGAAAACGGAAAACGTGGAATTACGAAAACTGCGTAAACAGTGTTTTAAGGACACGCAAGCCGTTCCAGTGAGGCGCCGAAGAAAAACAAAATTAATGTAGAATTGCAGATATTGCGTAAACAACACATTAAGTCACTGCTCGCCTTGGTTCACGTACACGCGAGCCACACTAAAGGACTCTTCAGATATTGCGTAAACAACATTTTAAGTCACTGCTCGCCTTGATTCACGTACACGCGAGCCACACTAAAGGACTCCGGATGATGTGCTGTCCTTGAATGCGTGCACTAATTCCTTTTGAATACCGTTTTCGCTCATCTGTACGAGTGTTGCGCGCAGCTGCACTTGCGTCACGTACCGCCTTGGACACCGGTTTGCGGATTCAACCTGTTATAAGGAAATAGAATCGTACCGTCTTTGCCAAAAGTAACCAGGCTGTGGGTTTCGCTTCTCAGTCGTGTAGTAGAAAATTTGTACCTCTTCTGAAGCTGTAAATATGTGCAAAGTAAAGGCGAGATCCTGTTCTCACTTATTAACAAGTAGTGATCCCCTGGAATGTCATGCCGGCTTTAGAATACAAGCGAGAAGCGAAACATGCAGCCTGGTTACTTTTGGCAAAGACGGTACCTGCTAAATAATAGAAATACTGACTGTATTGCCTTCACTCGCAAAATATAGAGAGTTTTAGAATAGGGGGCCCCAAACTTTGGGGCCCCCAAGGAGCTTGGGGCGTCGAAATGCGCATGCGCAGAACGTAAGGCGCGCTTGGGGTCTTGGGTTAACGCTAGGGGCGGCCCCTATTTTTCGGAAATAGCGTTCGCCCCAAGCCGCCGTTGGGTCGCTTGGGTTACGGCAACATGGCGGCGACCGGCCAAGCGGCGGCCGCTCGCCTCGGCACACATTCGTCGTCACCGCTCCATGGTGTCACGTGTTCATGGCAAACGAAAGGCCAACGAAGCTTATGCTATGTCTCATGATGCCCGCACCACCAAATTTTAGCAATAAAACGCCCTATATTTTCTGATTGCTTCCGGATTTACCGAGCTGCTAGGCCTAGCGAGTTCGCCTCGTTCGGTTGCCATGGGGACCAGACGGCGGAAAGCGCGGAAGGTTCAAATGAGTTTTCCCGGCCTCGGCCTAGATTGACAATTGGCCGATTTCGTCTTGTATGACAAAAACAGTTTGTATAACTGGTAGTTTTAATATATTTTTGTGCAATAGTAGCACTTTTTGATCAACAAAATAGCGTTGTTGGCTCTTATATATTTAAATGCTTTTTCTTGGTTTACCGTTGTGGCGCTGCAATCGACGAACGCAAGCCCGGCTCCGCTGCGTCGGGAAAACCCCTATTCTAAAACTCGCCGCTCGGCTAGCACGTTGCGCCGCCGCACGCTATTTCCTTGGGGGCCCCAAGCCTTGGGTCCCCCTATTCTAAAACTCCCTTATGTGTCCATGGCCTCGCGTTGTGTCTATCTTTACGCGTTTTTAATGCTTATTGCTAGAATTTCATCGAGGGCTCTTATGGAAGAGCCACGCTGTAGAAATAGCGCGCGAAGGGATTACGGGCGCATCGAGATTAAGCATTGCGTTTCTGTCGTCGGATTCAAGTTCGTGGGGGAGCAGCTGGTCTTGAAGGTTTATTCTGCTTCCTAGTTACACCTGAAAAGAAAAAGATGAACGTGATACATCGCATTAGTGCAAGCAACACCAATTAGTGCGAACGAATAATAATAATAATAATAATAATAATAATAATAATAATAATAATAATAATAATAATAATAATAATGTAAGCACTGTGAGTGACCTTCATCTTCATCTCAGCGTAATCATCATCGGTCATCGGGTCGTGCGAAGAAGACGAAGTGTTGCTAAGCTGTGGCTAGTCGGTAGCTGCTGCTTCGGCCTACCTGAAGTAAAAAGGTGAATTTGCTGGTGCGTTCTTCTGCCTCACAAGTGGTGGAGGTGCCTCCTGATCCCAGCGTCCTCAACGCGGCACCCCCTGGAGCTCCGTTCCGGTCGTGTTCTTGGCGGCACATCAACCGCCATGGCGCAGTCACATCCCACTGCTCTCACCGTTCCGGCGCCTGTAGCTACCGATGGGCATCCCACGGCTGCCCATGCCACCTCTGCACCACTGACGTCCCAAGGTGCACTTGCTCAGCACCATTTGACCCACCCAACTTGGTCAGTTACCTCACGTCAGCGCGACCCTCCGGTTTTCGCCGGTCTCCGCGGTGACGACGTCGAAGACTGGCTACAACAGTACGATCGGGTGAGCGCTTTTAACGGTTGGGACGCTTCTATGAAGCTACTCAACGTCTCATTCTACCTGAGTGACGTGGCTAAGACGTGGTTCCTCAACCATGAGGACGCCATTCCTGACTGGCCTCAATTCACGACACAGATCCGCCAGATATTTGGAACTGTTGGTGCTGGTCCGGCCTCTTTTCAAAAGAAGCTAGAGACCCGTGTGCAGCTTCCAGGAGAGACATACACATCCTACATTGAGGACGTACTCGCCCTTTGCCGGCGAGTTAACAATGGCATGGTCGAGGCTGAACGTGTCGGACATATTTTAAAAGGAATTGGCTCTTTTGCCTACGCAGCTCTAGCTGCCCAAAATCCCGTCACGGTGGCAGACATTCGTGCCACTTGCCAGCGACTTGACTATCTACAGTCGCGCCGCCTCAACAACACCTGGGATCCGAGCCAAATTCCCGAAACTGATCTGCGCACCATCATACGATCTATAATACGGGAAGAGCTCCACAATGATATTTCGTCGGTTCCTGCCTTCTCACGCCCACCTGCTCAATCTACTGGGTTGCGTGGCATTATCAAGGAGGAGCTTACTTCACTCAATCGTCCCATGGCTACAGAACCACCAGCCCCTCCCTACGTTCCGACGTATGCTGAAGTCACTGCGGCTCCTCCTCCTTGTCCTCCTGTCCATCACGCGCCTGTCCCACCCAGCCTCGCCGCCCTGTCCCCGCGACCACCGGTGTATGGTAATTGGCGGCCTCTCCCACCTCGTCCAGTATGTTTCTACTGCGGAATCCGCGGCCATGTAACACGCGTTTGTCGCCGACGACTGCGAGATGAGCGTGCGAGCTATGGGTACGTTCGACGTGACGACGCCTACCAGCTTCCTCCTCGCCAGTACTACACCGATAATGACCCCCGTCCCTCTTCCTCCCCGTCGACTTCTCCTGACCGGTCTAGGACAGCACGGCCATCGCGTCGTCGCTCCCCGTCACCCTTTCGGCGGACTTCGTCGCCCCTTCGCCCTCCATCTTCAGCTTCTGCCCGCCAAACGGAAAACTAACCTGTGCAGTTTCCGGAGGTAAAACTGCACCGCCTGTCGTCGCTCCAATTCCTCCTCTGCTCCCATCAAACATGTTGACTGTATTCCTTGAGGGACATGAACTGGAAGCTTTAATTGATACCGGCGCCGCTATTTCTATTATGAAACTTGACTTGTGTTTAAAACTGCGAAAAGTGCGCACACCTTATACCGGTCCTCCTTTACGTGCTGCAAATGGACAGAATATTAACCCTTGTGGAGCGTGTACAGCCCGAGTCACCATTGATGGCATCTTGCACTTCATTGAGTTTGCTGTCCTATCCTCCTGTGTCCATCAACTCATCTTCGGCTGGGATTTCCTCCAAAACGCCTCAGCAGTCATTACGTGTTCCCCTCCCACTATTGAAGTCACTGAATGCAACATTCTTGCCGATAGAGAACCACTTTCTTCCCGTGTAGTTATGCTTGCCGATCACGTCCTCTATCCGGGCAACGAAGATATTCTATCTGTGACTTCTGACGCCGTCACCGATGGCGACGTCCTGATTACACCCAGCCCTCGTCTCCTGTCAAGAGGTATTATCATCATCGTGTCCCTTCTTCGCTTCTCCAGCGGTTCTTCTCTTCTCGCCGCATTCAACACCACATCAGAGCCCATTCTTCTGCGACGCGACTCTACTGTTGCATCAATTGCTTCCGCCCAGCCTGTCACACTTCTTCCCATTTCCACCGCCGATCGCTCTGATTCATCCCCTGCCTCGCTCAGTGCAGCACTTCGCCACACGATCAGCACCGACCTGACAACAGACCAGACAGACGCATTGCTCGCTGTATTGAACAAGCACGCAGACTCGTTCGACGTCAATTCCGGCACACTGGGTCAAACCGCTGCAGCAACGCATCGCATACTCACCGACGGATCAAGCATAGTTAGACGCCGGCCTTATCGTGTTTCTCCAACCGAGCGCAAAGTTATTCAGGAAAATGTTGCTGACATGCTTGCACGCAACATCATACGCCCATCGTCTAGTTCCTGGTCATCGCCTGTTGTGCTAGTGCAAAAAAAAGACGGTTCGGTTCGTTTTTGTGTAGATTACCGTGCTCTAAACAGAATAACTCGTAAGGATGTGTATCCCCTCCCTCGAATTGACGACGCCCTCGATTGTTTGCAAGGTGCCCAATTTTTCTCCAGCCTTGACTTAAGATCAGGCTACTGGCAGATCCCCATGAATGAAGATGATAAAGAGAAGACCGCCTTTGCAACACCGGACGGTTTATACGAATTCAATGTAATGCCTTTTGGACTCTGCAACGCTCCTGCTACATTCGAGCGTATGATTGACACAGTTCTCCGCGGCCTCAAATGGAAAACATGTCTCTGTTACTTAGATGACATCGTCATTTTTTCTTCGTCATTTCCTGATCACCTTACTCGTCTCGATGAAGTTTTGACAGCACTTTCCAGCGCTGGCCTACAGCTAAACACGAAGAAATGCCGTTTTGCATCAAAATCCATTAAAGTTCTTGGCCATCTCGTAAGCAGCGAAGGAATTAAGCCTGACCCTGAAAAAATCGCTGCTGCGCTGCACTTTCCCCGTCCAACTCGGGTCAAAGATCTCCGCAGTTTCCTCGGCTTGGCATCATACTTCCGCAGATTCATCCGCAATTTCGCCTCTATTGCCTCACCTTTACATGCGCTTCTTCACAACGACACGCCTTTCATCTGGTCTCCTGCTTGCGAAGAAGCATTTGAAACTCTGAAGCGTGCTCTGACTTCGGGTCCCGTCCTCTGCCATTTTGATGATAAAGCACCGACAATTTTGCACACCGACGCCAGTAGCCATGGCATTGGCGCTGTCCTTCTGCAACGCCAAAACACCTCTACAGAAAATGTTGTTGCCTATGCGAGCCGAACTCTGACTTCTGCGGAACAAAACTACACTATTACCGAACAAGAATGTCTCGCCGTCGTCTGGGCTGTTCAGAAGTTTCGTCCTTACCTGTACGGCCGTCACTTCACAGTCGTCACTGACCACCACGCCCTATGCTGGTTATCCACTTTGAAAAATCTGTCCGGTCGTCTCGGGCGGTGGATCCTCCGCCTTCAAGAGTACGACTTTACTGTCACTTACAAATCGGGCAAGAAGCACAAGGACGCCGACGCTCTCTCTCGTTGCCCTATTGCTTTGCCGTCGCAACCCATGTCCTCGCATTCCTCTCCTGTCCCAACGGAGTCAAGCCATTTAAACCCTACAGTTATGCAGTCTTTGAGCGCCGCCTCTATTGCTCCCATGCCAGATATACACTGCAATCTTGCTCACCACCAGAGTGCTGACCCTTACTGTCAAAAGCTGATTGATAGTCTCAGCGGTGTTATTAGACCTCCAAATGCCCGTCTCCGTCGTCGGCTCAAAAATTTCAAGTTACAGGATGGCACATTATTTTGGCACAACTACAGCCCACTGGGCCACACATGGGTTCCCGTAATTCCTTCTTCCCTGCGTCCTCAAGTTCTACAAGCCTTTCACGACGACCCCACCGCAGGTCACCTTGGGTACCACAAAACCTACGACCGCATCAAACGTCGTTTCTTCTGGCCTGGCCTTTCAACCTCAGTATTAAAATACGTAGCGTCTTGCATCCCTTGTCAACGACGCAAGCGGTCTACGTCGCCTCCTGCCGGTCTCTTGCAACCTCTCCCATGTCCTTCCACACCTTTCGAAGTCGTCGGAATCGACTTGTATGGACCCCTGCCCTTGACTCCAGCTGGCAACCGCTGGGTCGTTACTGCCGTTGACCACCTCACCCGATACGCTGAAACCGCAGCACTTCCTTCCGGCTCCGCTTCCGAAATCGCCAACTTCTTCCTCCACACCATACTTCTTCGCCACGGCGCCCCTCGCCTCCTCCTTAGCGATCGTGGCAAGTCGTTCCTCTCCACCGTCCTCGCCGCAGTGCTTAATGCTTCAGGCACGGTGCATAAAACTACATCTCCTTACCACCCTCAGACCAATGGCCTCACAGAACGCTTTCATCGCACCCTTTCTGATATGCTATCCACCTACATTCACCCTCAGCACAACAACTGGGACTCTTTACTCCCCTTTGTAACCTTCGCCTACAACACTGCCGTTCAACGAACCACCACCTACTCTCCGTTTTTTCTTGTTTATGCCCGCCATCCTACCTTCTCCCTCGAAGCATCTTTCTTCACAGCTTCTACTCCTTCTGCCGCGCCTTCCCACGAACAGTTCGTGTCTCGTATCGCCCACTGCCGTGATCGTGCCCGCCTTCAAACTGAAGCCACTCAAGCTTCCAGGAAAAGCACGTATGATGCGACTCATCGCTCAGTGTCTTTCCGCCCTGGAGACGAAGTGCTACTCTGGACACCTACTCGCATCCCCGGCCTGTGTGAAAAGTTTCTGAGCCGTTTTATTGGCCCGTACACGGTTCTGGAACAAACTTCCCCTGTAAACTATCTCATCACACCTGCATCGCCTGTTCGCGATCGTCGGTGTCGCGGCACCGAGATTGTGCACGTGTCGCGCTTGAAACCCTTTAACCGCCGACCTTAAGATTTAATTTGCGACCAGGATGGTCGCTTTCGTTCGGGAGGGGGAATGTTGTAAGCACTGTGAGTGACCTTCATCTTCATCTCAGCGTAATCATCATCGGTCATCGGGTCGTGCGAAGAAGACGAAGTGTTGCTAAGCTGTGGCTAGTCGGTAGCTGCTGCTTCGGCCTACCTGAAGTAAAAAGGTGAATTTGCTGGTGCGTTCTTCTGCCTCACAATAATAATAATAATAATAATAATTGGTTCACAGGAAGGGAAAGGCGTAGTATCTGTCACACTTGTGTCTGTGGACACCTGAACCACGCCGTAAGGTAAAGTGAAAAGAGAGAAAGAGGAGCTGTAGTGGAGGGCTACGGAGTAATTTCGACCGCCTGGGGATCTATAACTTGCGCTGACATCGCACAGCACACGGACGCCTCTTCGTTTCGCCTCCATCGAAACGCAGCCGCCGAGGTCGGGCATAGTATCTATGGGTCGGGTTCGAACCCGCGAATTCCGGACAGTAGTCGGGCGTCTTACCACTGTACCACCCCGGCGGGGAAACGACAAATCGGGATTCTGTCGCGCGCGGCGTCTGGAGGTTCTTGTTCGTAATTTGTACATTGCATCTAATAGGTAAAAGCGAGGAGAATAATTTAAGCGCTTCCATTTTCAGAGTACAAAATCCAAGACCACACGAGGGCAGCATCGTGTGACGGAACCTGTTCTGCGGTGCATAAAATGAATGAAACGTGCAGACGAGCCCGTACAGCTAGTCGCTATAGAGCTTGAGGGTGTATGGTCATGGCATCAAAGAAAACTAACAAAAACGTGGGAAAAACTGATACACAGCAGTGGTACAGCCAAAGCGGACACACAAAACGAACCATAGCCGTCGTATACTGGGTGCGTGTTTTGCGTGTTTCCCGTTGTGAGCTGCTTTTTTTTTTTTCATTATTATTATTGTTATGAAAAGCTTTTAGCTCCAGTTCTCGGCTACTTTGTTTCGACTACTGTTCCCAAGGACGCGGGATCGAATCCCGGCCTCGGCGGCCGCTTTTCGATGGAGACGAAAAGCAAGGCGCCCGTGGGCTGTGCGATGTCAGTGCACGTTAAAGAACCCCATGAGGTCGAAATTTCCGCAGTCCTCCACTACGGCGTCTCTCATAGCCTCAGTTGCTTTGGGACGTTAAACCCTACAAACCAAACCAAACCAAACTTTGTTTCATGTTTCTTTACACCACTTTGCCACTGCTAACAGCTAATTTTTAGGATTTTTTATTCGTACTTTTTATTCTTCCTTGCTCTAGAAGTTGATTTTTATTAGGTATGAGCATAAATTAAAATTAGAAAAAAAAAAGGCTATTTAGTTGTCAGGCAGCGATATGTGCAATTGTTTTCTTCATCCTCGTCTTCTGAGCTGCTTTTTCTTTTCTGGGATGAACGAGCTAGTCTAAATCACCAACGCAGTGATCGATTTCAGTTGCGCACACCTACCGTGGCTGGTCGGTTATCATAGCCTTCGGCCGCTGTGCTCAAGGTTGCCGTATTCACAAAGCCGCAGCATTATTTCGATAGAAACGAAAAAAAAAATACAAAAGACGCCTGTATTCATTACTGTGTAAGCACACCTCTCTCAAAGCAAACGAACAAAATAAAAACCCAGGGGGTCAAGAATAATTCGGAGCCCTTCACTGCGGCATCCTTCATGGCTCGCGGACGGTTAATTACGGTACGTTAAATCCGACGTCCTGTTTATTTTAGACAATTTCAGCTCGAAAAGGCGCGTACAATTTGTTCAAGTTATAATTAATTTACCATACGCTGTCGCGACTAAACCTACAGTTCGAGTAATCGTGTTCCACAGCGTGTGGTCTTCCCTCTGGTATATATTCGGGGTGTGTGAAGTACCACCACCCAGGGTCGCTCAGCGGTTTTCCTGTGGGTACCAGTGCTCACGCCAGCCTGGGCGATGAAGTGCTTGCTAAAAGAAAGGGTTGATCTCCCTCAATTTGTCCGGACCGACGGAGCACATTAGCATGCATAGCACATATGGCCAAGTTGACTTAAAGAAGAAAAAAAACACGTGCACACACAAGAACCTAAGTATCATTGTCGTCACTTCGAATAATCTGCAAGATCGAATTAAGCAATTTAGTATTAGCGACACATCACTGCACAATGCAGTGATGTGTCGCTCCTTCAAACCCTCTTGGTTCGAATTTCCGTATAATACGGATTGGCGCTTCGCTGTCATCAACGAAATGTGTATTAAAAATATCGCGAATAGGGCCTCTTTATTAGACGTTTGCCTAACTAGAACGATAGTTTCCGCGCTCAGCACCGATGCCTACGTGTTCACTGCTGTTGAGAGCAGTCAGGCTTTTCACTGTTCGGCAGTTACTAAACCGGAGCGAGCAGCATGTCGCCGCTTGTCGCTTCCGCCGCTCCCGGCGGACGCGGCTGCGGCGAGCGTGTAGACCGCGATAGCATGACAGGCTGGCGCAATGACAGGGATCGCTTGCTGCGCCATTCAAGGCTGCTACGGTCCTCCTCGTCGATGGGGGAGTTGCTGCTACTGCTGCTTGACTTTTCATTCATTTTTTTCGGGTGCCGTGTTAGGACTCCCTCGAGGATGCCGCGCGGCCCTTTGCATTGGCACGTGGCAGGAGTATGCATGCTGTTTGCTGGAGATAACAGGCGAAACGCGGTTGTGCATACGTGACTGGATCGCTGGGGGCTTATGTGCTAAGCCTTGCAGGGAGAAAACTGCCAGACTCCATGTTCAGTGACAGTCGCGTCTTTGTTCAACGTCTCCTGAACATTTTGCGGTAGTTTATGTTATCCCGAGGAGGGCAAAATTATTAAAAGGACGTAGAACGACTCTTAAATGGAGCAAATAGTTTTCGGCTTGTCGAAAAGCGCCGACCCGCTGCTTTGAGATAGGGGGGCTTTTTGAAGCGAAATCCAGTGAGAGAACAGTGCAGAAAGAAGTTAATTAAAAGTGTAAACTAAGATTATCTATTCATTAGTCTATAGGTCTGAATACACATCGAAGGACTGTGCAAGAATGCTTCGAAGTTAGTGAGAAAAGTCTAATGTCCTACTGAATGACATGCAAAAGGTCGAGTGCAGTATGAATATATAAGAGGAGGCACACAAGACAGTTCCGGAGTTATTCAGTCAGTCCAGTGCCCTCTCATATGAGAATGGAAAGTGCAGTGCACTGCGCTACTGCGATGAGCAGCAATCTGAAGTACTCGGAACACAGTTCATCATTAGCGGCAGCGTGACGGATTCCATCTTGTGCTGCTCAGCATATGATGGCGGCCCTCACACAGCTGCTTGTTTGATGTGAATATTCCTTGTTCAGTTCTCACACGCATTAACTTGGAGCTCCTCCGAGGTAAGCTTTCCGCAGGGGTGCTACACTGAGGAGCAGCTCCTGCGCCAACTCGTGCTCTCGAAGTATCTGGACATTCGTGAAGACGCAGCGATTTTCTCACGGAGCTTCTTAATCTCTGGCGACCAAGAGAAGCGCACCCTTAAACGCAGTGGAGCGCTCTTCCACACATCAGGAGCTGATATCGTGCAGCTAATTATTTTTCTTGCAAAAGCCACGCTAGCGCACCTTTACTGGGAAAGGTCGAAATCTCGAGGCGGGACATCTTGAGTTCCTCAACATCGAGGTGTTGAGGAATTCTCTGCGAAGACGCCGCTGCGCGTAATATTGCGCGAACCCGAGGAGCTCAGTAGGCGAGTGTCGTGTGCATACACTGCTAAAAAAAAAGGTTGGTGAATTCACTAAGTAACTACTAACCTTTTACTTGTCCCATAGATCACTACCTTCTTAGTAACTCGAGGTAGTAAAAATACAGCTAGTGAAATTTACTACCCCATGAAGTTAGTGAAAAGTACTAGCGCCAGTTAGTAGTAGGTTAGTGAACACCAACACCTTCGTGCATTATAGTTTGCCTTTGAAGGGTAGTGGAATATGATACCTTCTAGGTAGTACGCAGTACTACCGGAGTCGTATAGCCAACTAGCCCGCTCGCTAGTACTACTGCGCACAAAAACATAGACTTCAATAAAAAATAAAACTAACGCCATTAAATGATCGAAAGTAATGTATCTCGTTAATTCAGGAATAAGTTTTAATGTATGACTGGCAAGAACAGCCAAAGCATGCATTTATGAAAATATTGGTAACGTTACGCTAGCAAGATACCACGGTAAAGTTGCCCAGGGATTCTAGCATTTAACTCGTCAGAACTACTAACAGACACTCACTTGTTAGTAATGGGAGCCGTTACTACCTCAAAAAGTTGCGAGTTAGTTCAAGGTTAGTAAAAAGGTAGTAAAACCTATTCGAAGTTAGTAACTTCTGCATTTACTAGCTTCTTACTAACCTTTTTTCTAAGAGTGTATGGCGCAGTGTGAGCTCGTGGCAGTGTATGCGCCAATAAAAATTCATTAACGTACTGATGCTAAAGTTCTTAGTGCTGCTGCCTACGGTGCGCCCTTTTCCGCCATGCGTCGGGGGACCATTTGGCCGCGGTACTCACGAAAAATTGGCGCTCTTATTAATGCTTTCTGAATCTTGTGTGGAGCGTCCCCTCAGACTGACTTCTTTAGCTGCCAGTATTTATTTATTTATTTACAGGTTACTGCTGGTCAAGTACCATATCCGAAGGGCCTCTTGTTGGGCTAGTTGGTGCATGGCTTTTTGTTAATGGCGAGTTGAGCAAAAAAAAACAACAAAAATAGAACACATAGGAAGAAAACGAAGAGGTCAGAAAGAGCGCAAATTATCAACTGGTTTTGTTCATGTCATTGAGGCTTTAAATAGGCAGTGTGCGCACGTGTCTCAACAAGGAGGGGGGGGGGGGGGAGATAAATATTGCAAATCAATTTCCTAGCGAAAAAACCGTATTAGTCACAAAAACCTCATATAGATTTCTCGTACTGAACTCGTACAAATATCATGTCATCTCATACAGATATCATTCTAAGTATGAGAAATATGTGAGCCTAACCGTATGAGCCACAAAACCCTCATATAGATTTCTCATACTAACCTCAAACTCATATAAATATCATATAGGCTCACATATTTCTCATACGTAGAATGATATCTGTATGAGGTGACATGATATTTGTACGAGCTTAGTATGAGAAATCTATATGAGGTTTTTGTGACTCATAAGGTTTTTTCACTAGGAAAGCCTCTGCACCCGTCAACGAAAGCCGCGCAGGAAGTTCTTGTCCTCATTTAACATCATTACAGAAGTGTCACTGATACACTGATCCCGCGCCTTTTTCCTTGATGATGTACGCTTCTAAAAGCTCGCGGACTACTTTGTCTTTGCTCCTTCCCGGAACCTTAATGCTTTTGAGAAGTGGCTTACAAATCTACACAACAATAAAAAGAAGCACGAAGAACGTAGTTGCTCAGAACACACAGCATGCAAATGTAAAAACGTCACCTCCATATGGCAAGAGATTCTGCGGATGGCTCTCAAAAGAAAGAGGAGTGGGGAAATGTGCGCGGACGGTCAACCACTGAAATCAAGTCTGTCATTATTAGTGAAGGGACGCGCGTGAGTATCTTCTCTCCACCGCATATATTTCCGACTTGCGAGCACTATTTTTTTGTTGTTGTTTTTTTTTTACTTTATTCATGGCCGAGTTGAAATCCTTCCGAAGCCATACGACGCTGGAAGGAGAAGCAGCTATTGGTACGCCAAATAAAGGCCTCTTTGAAGAGTAAATGAAAGGGTATTACCGCTCAAGGAAACCTATCACAATATTTCCAGATTCACTGGAAGCCTAATGATCCTTTGTTGACGCCGCGGGGCGACAATTAAAATTCAATTACAATACACGTGGGGCTAGTGGAAGCCATCTGACTCTTCGTCGGCTCTGCGGGGGGTCCACCTGTGTCTTCGTCATCGTCTGTGGCAAGCCTCCTGCTATTGTCGATTCACCGTCTAGGAGTGCGGCAGCAGCAATACAAACCACACTGGCGCAACACGTGTCGTCGCGCGCCACAGCTGCTGCTGCCGCGTCGTTCCATCTTCCGCTGCGGCCGACACTGCTTCGCTTTGACAGAGGGAGAGGAAGAGCCAGACTGCGGTCTTTCGGTGGGTTCTGTTGCACTTCTCGGGTCTCATTCGCCGGCGCGCGAGGCTGTTTTGCAAGAGGGGGACGGACGCGGCTGGTTGCTGTCTGTCCCCGTCGATTGACCGCCTCCGATGCCCACATGGTGGCGAACGTGCTACTATATTCCATCACGTACCTTGCGAGACTGATGAGGGCCGAGGCTGAGCAGTTTACCAACGGCGCCGTGTGCAGCAGCGGGTCGTTGCCTCGCATCTCTCTCTTTCTCTCTCTTTCCGACACGCTGCATGCCGGGAGGGAATAGGAGTGACCTACCTCGCTCTTTGAGAGCCAAAACTCCGTAAAGTGAATTGACAGCTATTTTTTACTGCGAAAGTGACCGTTCGCTGTCGGCAAACGTGTTGTGTGATATACTTTCTGCAGATAGTCCAAAAGCAAGGCGCCCGTGTGCTGTGCGATGTCAGTGCACGTTAAAGAATCCAGGTGGTCGAAATTTCCGGAATCCACTACGGCGTCTCTCATAGCCTGAGGTGCTTTGGGACGTTAAACCCCACAAACCAAACCAAATATCTACTGCAGTGAGCTGTCTGAAAAAAAAAAAAAAAGAAAAAAAAAAATCTTGCGCGGGAAGAACAATAGAGTCTTGTTCGTAAACTTGTCATGCGGCATATTCTGGCGTCGTGAAAGACGCAAGCCTTTTCGTTGCGTTCGAACAGTGCTTGGGTTGACGCTAATGAGCAATCGCGCGATGTTGTGCACGTGCGGAACCCAGAGAACATTGGCTCTCATTTTTTCCTGTCAGCTGCATAAAAAGGCCTTCCTCTCTTCTGGCCGTGTGTACAATCTCCTTCTAGGGTGCCTATGAAACTACTATTTCGTGTGGAATGCGAGGCCCACGGCCATGCTTTGATCACTGTGTCGCAGGCAGTCTTTCGCTGCGCAGTCACAAAGAACGAACAACAATAGCGAAAAGACGGTGAAGAAGTACTGTCGCCATTTTGGGGACTGAACTGTATCAAAGGCGGTTGCTTCATATTGTTGCTCATTCACCCAGCAGAAGTCACCAACGTGATGGATGAACATGACAGTTCGTTGGGTGAAAAAACAAACAAACAAAGAAACGTAATGGCTTAGCGAAATCGAACAAACGCTGAGTCGGGTTAAAACTGCTAAGTGTATAATTGAGCTGCCTTCGTTAGATCGTATACAACTCGGCTTTAGGGCAAACGTTTTAATTCTTGTCCTTCAGGTTGAATTAACTATTTTACCTGCTGTGCTGCTTCGTATAATTTCAAAATCGCCATTTGGCTGCATATGTCAATTCCAAGCTTTGCACAAACGCAGCGAAAATCGTTTCCCCCTTTATTTGTGTTGCTGCCGTAGTGCGCTATTGCTGTGATGTGTATGTGCTTTGTCGCGTTGAAAATTATTTTTCGAGGGATTCGATCGGCAAAGCGCGTGGGACGTTGTGCGTCGAAGCAGTGCCGTCGCTGGTGCCCCGGAGGGACGGAGGGTGTTCCGGATGCTTCCCTCTGAGGGAGTACGTCCGGCGAGGGCATCAAGCTCCGCCGCACTCCGCCCCGGGATGGAACGGGAAGTCTCGGGAAAGCCTTCCTTTGTCTAGGGAACCCCCCAGGCGGCCCCAATGATGGCAGTTGCGCTACCAAAGTGGATGTTATTCCCTTATCGAAGCGCGCAGAGGAGGATGACCTGCGAGGTCATTGTCGGTTTTCACCGGGAGGTCACCGACTCTCTGGTAAACAGCGCTTTCGAATGCGCCTCGCATCCGGACACACGCGACAGGCGGATCGGTAGGATTTGCTCGCGTACGGAAGACCTCTGCATCGTTCGATGCGTTCCTGAGTTTATTGTGTTCTCTCGATGGAAAGGGTTCCCACTGACGCTCTATACACATAGTATATAACAGATTCACGTTCGATTGTAATACCGCCAACGACCTTTCGAAGCTATGTGCGTTGAACTCGCCGCATAGAGCACATCGGATGCCCTCCCCTTTCCGGTGCCGAGTTTGTCGTAAAAGTGTACTTAAAGCGTTTTTGAGCGTCCGAGTCGTTGGCGAGAGTTTCTTTCCAATCGCCAGTGTGAGTTTATTGCCTATGTGGAACGTGCGCGTGGCCGTGGTCACTTTGGAAAGTTGTTTCGCACAGGTGGCCGTTTACGGTGTGTGGGCAACGTGCACTGTGTTAGGCAGTAGTTACGATATAAGGTTATATCAGGTCATATCTGGGACTTGACGTTCCGGAGCTGGCCTTGGGCGGTGAGGCAGTTCGCAGTGAAGGGTTTCTTGCTTAACTACTCTTGCTAGACAACGTGGGATACTTTAAAGCACTCGAACTTCAGTTTGCATTTTTACAGTTCGCATTCTTCAAAAAGCGAATGCCGCGGCAGGTACTGGAACCCGCGACTTTGGGTTCAGCAGGCGAATGCCTGGAACCCTGAACTACCGCGGTGGTTTAATAGTATAATAGTAGCTAAGAATATTGAATCTGTGCTTCCTTTTTGAATTGAACAGTATGTATGAGCCCGATGTAACATTGTGGTAGTGCAGTGTTTATACATAAAGAACATTACTCCACAAACACACAACATGGGTTTAAACCACGCGATTTCGGGCTGCGGGATTCATTACAAATCAGGCATGTGCATCAACAGTTCCATTCTCGAAAACCACTCAGGCACTGCTTGTGTCTTGAAAACATCAATAACACTCGCAACGGCTGCGCGAAAATACTGCCGTATTTTCCTCGCATCAGTAATCTGATTATAAATTTGGCAGTAAAGAAAAAAAAAAGCTGTGGGGGTGCAGTGGTCAGGGCACTGGATTACTGTGCCCAAGGATGCGCTCGACTACTGTGCCCAGGGATGCTGGATCGAATCCCGGCCGCGGCGGCCGCTTTTCGATGGAGGCTCGTTAAATAACCCCAGGTGGTCGAAATTTCCGGAGCCCTCCACTACGGCGTCTTTCATAGCCTGAGTCGCTTTGAGAATTAAAGCATATAAACTAAACCATTCTTACGGTTGCTAGTGCATTTTTTTAATTGTTAGCGGTATCATTATATTCACTTCGGCTCACAACACGTCAAAAACGACTTCTTCCGCGGCATCGACATTGATCATTCATCGTGCGTCGTGTGACAAGGTGGGACTTCCCTTTTAAACAGCCGAGACAGTTTTTTCAAAATGGCGGCGCCCCTGTGAGATTCTCACTTCTCATTATCCAGAGGCATCAAGTGCAGAATAGACGTTCTGCTTTAACATCGTGCTGTAGATTCATGGTATTTCCAAGAATGCTTATTCAAAAAGAGACCAGAGAGTAGCACCTTGGTCTTTCAAAAAGAAAAGAAAAAAAGACTAAAAACTTTTCTATGCCTCAAGCACCTTGACCCCAAATAAAACCTTTAGGGAATTTTATCTCTCTATATATACGATTCAATTTAGTTGCCTTGGTGACCTTCGGACGGTATACCGCTTAAAATGTAGTACATCGTTTATATAGATCTTCCTCGACAGATTACTATACACCGTGTGTTTCCCTCGCAAAAAAGGCGGTAAGCTATCAACAGGCGTTACCATGGTGGTTACACTATCAAGCTTAGAAAACACGCGGAGAAAGTTGACTGCCGCTAGTGTCAGTAACTCTTCCCTTTCAGCGGATAGCAGTGGACGTTGTTGTTCCACTCTTGAGGCAAGAGGTTTTCCGCGTTCGCCCTATCCGTCTCCCTCCTGGTCGGCGTCTGTGTGCTCGGAGGGTGTTTATGGCGCGTCGTTCGTTCATCGTCTCGACGCGTGGCCAAATATACAGCGCCCGTCGGCCCCTCTGTTTATGTCGGCCCGCCTTGTCGACGGGGTTGTAATCTACTGCACATCATGAGCGCGTTGCCAAGTCTTCGCCGGCGGCAAAGTTGTTTGCACTCGGTGGTTTTACTTTAAACGCGGTTGTGCCAGTGGCCAAGGTGGGGATTCCGCCCATTAGTACTGGTGTGCGCGTTTACTCTCCCAGCTACAAGTGGCGTCTTCCTTCGCGCGCTCTAAGTAGGCCGCTTATTACGAGCCACTGAACTGATTGGCTGTACGAAAAACTAAAAGATGTATAGAAAGAATGAAAGAGCGTTGTTACGCGACACAAACTGTCAAAGTACGGCGGAGAATAAGCTTTGGTTGTGCTTTCTTTCGTTGTAACGAGGCGTAAAACTCAATGGGCGCCATGGACTTGACGACCGTTTGGGGGAAATTTGGCGCCCTTTTCTTTTTTTTTCTTTTTCAGATCTATATACATGGATCGTAACATTGCATGTATTCGCCTACGGCCGAAGACAAGTCCTTTTCCAAAACGTTGGCTTGTCTTGCGAATCGAGGCTCCACTTCACAGCATTGTTCACTTCTCTTTCATGCTACCGATAACTAATTTAAAACGCAATTTTCTTTTCTTTTCCTTTTTTTTTTCTTAAGTTGTCCCTGTTTCAGTTCGGGTCATGTGGTGCATGCAAAAACGGCGAAGTTTTTTGGTCCCCTTCATCGCTTGTTCTAATTATCAGCTTTTGGCGCAGGACGACGTTAACGTTGTGAATTGCAGCATAGCAGGAACTTTATTTGTTACCTTTTTTTCTTGACTTAATTTCAACGCCATGTGCTCTGTTTCGGCCATGGAAATAAGAACCGAAGAAAAGAGTGAGAAATGAATGAAGTGCTAAATCATAGAAGCGCGAGCAAGGAAAATATCGATACTTAACTAGCGTCTTACACATTAAAGGTATTAACGGCACCACGTTCAGAGAGTTGACCATGGGGATCAAGCGACACTTTTTTTTTTTTGGTGCTGTTGCTTCCCCTGTTTCTCCGATTGTGCACATTTGTCGTTCTGTGTATTTATACGCTCACGCAATATGTATATTAGAAGTTTAATAAGTGATGTGTATGAGGATGCAGACTAAGGCCAATAAAAAAAAAATAAAAAAAGTAGAGGGGAGCATTTATGTTTTTCCGTGCAACTTAGCGTTTCGCGCTTCTCGGAGCCATATGCAGTAGATAACTTGACCAGATGCATCTTTTCGTTTAGAAAGTTTGTTGCTCACCCCGCCGGGGTGGCGCAGAGGTTACGGCGCTCGACCACTGTTCCCAAGGGCGCGGGATCGAATCCCGGCCTCAGCGGCAGCTATGGAGGCGAAAAGCAAGGTGCCCGTGTGCTGTGCGATGTGAGTGCACATTAAATAACCCCAGGTGGTCAAAATTTCTGGAGTCCTCCACTACGGCGTCTCTAATAGCCTGAGTTGCTTTGGGACGTTAAACCCCACAAACCAAGCCAAACCAATTTTTGTTCGAGGCAGACTGAGGGGACGGACGGCGTACGCTCTGTAGCTCTGCTAAAATATCGAGCCTTCCCAACAAAGGAAACACTTATTCCATTCCCATGCCGCGGGTCCCTCGAGTTTCAAATTTCGTGCGAGTCCCGGTGGGCTCCTGTTGCAAAAGGGAGCGACAAACATTCCCTACAATTTTGCACACTTAGCTGCATTCGCTTTCGCCACCGCTGCATATTCGCTGCTTTTTTTTTTTTCTTCTTTCTCGCCTGTTTCTATCGCGAAAGCGCTTATTGATTGCGCTCTCAACCGAGGCGGCATTAATGGATGAAGCCCGTAATTAAATGCCCAAAGCACCTGTCATTCAGAATCAATTACTATCTGGTTCCCTGCCGAAACCTGCAGCATCCGTTTATGGGTTTTATGACTGGAAATTCGACGGTCTTTGGAAACCGGTTAGCGCGAACATGTACAACACAGAGAACAACGAGACGCATATATCTGTTATGGACGCTGGAAAGCCTTTTTATCTTTTTATCTTCGAATGCGCTCATGTGGATATTTGGATTGCGCAGCTGGCGTCAGCAAACTCGGTGTGAAAACTTCGGAACTGCTGCCTGGTTGAAAAATGGTCCGTTATTAATTGTCCGCACCTGGGCAGTACGCCGCACGTGGGCCTCTCACGTGGGCCTCTCACCTGATGGAAACCGGGCAATAGTTGGCGGGAAAAAAAATTGACAGGATTAAGACGGCGGTTCCCCGGTGCCAGCTAATATAGTTTTGAACTCTGCAATGACCTTGGCAACGAAAACTCGGGTCTAGGAACTTCTCTTACTACCTGATTCCCTCCGTTGATTCTGGTGTACAATGCGAGGGCTGTTGCAGTTGTAAAACAAAGCGTTGAGCTTTATATGCCTTATGTAGATTCCGACTATACGGAATATGTTTTTTTTTTTTGGTCTCGTGCAATGCGGCACTGAGTTCCCTTCTGTTTACGGGGTACGGATTGTACATCGATCATGGAGAAACAAAGCCATTCTTCAGGACTCAAAAATAACCGGGTGCACGCGACACCCAATGTACAGCTCGAGCGAGTTATACATCGGGTGCTTCTTGTACATCGGAAATTGAGGCATTGGAAGCCCCTTAAGGACAAGTGCACTATACGCCCCGTGCAAAGCGACGGTCGCGCCACTGGTGGTGTAATTGATAACTTAATGCGGGAGCGGAGCCGACTGCGTCGTCTGCTAGCCGCGCATTTCTCTGCAGACGTCGTCACGTCATGACTTCATTTTCACACGGCTTTTGCAGCTTTGCATAAACAGCATCCGCTGCCAGTGCAATGTGACACGAACTACGGGGCATCTACAGCAATGGGTAAATGTTCGAAAGCTATGGAAAAAAAAAAAAAACGCGCTAGGCATTGTATTTACTTGTCCCAACAAGGCGACAGCGGTGCCATCTCTTTCTGTTCGTTGGCTTATTGAGTCGGGTGCGTTTCGCGGTCGCAGACGGTGATGTCTGACGGGTCCAGGGATGCTGTTTTCATCGGCCCCACATATTCTTCATAGCAGTGAAAGCGCGGCCATGTCGTGAAAAAGGCAATGTATACATTTATCGGCCGGTCTCGTCTCGCCGGCCGTATACTGCAACTGTTTCGGCAGCGGCGTGCCGTCGAAAAAGTCGCCGCTTTGTCTGCGCTGCTCGCGTGAGACTAGTCGTCCATCACAGCGAAGCCAGCTGTCGGGGGTCCCCCCTTCCTCACGTCCCTCCGCCACTCGGCTGTTCGTGGCATTTCCGTCTGACGCTGTGCTGTTGTCGAGACAAGGTTCTGGCTAGGACACCGAGTCTTCTTGCACCCTCGTGTTAGGAGTGTCGCGGTGTCCGACTGCGAAACAGCAAACCTCGCGGTCGCTCGCTCCGCCGCACCACAACCACACGCCTAATCACGTACGCACGCACGCACACATGCACGCGCGCGCGCGCTAACGCGCAGAGTCACAACCACCTTGCAGAGTGGCGAGTCTGGATGGCTTCCCGTTAGTGGCGCCAAGTATCAATGTGGTCTAAATTTCTTAAAAAGGTGGCAGGCTTATGTGTCAGCCGTAGACTGAGAAATTCCGGCATTTTTTTTTCAAGGCGATAGCTTTAAGAGCCCCATGTCTGCAGAAAAGCCGGTGTCGGCGTTGTGGTTGTAACGCGAAAATCAGACGAACGTAAAAAAAGAATAACTGTTTTACGGAAACCCGCAGAATCGGACACGGTTACTACACAGTGCGAGGCGAGCACGCAACCACTCCGCCACAGAACTGCATTGCTTCTCTTGCAATAAAAATGGACCTATAGTGTATGCATTACCTTGTGACTATCAGGTAATGTTTAGTTGCGTCAATAGAATTACGGAATTAATAGTTAAGCGAGTAGCAAAGGAAATTTCCGCGTTGCTTACGAAACGAAGCGGAAATTTTCTTTGCTACTGGAAAATTCCTTCGATCATACGGCGCTGCCGCAACAGATGGCGCGAGCTGCCGCCCTCTTCAAAGCCTTATAACATCCATCCATCGTTTGCATCGGGTTTAAACGCTATCACGTAGAACTCTTAAAAGCGAAGCTTAAGCGTCCTCCAATTCCTTTTTTTTTTTTTTTTACCTGTTGTGCGGACCCCGGTTCTCCCCTCGTGACACATTCTGGAGAGGGATTAATGAACCTCCGTTTTCTCTCCTTGCTTTCCCTCTTTCTTTCTGTACGCTGTGTGTTTCTTCCGCACAAAAGGCTCTAGGCTGTCATCAAGAGGTCATGATGACTAACTCCTCATGTTAAGGCTATGAGGCGTTACGAAGACCTCATGGTAAGCACCGTAGGCCTCTTTCTTTCTTTCTTTCTTTCTTTCTTTCTTTCTTTCTTTCTTTCTTTCTTTCTTTCTTTCTTTCTTTCTTTCTTTCTTTCTTTCTTTCTTTCTTTCTTTCTTTCTTTCTTTCTTTCTCTCTTTCTCTCCTCTCTCTCTCTCTCTCTCCCTCTCTTTCTTTCTTTCTTCAAATCTTCCACACGCCGCCTCGCAGCCGCCCAGATCATATGGATTCCATTTATTCCGACTAATTCCCACCTGGCTGGAAAAGAGGCCGCCATCGCCTCAGCCCAAGGTACGCTAACCGGGCACATCGTAACAAGGCAGTATTGTCCAGGCGGACCTCGGAGAAGCCAACATCTCCCCAAGAAATAGACTGACAGCCTCCTGCATTGCAGTCCTGATAGAAGAACATATTTCCCACTGCACGCGAGACTAACAAAAGGAATAGTCACCCTCAAAAAAACAAAAAACACGAACCATCCGTCACGCCAAGGTAGGGAAAAAACAGGCAGGAGACAAGGCAGTAGGTGACTATGGCATTGGTTCTAGGAATAGCAGAGGGGAGTTACTAGCTGAGTTTGCAGAGCGCAATAACTTACGAATCATGAATACCTTCTTCAGCAAACGGAAGAACCGAAAATGGACATGGAAAAGTCCGAACGGAGAGACTAAAAATGAAATCGACTTCATAATGTGTTCAACCCCCGCCATTGTGCAGGATGTAGAGGTAATCGGGAAAGTTCGATGTAGTGACCACAGGATGGTGAGGTCCCGAATTAGCCTAAATCTGAAGAAGGAACGCAATAGATTAGTAAGAAAGAAACCCATCAACGAATTAGCGGTGAGGGGGAGGGCAGAAGAATTCAGGATCTCGCTACAGAATAGGTATTCAGCTCTAACTGAGGATGGCGACATTACCCTAGAGGCAAGGAACAATAATTTCAGAGATATCATTACTGAGTGCGCGGTAGAAGTAGGCGGTAGGATAGTTAGAGAGGATACCGGTAAGCTGTCTAAGGAGACGAAAGATTTGATTAAGAAACGGCAGAGTATGAAAGCTTCCAATCCAACAGACCAGATCGAATTGGCCGAGATATCAAAGCTAATCAATAAGCGCAAGGTGGCCGATATAAGGAAGTATAACATGGAGAAAATTGAGCATGCTGTAAAGAACGGGGGAAGCCTTAAAGCGGTAAAGAAGAAATTGGGCATAGGCAAAAACCAGATGTATGCGATAAGGGACAAGGCGGGCAACGTCATCACTAATATGGACAAGATAGTCAAAGTAGCCGAGGAATTCTATACAGATCTCTACAGTAGCCAAAGTAGTCAGGACCGTAATGAGATTGGCGGTAGGGAAAAACAGTCAGACGTTCCACCAGTGACGAAGGAAGAGGTCAAGAAAGCACTAGAAACTATGAAAAGGGGGAAATCAGCTGGAGAGGATCAGATAACTACAGATTTGCTGAAGGACGGGGGGGATATCGTGCTAGAAAAACTGGCCACCCTGTATACGCAGTGCCTGGTGTCATCGACGGTACCGGAAGCATGGAAGAATGCAAACATTATCCTCATTCACAAGAAAGGGGACTCTAAGGACCTTAAAAATTACAGACCAATCAGCTTACTGTCTGTTACGTATAAGGTATTTACTAAGGTAATCGCTAATAGAATCAGGACAACCTTAGACTGCAATCAAGCAAAGGATCAAGCAGGGTTTCGGAAACGGTACTCTACTATCGATCATATCCATACCATCAATCAGGTGATAGAAAAATGCTCGGAATATAACCAGCCCTTATACATAGCATTCATTGATTACGAAAAAGCATTTTACTCAGTTGAAACGTCGGCGGTGATGCAGGCATTGCGAAATCAGGGGGTAGACGAGCCGTACGTGAAAGTGCTGGAAGATATATATAGTGGCTGCACAGCAACCATAGTTCTACATAAAGAAAGCAACAAAATTCCCATAAAGAAAGGTGTTAGGCAAGGAGACACAATCTCCCCAGTACTATTCACAGCATGTTTAGAGGAAGTATTCAGAGACTTGGAATGGGAGCAGTTAGGGATAAGGGTAGATGGAGAATACCTCAGTAATCTGCGATTTGCTGATGACATTGCCTTGCTAAGCAACTCGGGGGATGAACTGCAAACAATGATTGATGACCTAGACAGGAAAAGTAGAAAGGTAGGCTTGAAAATCAATATGCAGAAGACTAAGGTAATGTTCAACAGCCTCGGGAAGGAACAGGAGTTTACATTAGGTAGCGAAATACTGGAAGTAGTAGGCGAATATATCTACTTAGGACAGGTAGTAACCGCAGATCCGGATCATGAAAAGGAAATAACAAGAAGAATAAGATTGGGATGGAGCGCGTTTGGCAAGCACTCGCAGATTATGACTAGCAGCTTACCGGTATCGCTCAAGAGGAAAGTATACAACAGTTGCATCTTGCCTGTACTCACCTATGGGGCTGAAACGTGGAGGCTAACCAAGAGAGTTCTACTTAAGTTGAGGACAACCCAGAGGGCTATGGAACGAAAAATGGTAGGGGTAACATTAAAGGGCAACTCCGGGGGTTTTTTGACATTCGAATATTCCAATAAAAATTTTACTGTAGATTCTCCTCTCCGTCCTGACGCATTCTACAAAATTTGGCCGCCGTGCGATAATCCGTTCGCGCGCAACACGACTTTAAAATATGCTGTTTTCATGGCTTAAATTGAGACTATTTCGGCCGGCAACACTGAGTTTCTGACGTCACAAACAGTATACCGGCGTTACTGTCCACTTCCCGCATGATTATGAAATTGTGAGGCTTATATTGAACTACCTCAGACATTTTATGCAATGCTTCATGATTTCCATGCTTTATTTTCACCATCCAACGCACGTACGAGTGTTTCTCTAATACTGAGTGTGACGTCACCATTTCGTCACCTGGGACGTCATTTCTGGCCGTGAAAGCAGTTTCGGTTTCGATTTGCTGTTTTTTCTTTTTAAAAATACTTCTAATTGGAATTTCGAAAAACGGTTTTTTGTGTTCGAGTCAGGACGTGTCGAGGATTTTAATTCAACCAAAAACACAGAATGATGGAAAAACCACCGGAGTTGACCTTTAAGAGATAGAAAGCGTGCAGAGTGGGTCAGAGAAATAACTCAAGTTAACGACATTCTAGTGGAAATTAAGAAGAAGAAATGGACATGGGCAGGACATGTAGTGCGAAGAGAGGATAACCGATGGTCGCTGAGGGTAACAAACTGGATTCCAAGGGAAGGAAAGCGTAGCAGGGGGCGGCAGAAAGTTAGGTGGGCGGATGAGATTAAGAAGTTCGCAGGGGTCAAGTGGATGCAGCTAGCACAGAACCGGGTTAAGTGGAGAGATATGGGAGAGGCCTTCGCCCTGCAGTGGGTATAATCAGGCTGATGATGATGATGATGATGATCCGTCACGCCCACGGCACTTCACTACACAGGACCTCGCCCACTACATACAGCTATGAAAGCGCAGTCTGCAAAGTACCAAACGCTCTACTGCGCATGGCGTAGGGATGCAGGGGAACGCATGGAACCATTAGCACAGAAGTCCTAACCGAAAAGCAGTGGGAGGCTCAGCTGTCAAGCTCCAGCCCAACCCCAGGACACGGGAGGTGACTGGGGTCCCTGGCGTCTTGCCCACGTAGCGTGAAGACTTCTCGCCTGCTGAATAAAAGTTTATCTCCTTCTCTCCCTGTCCTTCTTTTCCTATCCTTCTTTCTTTTGCTCGCTATCACTTTCTTGCTTCATTTTAATATTTCTGCATTCCTTCCGTTCATTCCTTTCTTTGCGCGTTTGATGCATTTGAGGAGCGTGGGCTTTAACGGAAGGAAGTTCTTCGCTTTCCCTTTTTTTTTCTCTCCTGAGCGTAGTCACATCATTAGGATTGATATAAAACTAATGGAATGTGACTGCTTTTTTTTTCTCCTCTTCTTTTTATCTGCACTTCCCCTTCTGTGTCCTTCCTCCCTCGCAAATGACGATGCTGTCCGTGCACCGGTTACCATACCGACACACACACACATATTCAGTGGCCTGTAGCTTTCAGGAAGACAAAGTAAAGCGTATTAATCCCCCAAAGTGACTCATTTCTCTTTTTTGTCTGACCCTACTCTTAGTTGATTGCCCGCACATTGCTTCGCGAACCTGTACACGGACTGCATACGAGCACACCGGGACAGCCACATGGGTGCGGTAGGCTTTATTAAACCGCGCCTAACCCGCGTGTCCAGGCCAGGATCCGAGCCTTTGGGCGGGAAATTGGCTCACACAGGGAGCGAGCCTGTCCCGAAAGGAGAATTCTGGGAAAAGGACGCTGAAACTGAACGCACGTGCCCGACCGTCTGAGCGGGCGCTCAGTCAAGGAAACGCGCCGCCCTGTTTATCTAATACGCGGCGCGCGGCGGGCCGCCCATTTGTCAAGCCGTGATGTCGCTGGCCCGGCTTCCCCTTAAGCTCTCACCGCCCCCCTTTGCCCAGCCTCCGCGGAGGACCGTTACTCACGCTATAGTGCGTAGTGGCTTTTTCGGTCTTTGTTCGTCTCGGTCTCCCTCGCTCTTTCCTGCTACTTCGGCTGTTCCTTCTCCGTGAGCCGCGGTCGGATATGCATCGTTTGTCATATATGGGTCTGCGCCGTACCAGTGTGCATGCGGGGTTGTTGGTTGACAATGTGGAATCCCATTCTGATGATACCAATGTGAAAGTGTGCGTGGCCAGGCGTTTGAACAAATAAACCGGCTATCTGAGGGCCGTCCTAAATGCTCTTCATTTTCACGGCCTTTCGAAGGTGCGCCCTTGAGAGGAACTGTAGGGTGGACAGTTGACAAGACTCATGGGAGTAGTTTGAAGCTCATTCTTCATCAATTTGTGATACACGATAGAAAAAACAAAAATCAGGAGCTATAGGCATAGCCTGACAAGGGCACCTGCCCTATCGATCAGTGAAGGCAGAAATAAATAACAGTGCAATAATAACGAGTACATTTTGGTCATTACACACATTGCGCTTTACAATCATGTATATGTAAATGGAGCTATCACAGAAGCCCCTGTGTTCACTCGAAGCTATTTTTTGTTTTCTTCGTGCAGGTATTTCCACGAAAATTCCTATTATAGAAGCTCGTATAATTTTTCCAGGCTGCCATCTGGTTCTTCACTTTCACGGTGGAAATGTCCTCTCCTTGGAGCGCTTTCGTGCAGTGCCAACGCAAGTGTGGAATTGGTGGTACGACGTTTCGTGTCGCATGGCGTTCTCGTAGCCATGTGACATTTTCATGCAACTTGAGTGTCACATCACCTTAAGCCCGTTATATTTAGTGGCACGGGCAGAAGCATATTATTTTTTATTATTATTGGGCAGCCCTCCCCATACTATATGTCAAGTCACCTTGTCACGTGATACTCTCATAGTAACATTAGATTTTCATGCAACTTGACTGTCATATGATACAAACTCACTTGATAGTATCATAATCACGTGACATAGTCAATGATCGTTAATTAATGACACAACTGATCATGACTTATGACTAATGACCATGACTGTATTGATTATTCGCTGCCTTTGTCACATCTGGCAGCACAGTTTGAGGACACTCCCGGTGTTAACATAGCCTACTAAAGCTTTCGCCTTAATAACATTACAGAGTCGAGCCCTGGTGTACTGATACCATATAGTTCGAATTATTGGCTACACCGAACACACAGATAATCGCCTTCAAACTTCAGCCTTAAAATACACGAAAGTCGCGCTGTATATCGGACTACAGTTGCACAAGCCGTTCGATGTATCCAGCTGCGTGGTGCTTCCCTGCAAGTGGCGCCTCTCCTGCCGACAGTTTCGATCACTGCTCAAGCACCTGCTGGCGGCGATATCTTTGTTAAAGCCACGTGGTGAGGTGAGCGTGAAGTGTGCTTGAGGGGGGCCTTCGGTCTCTCTTACTCGTTTTCCATGCAACTCCGCAGTCTTTCGCTGCTGAAGGCGTTGCGGAAAACGGCTGCACCTTCATGCTGCAGCGTTCTGTTAGCATGCTTGATTATTCTATTTGCAGCGTACTGGAAAACATAACTAAACATGTTTCGATAGTCAGTGCATCGTCCCAGTGCAGCGTCCGGAGCGGATTTGATGCGAAGAAGATTTGACCTTTAACAACGCCTTCCCAGCAGCACGCTGTCATGACGCAAAGGTACGCATGCGTGACTGCTAAGCGGTCACTAGCGTGGTCGCATTGTTTTGCTTGCAGCTATACAGACAAGCTTATTGGTTGCCATTTTGTTATATATCGAAGTATCGATATATGAAACAGTTTTCGTCATCCCCTTCGAATTCGATGCACCCGCTTTCGACTGCTTTCTTTAGATTATTGCACCCTTTACTTTTTTATTTTAGGGTTGGGGGGAGGGGGGAGTAAGGAAGGGATTAGCGTTTCGTCCTGTTATCATCGCCATGACCAACTGCAGCGCATGCAAATGCCACGCTATACCTACTCTGCTACCCCATGGCCCTCCTCTTAATCCTGCCCTTCCCTGCGGTAAGCGTGCCCTTCTCGCCAAAGTTTCGTCTTCCCACTTCTTAGCCGCCGCTTGGCCACGTTTGCTCACACGTGTCTGTAGCCCTAAAGGTCACTCGGAGCTCTGCCATGCGAGTTATATGTTTTCCATGCTGAGTAAAAAAAAAAAAAAATCAAACAGGTTTTTTTCTTCTGATTTTTACAACGACAGATGCAGCGGCACGTAACTGCTCTAGAATCAGCTGGACGCGGCCATTACCCTTGTGCCTTCTCCGAAGGGTTCGTTAGGCCTACAGTCAATTATGACAACCTTATAATAACGGATCAACAAAGTTAAACTCATTTTGCCATCTTTATTCTTTCAAATGCACAAGGTCACTCGGAGCTCTGCCATGCGAGTTATATGTTTTCCATGCTGAGTAAAAAAAAAAAATCAAACAGGTTTTTTTCTTCTGATTTTTACAACGACAGATGCAGCGGCACGTAACTGCTCTATAGAATCAGCTGGACGCGGCCATTACCCTTGTGCCTTCTCCGAAGGGTTCGTTAGGCCTACAGTCAATTATGACAACCTTATAATAACGGATCAACAAAGTTAAACTCATTTTGCCATCTTTATTCTTTCAAATGCACAAGGTCACTCGGAGCTCTGCCATGCGAGTTATATGTTTTCCATGCTGAGTAAAAAAAAAAATCAAACAGGTTTTTTTCTTCTGATTTTTACAACGACAGATGCAGCGGCACGTAACTGCTCTATAGAATCAGCTGGACGCGGCCATTACCCTTGTGCCTTCTCCGAAGGGTTCGTTAGGCCTACAGTCAATTATGACAACCTTATAATAACGGATCAACAAAGTTAAACTCATTTTGCCATCTTTATTCTTTCAAATGCACAATTAGAGTCTACGCTCTAATCCATTAGGCTATCTTTTTGTCTTTCAATGTTAACGTAACCACTAGGCTTTCCATGACCCGATTCGCTGCAATCAGGTTAGTTCTAAGCCTTTTTTGTTGTCCCCTCACTGCTTTCTTCCGCAGAAGAGTGCACTGGCCGCTACAGTAGATTGCATCGTAGCAGTCGTGGAACTTAACTGAATTCGTCCCTGGCAATTGACTTCGTATGAATATCAAGGTCATCGACAGGCGGGCCAACTATGGTGCACTGCGCTAATGCTTACGTAATACTCGGCTAATGCTTACGTAATATGACGGCTGGGGTTGCGAACTGCCTGCGCATAGGTAAAACCAATATTCTGTGCCGCTAACGATATGAGCAGAACGGTCGCAAAATTTGTGGAACGAAAACGGAGCTGCTTGATCCCGGTGTAAAAGGGACGTGCGCACTTGTCCTCATAATGCTTGTCTTGCCTTTAGCTGACTTGTCGTTTAGCATAAATCGTATGACCGTCCCATATTTGTCGAAAAGTGTTCAGCGGATGTGTTCAGCTTGTCATTTTGTTCACTGAAGAGTCGGGAAGAAAACGAGTGTCGGAAGGTCAACGTGTCTTGAATAATCTTATAGATGACCTAACCACGAACTGTGGTTATTATCACTGATGTATTACTGAAGGTATTCCCCCCTTCCCCTTTATTTTACATGCGGGCTGTTTCACGTCGTGATATGTTTGTCTATGCGCTGTTTGTAAAGAAGAATGCACTTGCCGTGATGTGTAGTCACGTTTCCTGGTAAACACCGAGACGTATACGCGTGAAATTTTATTCGTTATACTCTCTTTCATCAGGATACAATTTTGCTTTTCCTCTGTCCCGTTCAGTTCACTTAATGCCGAGTTTGTTACCAATATGGCCCTCATAGCCAGTGCAGAGACAGGCTTTGAGCGGAGGAAGTTTTCATTGGAAACAGGGCAGGAAGAAGTGTACGGCATTTGTTAAAACATCGACTCCACACGCACATTTGGGAGAAGCTGAAACAAGTTCAACGTAATACGTGCAGTTATCGTTATCATCATCATCATCATCGGCCGGTCAGCAGTGCGCGCCAGTGCCAATTGAGCACCTTTTTTGGTTAACTCTTTGAATGGAGCGCACCGAACGAACCTGCGGAAACCCCCCACTTATACGCGTATTTCTTGCATTGTTTCGAGAATTGAGACCGTACAGGTGTCCGCTCAAGAAACTAATGGTCCCCATTCGTATAATTTGCGCCAGTTCCGCCCGTTCGGTGTACTTACGCAGCCTTTGAATTTCAATACAAATGGAAAACTGGGCGCTTTGTTGGTGGTTTAACATAATGAACAGCGAAAAACGACCAGTACGCTTCGTGTGTCACCCGCTTTCTTTGTCCTTTTGCGGTGTTCATTACGTTAAACTTTTAAAAGTTTGAACATGGACGTATAAGCGGGTTAAAACGATTTATTTCGGCTGCTCTGCATTCCTATCCGCTGCAACAGATTCAACCTATATGTTTTCAAGGTATGCTCTTCGACTAGATCTCTTGAGCAATGTCGTGCGTTAGTTAGTTATCGTGGTTACAAAACGGAGCGTACTTTATCCATTGTTCAGCCGTTATACATAAAAGATTTAAGCGTCCCGGCACTCTTTCGCAGCCCAGAAATGTAGTGCTGTTGAAACCATCGCCCGGCACGCGGGAAGAACGGTGAAACAAAGAGAGACTTAAGCGGCGATATAAAGAAAACTTGGAAACCAGAGCTGCGAGGTTTCTTCAGCAATGAATGGCAACAGTTTGACCGTTTTGTTCGTAAGGGGATTCTTCAGAAGAGCTTGCAATAGCCATTGCGAAGAAGACAGGGAAAAGGGAATGGCTAAAAAAAAAAAGAAAAAAAAAAAAAGACAGCAGGTCTAAACTTTTCCTGAGGCGTATCGATCGCTCCTCTTGATGTCCTTCCGAATAGAGCTCCCTGGCTTTATTCGTCGTTGCGTGGGCGTCACGCTTTCTCAAGCGGCTTTTGTTTGTATAGTTTTGTGCACGATTCCCTAAATTCTCCTAACCCTCTTGCGCAAGTCAAATCAGGAGCCCTCTGGTCGGGGTGAGAGGGGTCTTGTAGACCGAGGCTGTGCTTAAGAAATGAAAAGCTCCACGCTTTTGACGAGACTATAAGGACCCCCCCCCCCCCCCCCCCCGTTCCCCTCTTGCCTTCCCCCGTTCCCCCCCCCCCCCCTTCATTTCAGGACTTTGCGCCACTTGATGCGTACACAAATGAGGGAGCCAGTTCTTTTTTTTTTTCTTTTCTTTTGGTCGCGATGCCGGCGCGTGTATCGATCTGTACTACCATGCACAGCTCAGCATGTGACGGGGGAGACATGCTCTGAGGAGCCAATAGGCGCCAGAATCAAGGAAGTCTCTATGAAGAAATTCTTCCAAGCTGGTGCGGCGCTGCCATGTTGATTAATTATTAGTGTATAAATCGATCCTATAGGGACCGTGCGACAGATTTTCGTATCTGAAGGCGCGTACGCTGTGTATATATGACCGCATACAGGTGGGAAAGAATATTTTATTCGACCTATCTTTCTGGACTAGAAAGACGAAGATGATGATGAAATAAGAAGGTGATATAGCCCCGAAAGTAGGCACGTGATTTTGCCGACAGTCGATGTGTACGCATTTACATTTTAATTGCCATCAGCTTAGAACGTGAAACGCAAAATAAATTACAAGTGGAGACATATTTCATGAAAGCCCTATTTGACATTCATTTTGCTTCCTAATGAGGTTGTAGGTTGTCAGCTTAGTGTACGAAGGCGCTTCCTCGAAGAACGTTCCGGGATGTAACAAAGCTAACCTTAAACGCGAAGGGGCAGCAGTCTAGAGTCGGAAACATTAAAAGAACAGTCGGGCTATAGTGACTCGGTTCGGAGGAAGAGCTGCGCAGAGTCGTTGCAAACGTGGGCTAAAAAACTCATTGCATTCGTGTAGTTCGACCAAAGCGGAAGCAGGCGAGCACAGTATCGCCTACGACTTCGCGATTCCACCCATACTGTCGCACCGGAGGTGCCTGCTAAAGGTTCAGGCTGATGGATCGATTCCTGGATCCTCAACCCGATCTCCTATATCCCCTATATCCCCCTATATCCATATATTCCCCTATGTCTAAGCCATATATCCGAAAAATTACGTTGGTCATCTGAGAAGTTTAGATAAAAAATTCAGTGCCCGAAGATCACGAGATCGTCCGAGCCATTTTCTTTGGTCGGGTGTTGCTTTTGACGAGTTCACTGCTGCGGAAGAAAGATCGGCGATGTAGCGTATCGGAGTCGACACGCTGATGAGAAAGGGGGCCCGCAGACATGCCTTAAAATCAGTGTAGGCTAGAAAAAATCTCGGGGGAGAGGGAGAGGGGCACTTCAGCTTAAGCTCCTCCGTTAAGGATGTCACGTGACAGGGCTCATTGTTCCCGTCGGCAGGCTCCCCTTGCGGATGATTGTTGGTGTACATGCACTGCGCTATTCGTCGAATGACTAATCCGTGAATTTGGGTCTCTTACCACGCGCATACTAACCACCACACGCCCGTAATTACGTTACCGCGTTATGTCAAAGACCGCTCGACACCGGCCTAAAACCTAGCTCTAACCCAGCCGTACGACGTCCCTGCTGGTCTAATTCGTGGCGTCGCCCAACTCGCAGATCATTCAAGTACGCTGCGATCTGATCGATGATCGGTTGTGCCTCACTCAACATTACGGGCCACGCGGCGCGAAGAAGCAGCCCCCGACTCGCCCCACGCAGCCTTCTGACTCGAGCAAGAGAGAGAGAGAGAGAGAGAGAGAGAAAATTAGTGTTCGAAGTGTACAGGGTCGTCCACTTCTAGCTGTAACACAGTCACTGCTATGAAAGCAACGTTGTAGTCCGACACAGGAGAACCACAGAGGGACCGGGAGGTGGTGCTTCGCATGATCTGCCACTCAACTTTATTGCTTGGCTAGGTCAGATGCAATGGCGCTTTGAAAGCTGTGATCGCGTTTTAGTTAGAAGTGGATGGCCCTGTACTTCTGTCTGCCTTATAATCGAGTTCAGTTTCGTCGTTCGACACTGTAACAACTTTCTTTCCCCTATGGAGCAGACTAGGCGTTCTTAATGTTAGTGAAGCGATAACTTTCTAAGTGTGCGCAGCCCTTCAAACTGGGAGAGATCTTCTGGCTGTAATCGAATTGGGAACGTGACAAAAGCTTTAAAAGTTTTCCGTGGCGCCATTTTTACGTCTCATTACGGCGTGCCTATCACCTCCTCGTCCTGACCTGATCAAGCGTCGGCCACGCGCTGCACAGAGTTAACCACGGCATGCACGTTGCAGGTTCCGCCGCTAGGCTTCATGTAGCATGCACCTCTACACCATCCCCATCCTTTCCTTTTCTTCGTCAAAGCCGGGCCCTCGCCTGTCCCTGATTAAGCAGTTCGAATTTCAATCTTCGCCTCGTGTCACCGCCCGGGGTCTAATGCACCTCCGGGCTGCGGCTTCATTTCTTCGTACCCGTCGCGTCGAGCCCTTTGAAGAGCGCAGCGCGCACTTTGCGCGCTGCCATTCTTCGTAAAGGCGGCCTTTGGTCGGGCAGCTGCTGCTCTACTGCGCCCTCTCATTATGCTTTCGGATGGGCTTGGTGGTGCCGAGAAAAGAAAAGAAAGGTAAAAAAGAATGTTGAAAGAAAGTCGAGGTGAAAGGAGCAATGACGCAAACAAAAGAAAATTAGGGAGGAAGAGCGGCAGATTGAAAACGAGGGAGGCTGCAAGATAAAGTAGGCGAAGAAAGAAGGATGGAAACACCGAAAAGAAAAAAAGCGAACGGAGAAAAGAGAAAAGTAAATAGAAAAGTGAGAAACAGAGAGAAACAGGGTAGACAAAGGCAAAGAAAGAAATGAAGGATAGGAAGAAAGAGAAGGCAGGAAGGTGTGAAGGGGAGATGGAAAGAAGAAAGCAAGGCAACGGGAGCAAAAAGGTGAAAGAAAAGGAGATCGAAGGAAGGAGAGAAAAAGAAAAGACACGAAATAAACTCGACTCTCGCCGTGGTGGTCTGTTCTTCTTGTCCCCTTTATTCCTGTAAACCACCTCACTAAACTGGGGCCCGAAGCGTCGCACAAATTTTTCCGTGAGGCCATTAGGCTGTCAGCACTTTGCTTTTGGTTGTCGCACAAAACCCGGAAAATATTTTGCTCGGCCTTCCGGTTTTGCTTAAACCTTAGAAATGTGATTGTGAAGAAATAAAAAAAAAACTGAAACATCGAGGTAATAACTCGCATCTCTGCTACTTCCACGTTAATTCACGTCACCTAACCGAAGAGTGTAATATACCGCTAGTGAAGGGATGGGGCGTGAAGATCAAGAAATGACTTTCTGTGCCGAGAAATCGTTCCTGAAGCTTCGCTCAAGTGGTAATATGATTTTAAATGTAGCTAACAAAAACTGATGATGTAGTGGTTTGCACAGCGTCGTTTGTCCTTTCTTTCCTGGGACCTAGTTCCCTTTCAATAAGTGTCTACGCCAGCAGAGTGAGAAAACGGAGAGTAAGAACGGAAAACAAGAAGCCCGCCATGGAATAGAGTAAGAAAGACTCAAAAAAGGAATAGCTATAAAGAGCGCAAAGGAAGACACCTCGACGAAGGCCGACAGCCGTCAGCGACCACTAGCTCAGTGTAGCCGTTTGAGGCTTCATTATAAGGGCTTTCGCCCAAACGTACAACAAAATGCGAGCGGGGGTGAGGAATGCAGTCTGTGTACTCAGGAGAAATCGCTCGATCAAATACGGATATTTGATTTTTTTTTTTTTTTTTTCCCCGGTGGGAACGAAATTGGCGCGAAAACTGCCGCGTGTGTCAGTTTCTCTACTTTTCTCTATAGTCGAAACTGACTTGGCGAATCCCCTCCGAGGTGCGGCGTACTTGAAACGAGCGAACCCGATTGTACTCGGCGATATACTTCTAAGCGCACACGCACGGTTGCCTCAAAAAAGGAGATATTTTTATACCAAGCTAACATAATATTTTGTTCGCAGTTTGGTTCGCTGCTTTGTTGCTCTTGAGCAAAGAGCCACCCTGGCCTAAAGTATCGCTCGTTATTATTATTTTTTCATTGATTGATTTCTTCTTTTTCACTGTTCTAACTCAAGAAGCAACGAAGTATATTTCCCGGTGTGTGTGTGTGTGTGTGTGTGTGTGTGTGTGTGTGTGTGTGTGTGTGTGTGTGTGTGTGTGTGTGTGTGTGTGTGTGTGTGTGTGTGTGTGTGTGTGTGTGTGTGTGTGTGTGTGTGTGTGTGTGTGTGTGTGTGTGTGTGTGTGTGTGTGTGTGTGTGTGTGTGTGTGTGTGTGTGTGTGTGTGTGTGTGTGTGTGTGTGTGTGTGTGTGTGTGTGTGTGTGTTATCTTTTCACTCCCTCTTTTTTTTCAATAAGGTTGACGACTGCAGGCGAGTTGATATTGGGCTTCGTCTTGCTTGCTTCTCTTCTCTGTGTTGTGTCCTTTTGCTGGTATTAAGATGAGCTCCTCCTTTTTTTAGTATTTGTTTTTGGAAACGAAAATGACGCTGTTACAATCTACCCTCCGCCGCTGTTCTGAGCGAGCCCTTAGCATGCTGCATCGCAAGTGACTGCGCTGTGTTGAATGGACCTACAGGGAAGCTTGCTCGGCTGAGCAATTGCCCGCAAATGCAGTCTGTATTTACTCTCTTGTTTCTTCTTTCCGAGCATCGTCTCTTAAGTCTGCAGTGTTTCATCGTTTCTTCTTTCCGAGCATCGTCTCTTAAGCCTGCAGTGTTCCATCGCCTGAAGATTTTGGCACATTTCTTGCTCGTTGGACAGTGCGGGCATCCAATTTGGACGGTGGCTTTTCTGCCGGGCCACGCGGCGTGTTTGCCAACGAGAAGAGAGAGAAAGAGAGCCTGTTCATCTCCGATCGGAAAGTTGATCCCCGCACAGATTACTGTCCGGAAAAAAAAAAAAAAAAAAAAGGCCGTGCGAGACAGTGACGCTCGCAGGAGCTCATCTGTGCGGCGGGCGTCGCAAAGCTCGGTAGGAGGCGGCGCCGCCGGCGATTTTCGGGTAAACCCCAAAGGCGTCGCTGCTTACCTCGGTCTTTGCAACCAAAAATGATTGGAACGAGCCTTGCTCGCGTTCAGCGCGCTGTAGCTGTAGGGCTAGGAGCTGCCAAGGAGCGAGAAATGGTTTTAGGCAGTAGCAGCAAAGTTAAATTTAAAATACTGTCGCTTAAATCTAACGCGAGCAGTAAGGATGGCGTGAAACTTATTTTTTAAGAATCCAGGAGAAAGGTAACATCTGTACAATGCAGGATTCAGGGACACCCATTTGCTTTAGTGAATGTGATAATTTTACCCTATATCGTTTGCCTTCTTACTTATTTTTCTCGCGACTTCAATGTGTTCAGGACTCTCAGCGAGGCGTAGCCTGGGTAGGGCTCGCTACGCCAACACTGCAGGACCGGGAAGCGCTCCTTTAACAGCTTTCACTGGGATATTGTGCGTGGGATTGCGCGCCTTGTGTGTCACTACAGAGGACGGCCTTGTTCAATTGTCGGACAGTGCGAATACAATCCAGGTAGTTTTCCCGCCGACAGGACAACGGGACCGATTTAAGGAGTGGGCACTCGATCCGAAGAGTTTACCGTAGGGGCATGTCAAGACCACCGCGGTCAAGACGGCGGAGCGGTCACTAGAGAGTTTTAGCTTACCGTGATCCGCGGTACGCTACCACGATCCACCACCGCGCGTTCCAGTGCGCATGCCCAGATCTCTTTGACGCCGATAGATGGCGCCACATACTTGATGTCGGCACCTAGACCTGCCGCGTCGGGACCAATCAGCTTGTGCGCCCCGCCCACTCACGGTAGCGGGTCACGGTAAGCTAAATCTCTCTACTGTCATGGCGTGCTTCCCTGCGGCGAAAGGGGGGGGGGGGGGGGAGGTGCGCTGCAGTGCAGTAAACCCTGCTTTTGTTACTAAGGTGTGCACTTTTTAGCTCGTTCTGAAAAGCATGATCCCACTTTATCACGACCGTCGTGAAATCTGTCTGGCACTGCTACAGATTATCGTACGATTTTCTTGCTTGCCCTATATTATGTGAGTGCTTGCCACGCGACAGCATGCAACGGCGAATTAGCTGGCAGAGAAATGCCTCAAGAGCCCACTTTGACACCACCCGCAACAGCTCTTCAGTGTCGGCGTATAAGCCGCGAATGAGGCGTGCATGTTATTGATATGGTGACACTGGAGCGAGCAAGCGACTATCGCATGCCAACAGTGTCCGTCGTGTCCCAGTATAATCAAGGCTCGGTCACGTTCTTGTATTCAGCCGACGCAGACACTCCCGAGCACTCCCGAGTGCGCTTCCTTTCGCTTCAGCTTTTCCTCCCGTGGCCGGCACAAGTGGCCAGCCCTCCTTGTTGGTTATCCGTTTTGGAGGACACGGCAGCTGGTGCAGCGTGCACAGACAGCGGAGAGCTTCGGCAGCGTGGGGAAGCGTCCGGAGGCCCATTTCCTGCCGAGTACTTGGCTGCTGCCCCTGCGCATTCTCAACCAACGGCCGGCCAGCCGTCGTCATCGGCTGCGAGCGCGTGTGTCCTGCTTCATTTCCGGCTCATTCGGCTCTCGCCTGCACGGCGCAGCTCGCTTCCCCGTAATTGATGAACGCGTGGCTCGGCTCCTGTGTTGCGTCTTAGCGAGGAGAGAGAGTATATATACGCCGTAATGGAAAAGCGCGAAGACTCGAACCAGATGCACTTGTCGGTGCGGATTAAACTTTGTAGGGAAAAAAGAATTTGGGTGAAGGAATTAGAGCGAAGGAGGAGTGCAAAATAGAAAAAACAAATCTGGAACCGAACAACAATCGCAACATTGAGATTCAGCTGGAGCAGAAATGCACTTCCATCGTTTGGGCGTTGATTATCGTGCATGGTAGGGGGAGGACAGGGAGGGGAAATCGGCCGCTTTGGGGAAAAAAGGCGCTGCGAATATGCATCGCGGGTATGTACAGTCTTGGTCAAAAGTCCCGAAGCCATATGATTTTCCTTTCAGTCGTAAAAATGGAAGCCGTCATGGCGCCATTAAAGACTAAAGGGCCGTGAAATGCTATGAGACAGTTTCTTGATGTGATAACGGATAATTTCTGAGAATTTTAAATGCCCTTTGGCCTTTAATAACGACGTGACGGCTCCATTTTGCGGCTGAGATGAAAACCCTTTGGCGTCAGAACTTTTGATCAATACTGTACATTTTGGGAGCGAGCTCCTGTCCGATCGCTGTGAGCTATGATAAACAAGAATTATAGGCGTAACTTTAACAGACCACAAAAGAGCAGGGTAGGTCAGTCACGAGTCGTTTATATTCTAGTCTAAGCCAATCTAATGTCGTCAAAATAACCGGTGGTCCTCGAGGGTAGCCGAGTGGATTCCGAGAGAAATGACAAATAACGTCGGGAAGCGGCAAGATAAACAGCCGGATTTTAAGGATGTTTGCGGAGGTTAGCTGATCACGGCTTGCACAGGGCATGATTGATCTAGGCTGGCACAGGGAGGGACGGAACTCGGCCGTGTCCCTTCACTTTTCGTGAACACACTGGTCCGTCGTCCCACAATTCAAAAGACAGCGGGGAAGTCTATTTGCGCTTATTCTGTTGTGTAGGAGCGCGCACAGCATGCTCGAGCGCGTAGTGGTGTGACAAAAATGCACTCGTTCCGTTCGACTCGCTACGACAATCTGGGTCGCCATATGCGTCTTGAAATCTTGGTTGTGACGCCTCGGTGAAATGCCAAGACAGAGAGGTCGCAGCGCCTGTATAGCTATCTGTTCTTTCGAGGAATCGTTGTTGATCGAGAAATGTCCTGGTGATATGCTATCGATTAGATGATGATGGGCCCCGGCAATTGTTCAAACCTTCAGCAAACTCGCACCAGAGGTCAGGATCGGGCGGAAGTGCTGCTTACCGTGGCTCGAGGTATTCCCCGTTTCCTCATAATGTGCAATATATCCCTTACCCAACATTTTTTTTCTCTGCCTGCGCAAAAGAATATTTGCGGTCACGACCCTGTTCTGACGGCATCGTTTACAGTTCGCGTCGTTTACAGAAGTGCCGTTGTCGCTTTCACTTTGAGTCCCCTGAATGGTGGAACACCGGAACCGGATGTCAGTTAGATTGAAGTCACTTCCGGTTCCAGCGTTTCCGGCAATCCGATGAGGGCGAAAACGGCACTTTTGAAAACGACGCACACTTGAAATACAGGCTCAGTACAGCGGTCGTTAGTCAACCAACTGATCAAAGCCTAACTGCTTGCCCTTAGGGTATAGTGCATGCCAGTGATAGCAGCGCTGTTTCGCCGCATCCCATCAAAAGGACCCCAGGTGGTCGAAATTTCCGGAGCCCTCTACTACGGCGGTCGTTAGTCAACCAACTGAATAAAGCCTAACTGCCTGCCTTTAGGGTATAGTGCATGGCAGTGATAGTAGCGCTGTTTCGCCGAATCCCATCAAAAGGACCCCAAGTGGTCGAAATTTCCGGAGCCCTCCACTACGGCGGTTTTTAGTCAACCAACTGAACAAAAGCCTAACTGACTTCCCTTAGGGCTATGTGCATGCCTGTGATAGTAGCGCTGCTTCGCCGAATCCCATCAAAAGGACCCCAAGTGGTCGAAATTTCCGGAGCCCTCCACTACGGCGGTTTTTAGTCAACCAACTGAACAAAAGCCTAACTGACTTCCCTTAGGGCTATGTGCATGCCTGTGATAGTAGCGCTGCTTCGCTGAATCCCATCAAAAGGACCCCAAGTGGTCGAAATTTCCGGAGCCCTCCACTACGGCGGTTTTTAGTCAACCAACTGAACAAAAGCCTAACTGACTTCCCTTAGGGCTATGTGCATGCCTGTGATAGTAGCGCTGCTTCGCCGAATCCCATCAAAAGGACCCCAAGTGGTCGAAATTTCCGGAGCCCTCCACTACGGCGGTTTTTAGTCAACCAACTGAACAAAAGCCTAACTGACTTCCCTTAGGGCTATGTGCATGCCTGTGATAGTAGCGCTGTTTCGCCGAATCCCATCAAAAGGACCCCAAGTGGTCGAAATTTCCGGAGCCCTCCACTACGGCGGTTTTTAGTCAACCAACTGAACAAAAGCCTAACTGACTTCCCTTAGGGCTATGTGCATGCCTGTGATAGTAGCGCTGCTTCGCCGCACCCCATCAAAAGGACACCAGGTGGTCGAAATTTGCGGAGCCCTCCACTACGGCATCTCATAGCCTGAGTCGCTTTGGGACGTTAAGCCCCATAAACCAAACCGAATTAGCTAATAAGTATTTAGAGTGAGACCGTTACCACGCCTTGGCGGCAATTACGTGCTTCTTTGCCGCTACAGCTATACCAGACGCAGGTACCAGGTAGCATTTGGCGGCCGTTTTGTCAGACGCAATGGTTACCCGGTTTCCAGCACCCGACAGGCGACAGGCTGCAGTCGGCGCCCTTTTCTCGATTCGCCCGTCCGCCCAAATCAGTGCTCTCCTTGAGAAATGAACGCAGAGGAAGCGAGGAGCGCAGAGTTTTGAAGGACGCCTTGAGCGCAGTCTTTTCCTTCACGTGGCGAGCCTGTTTTTCTCAGTGGCGAGCCGGCACTGTTTTGCGCCTCGCGCGCACACACGCGACGTCGTGGCCGCCGCGAGAAAGAGGGACCCACGGCCGCAGCCAGCCCCTTCCCGGCGCCCCGAAAATAGACCAGCGTCTCGTTTGTACTTCAGGATATCTTCCCGGCTCGTTGGCGGCGCGTCGTCGTGGGCCACTGGAACGACAGAGCGGGGCAAGCGCTTAAAAATGCGCCCACCCTCGCCAATTTTACTTTAACGTTCAACCCTTGTTCTTCCTAACCTTCGTTGTTCTTTTTTTTTGCCTGGTCGGTTTAGTAACTGTTCTGAGTCATATTAATGGCACTTAGATGGTAGACGATGGAATGTAAGAAAGACACTGTTGGTCTGGTGCCGATCTTTCTGCTCCCAAACGAATAATGACGTCGTCGATGTCGTCATAAGCGCCTTCTTTCGCGGGCACTTAATTCTTTCCTCACCTCGTGGCTCTCCGCTATGAATAGAAATAATAAAAATATGAGCTAACGTTTTAAGTCTACGTTACTCCTCGCAATCCCTCGCCGCAAGATCGATTTCTTAACCGCTATCCACATATAAGCACCGTTTTAAATTTGCCCCATGCAGCGCTTTGTTGTCTTCTGTATTAGGGTTCCTCCAGGGTCCATGACAGCGCCTTCGTTCGGGGTGGTGACAACTATTTATTAGACTCCATATTGTTTCTTGCAGATTGCGCAGCCTTATTGTATGCATGGAACTTTCATACTTGCACACCAGGACCTGCTCGTATAAGACGGACTTCTCATACATGATAAGAAGACCGACGCTTGTCCTACGGCGCGCTAGTTTGGTCCGCCATGAATCTGAACCAACTAGTCAATTAAAATATTTAACAATTATCAGCCTGGCAACTGCGGCGGGCCTCATCTTCCCCCAAAGAACTGAAAATGGGAGTTTTTTTTTTTTTTAATGATAGTATGACAACTCGAAATCTAGCCCGTAAAACAAGGTGGCGCTATTGTCGCCGTAATCGCTGATGCTGTTGTTGTTGTTGTTGTTGTTGAAAACTTTTATTGTCCAACAGAGAAGGACCACACCGCCTGGGCCGCTCTGTCTCACCCCCCTGTAAGGGGGAGGGGACTTAGCGGCCCAGCCGCACGGGATGGTCGCATTAGGTGCTGGCCGGTTTGGTTTCGCCGGCGGCCTCTGCTGCCAGTTGGACAGCGGTGAGTTGGAGCTCAGGGTCCGAGCTTCGCAATAAGGTTTCCCAGGCTTCCCTACTGCTAATGTTTTGCGCCCTGCCTGGGGAGTAAGCGCACTCCCAAATTATATGGTCGAGGGTTCCTCTCGCCCCACACTTTTTACATTTATCGTCCTCGCAGTCCGATCGGATATGTTTATTTAGTACTGGGTTTGCGTATACTCCAGTCTGCAGGCGTCTCCACGCCATTGCCTGACCTCTATTTAACGCCGTTGCTGAACCAGCTGAACATCGACGTGCACTGCACTGTTGACGATGATGACGATGCTGTCATTGCCGTACCCTTCGTGACCCGTCGGCATTTAATATGGTGGTGTCAGGGGAGTGCACAAGTTAGGAAACAAACAAAACAGCATGAAGCAGCGTGCTTCTCGAGCACCCCCCTTTCGGCTGATTAGCCGGGTTCATAAAGTCCGTGTCGCTTACAAAGACTGCGCTTCTGCTTGTTGCCATTGTTATTGGAGGACTTCTTCTTGTAGACTGCTTCTTGTAGCGGATTCTGTTAGCCGTTCTCGACAAAAAGTGCTCGAAATAGACCTCAAGTTGCGCGTCTTAGCGCGTAACAGCGTTATACTCTCCGCAACCGCATAATACTGAGAGCACTAGAGTTCGTAAGAGTGCGGGAGAGGACACCCGCCTGCCCACATTTCGAGAGTCTTGCCTTTGGGTGTTAACAAAGCTCCCCTCTGACACCTCATCATTAGGCTGCTCATTTTGCTTTTCTTTTTCTATTTTTATTTTATATACAACGACGACCAAGGCGAATCTTGCAGGTTGAAAGTTTCCTGTAGCTAATCGCTGTTCGGCGCTTCTTCGTGTGCTGCGCGTTGCTAGTGCGCGTTAAGGATTCCCAGATTGTCGAACTTATCCAAAGTTCTTCATATACGGCGTGGCGCGTATGCTTATAGCTTCGTCGCAATGTGGCGCTGTCGACCTGAAGAAGAGGCTTCGGCTTGCAACGCAGCATACATGACAACGCAGCGATCTTTGGCAATTTCAGCCGTCCGTATAGTATCTGCCTCTGCGGGCTCATAGCACAAATATGCGTGTTAAAAAAAAAGATCATTTGGAAAATGATCTCCGGCAATGCCACGTGACGCGTTGTACGGGTTTGCCGAGGCCACAGACAGATCGACCGTCACTACGGTGTCGCCGAGAAGAATATGCGGCAGACACATCGAGCCTGGCGCCACTTCGTCACTGCTAGAGATTCCCAAGACATTCCGCTCTTACTTTTGCTTTATTTCAATGTGACCGCAAACGACGTGCACTTCTACGCGACTAGGGGAACTGCGTTCCAGTGACTTTTCCCGAATTTCGCCATAAAGTTGCGCTGAAAACGATCGACCGCAGGCCCACCCATCGGCCCATGGTCCGCTCATAGGCGAACACCTTCTCTTGCTCAGAAAGATCAAGCCAGAAAACAACGTCTAACAGCGACGAATTGCCGGCCGCGCTCGATGCGTCCGTCGCAATCCTCTCGGCGACTACTCGACGAAGGACGATCTGTCTAGGTGCTCTCGGCAAACCCGTACGACACGTCGCGCGACATTGCAAGCGTGCTCGGAAATCTAAATCGCATCCGTGTAGCAGCTGGGACAGCGAGCAGTGCACTTGGTCGAGCGTTATGTCGGCCTTGTTTACGGGTGCATACAGTATATACGCAGAGATCGAAAGCTGGGAACAAAGTGGAGGGGCGACGCGAACTCTGCAACCGCATACGAAGAGGCGCACCACACGCAGTGCTTTAAGGAGCCGTCTCATGAAGCATGATGTTTGATATATGCATGGTGTTTGTTGCGTTTTCGTAGTGTTCGTTGGTTACCCCAAAACAGCCTCTCCTTTGATCATGCAACGGTGCCATAGTTCGACAGGACGTGGCATAAGATCGCAGAGTGGGCTCTTTCCTACCTTCTGTACGCGTTTCTTTTTTTTTTTTTATGTGCCTTAATTACCCCAACATGCAGCGTGTCGTTGCCTGCCTTTGACTTCTATTGCGCAAACGTGAACAATCGACTCTCAGTGATCAGTGGAGTAGGCTTGAAATCAGCGAATGACACCCACTAGGTACAAGAGTATAGACGGCAGAAATTTAGGTGGGCGGATGAGATTAGGAAGTTTGCAGACGTTATTGGGACGCGCAGCAGCCGCAACAACGGGTTAATTGGAGTGATGTGCAAGAACTCTCACATCTTATTAATTTCTGATCTCATATCCACTTCATATTGGAGTATTTCAGCATACAGGCATGCCGGTATACAAATTGACTGTGTAGCTGTGCATTTGGGAGGTACGCATTTAACATACTTCCGTCAGATGGCTTTCTCATGTGCATGGACTATCACCCAAGCGTGCAGCGGTCTACGTAAAGCTCGTAAATCCTTGACCCCTGGGATAGCGGCAACGAAGCGCCGACACTCGGCCGTCAATTACGAACGGGGGGAGACCTTGACCATTCGCACTTGAGGCTGGAGCGATTCCTCTGGTCGCGAAAGCGGTGGCTGTTACGTAATCAGGAGGAAGCGCCACTCTAATGACATCCCATTGCATGCGGCATGCGGAAGTGCTAGTGATATGGCCAGAGACAAAAGCTGTAGGCGTTGTGTATCGTTACGATTTACTTTTAGATCCTTCTTGCCCCCCCCCCCCTTCCTCCCCCCCCCACCCCCCTCGCCCTCTTATTTTTGGCATTTTCCGCCTGTTGCGTCACGGGCGGAAAAATCGATGCACTAAAGAAGAATTAAACAATTTTTGGTTATTTACGCTGACGCTCGTTCAGCGCTTAAAATGCATATTTGTACAACACAATGAATTCTGCATTCCCAGTAACTGCAGCTACGGTTTTAACACGAACCTCCACTTATAAACAAGACGCGCTTAACTGAAGCACGCCAACGATTCGGGACTCATAATTTATAGGTCATTTCAGTTGCAGACACCAGGGGGCATTGCGACAGGAAATAGAAATTAATAGAACGGTTCCCATTTCTTGACACGAGATTCAACGATAGCCGGTTGATGTAGTCAAAATACCGCTTATTCATTATTACTTCTTTTAGTACGCATCATGTTGTGAACGCTGTCTCTATATAGTGACGTCACTGTTTTCGGACCACGTTTGCGGCCGCGTGTTCCAGTGACGTGCTGCGTTGCGCCACTGCATCCTGACCAATCATCGTGCTAAGGTGTTAGCCAACGTCGTCGAACCGATGCACGCGGCCTTAGCTTTTGTTGGTGCATAGAACGCAGATTGTTTACGGATTTGAAGTCTAATATCAGCGAGCATCACAGTGCCTAGTTATGCACGACATACAGCGAGCTTGTTTCACCACTCACATCTCGGGGCTGCGAACGAAGAGCATTAGAAAGGCGAGAGGAAGGGCGATATTTCTAGACCAGCAGAACGAGTTATGGGACTGCGTCTGTTGCATGCTGAATCGTCTTGTTTTTCTTCTTTCTTTGTGTGAGTGTGTGCCTGGAGGCAGTTGTGAGGCCGCAGAGAAGTTTTTCCTTATTTAGGAAGTCGCGCAGTTCGGTTTCGCGGCTTGTCACGTACCAACTCGTGAGCAGCGTTTGTACGAAGGAATTTCTCGGAAAAATCGGCGCATAAAACGCGCTTCTGCGTGGGTCGTTTGATTATTATGGGCGGTATGAAACCGTCGCGGACGTTTTTTGCGTTCCAGAAATAGAACGGCGAGCGCATACCAAACCTTGACAAACCCCCGAAGGTGCGAGACGTATACGTGCCAATAACCGCGATTCTTTTCTGTATATTTGTTTCTTGCGCTGCTTGCGTGCTCCTGTACAAATGGTTTAATAACGACATTTCGATGCCGAGGCCTTGCAACGCGCGAGCACATTCCTTCTCGCCATTTTGCGTGGGATTCTTTCGGTCTATGGCCGATCGATGCATCATTTCCGTTTCGGTGATTTCCAAATGTGTACTCGCATTCCGCACTAGACGTCGGGGCAAACACTGGTGGTTGCCCGGACGGGCGATCGAAGTAGGATTGATTTCGAAGTGGCCGCGGACAAAGGGTCATCTTGGCTTTCCCATCTGACTATGTGGGACCGCATCAATTATGCAGGCAGGCCGCCTTATGCGCCGGTCCTACGCAAAGCGACGAAGTTTCGTAATTGGCGGAGGCACTACAACCTTCTTCCGATGAGCCGTTTCGTCGTCTTTGACGAAATAAGTATACTCAATGTTTATAATGAGATCTTTGGTGAATTATGCTTACAATCATATTTTAGTGCTTTATTGGGCTGTTTTTAATATGCTCTTGCCTCGCTGAATCACAAGCTGTATCGAGATCTGGCGACACTTGCGACACCTGGTGTGGTATTCACTCGTGGTCGCTTGAGAGGGCGCTGTAGCAAACTCTTGTGCGTCACTTACATTTAAAAGCGACTGTACTATACTAAGGCATGTCCCGAGTAGCACATAAGGTATATATATATATATATATATATATATATATATATATATATATATATATATATATATATATATATATATATATAGGGGAAATGAGGGTGCTCGTTATAATACACGAAGGAAAGAAGCCAACAGTCGGCGAGGCCAAGGAAAGCGTTGGGGATGGTACTTTGTGTCTTTTTTTTTAATGTTTACTTGGATAATCACACAAATTAGTAATGTAATCTGTTTAGGAGAAAGATAATTAAACACAAAGTAGAAGAAAAAACAACCTGCCGATGGTGGGAACCGAACCCACGACCTCCGAATATCGCGTCCGGTGCTCTTCCAACTGAGCTACATCGGCCGCTGTTGTCTGTATACGAACCTTGAGGGTGTTCACCAGCGCCACCCTCAGCCATAGCGGCGGACGGTGGCGCTGGTGAACACTCTCAAGGTTCGTATACAGACAACATAAATACCCAAGCAAGTAGCAGGGGAGACAGCGGCCGATGTAGCTCAGTTGAAGAGCACCGGACGCGATATTCGGAGGTCGTGGGTTCGGTTCCCACCATCGGCAGGTTGTTTTCTTCTACTTTGTGTTTAATTATCTTTCTCCTAAACAGATTACATTACTAATTTGTGTGATTATCCAAGTAAACATTAAAAAAAAAAGACGCAAAGTACCATCCCCAACGCTTTCCTTGGCCTCGCCGGCTGTTGGCTGCTTTCCTTCATATATATATATATATATATATATATATATATATATATATATATATATATATATATATATATATATATATATATATATATATATATATATATATATATTGCATGCAGAGCTTAGAATTAGATATATGTGCATGCAGAGCACAGCCTGCACATATATCTAATTGTGGCACAGCATATGCTCTAAACTGGACGCTATCGCGTAGTGGCTTTTCACTCACTGGTTTTTCTTCCACAGTTTTGCATACACGTTTTTGTTTTCGGCCTCAGAACGCTTTATTGTCCTAAATAGTCGCACGTGCAGTTCTCATTTTTTTTTTTAATGTCTCGTCGGTGACAGGCCACAGCGCAAACATTTACATAGCCTAACATTGTGTCTAGACTCCGACAGATCTACTTTCGTTGAAAACGGAAATTCCGACGCTGACCAAGGCCGCATCGATAGTTTTTTTTTCTTTTTTTCTTTTCTTTTTTTTTTTTTTTTTTTTTGCATGCACATATCCCAGAGGCTGGGCCACTTCGAAACGAGGATCACGAAGTCCATTTCGTTGCAGACGTCGCCTGTTTGAGCCTAGTGGAGAGAATACCGTTAAATGCGATTTTCCCAGAATAAATCCATCTTTGGCTGTCGGGTAAGAAGCATCGGCGTACTCGTAGAGTGCATTTTTAGTAAGAACGGAAATTGGATAGCATTGTCCTCTATGCACCGCTTTACTTTCAGGCCCTTCACGCTTCTGTGTATATGCATGTCCCGTCTCGTCTGCTCGGGACTGAACAATCCCATCCCGCGTTCATTTATAACTTCTTTCTGCCCGTAGGCATAAAGGAAACTGCAGAACTGTAACGCTATAGTCTTTGGTGCTGTTGCTACACTCCCGGCGTTTCTTATCAGATGGAGCTGTGGTAGGCTTCGGCACCGTGTTCATCTCCACTCCCAATGCTATAGCCTTTGTAGTCCATATTGGGCGCCGTGTTGCGAAAGCACGACCAGGTATGGCGAGATATCGACATTCTTTGTGCTTAGACGCTGGCCAATAGTCCTTCTGACACGACGTGTACGTAATCTAATACGGACCTTTCCGACTATAGCAGGCCGCTTTTGCTTGGCTTGCGCTTGCACCCTATCCACCTACCCACCTCGCCTTGCGTGTCCACGTATCTTGTTCCTTTCAGTTGCAGTCTCATAGCAAAGCCTAATCATTCTGTCTTTTTCATTCTTTCTGTTATTTTTCTTCTTGAAATCATTCCTCGAAGTCGCTCCTCTAAGGCAGTCCGAGACGCAATATCCTTCGTTGAATCTGGTACTGAATTACATGTTGGAGGTGTCTTCATCTATTTTCTGTTTTCTTTTACTATTCTTGTGCTAGCCCTAACATTTCCTCGGAATTCATTGGATCCTACAGGCACCTTTTGCTTCACAACATTATTACACTCAATATCCAGCGGTACTCAATTTCCCCTTTCCGTAACAACGTTCGTATATCTCGCAGTAGTCCTGTAACGGCTATATTCACCTTAGCATGACCGTCCTTAATTATTTTTGTTTTTGTGAGCCGCGGATACTTACAAAAATGACAGGCATATAGACACAGCGTAATAGTGTGTAGAATGTATCGTTAAGGCGTCTTGAATGCTGTTAAAAGCTATTTGGTTAGCGCGTGCGCGTTTGCAATCACCTGCTTCAAAGTTGACTCTATGACATTGGTCTCAAATCTCAGTATCGTCGGGTTCCGTTTTGAGACGTGCACTATGGCGCATAACCACAACACAGTTCTCCCAATCTGTGTATGGAATGACGACGGGCAGGTCTTTTGTAACGAGGGCTCCTCTGTAACTCTCATGTTTTCGACAAAGTACGAAGATTCGCAAGCTTCTAAATTCTTACTCCCCACTCAAAACAATCCTTAATTTCTTACTCGCTGTTAAACACAGTTTTATGCCTATGGACAGTCAAATGGAGAATGCATAATACTATATGCTAGTAGGAGGTAGCCGTTTGTTTTTCAGGCAACGCTCAGTTCGTGCTGTACCCAATCGTAGCCATACATGGCAAAATTACTTTTGAGAAGGAATTAAATTACATTACTAAATTACATTACTACATTACTTTGTTGAAAATTGCAGAAAAGTAATGAAATTACATTGCAATTACTTCTACTGAGTAATTCATTACTTTTAAATTACTTTCTAGAATCAATCCTTGGAAAAACTAAGCTGCTCAGTAATGCTCAAGCCACGGTGGCTCACGCCATGGACCCTTCCGCCTATCTCCCCCAACCCCAATCCTCCCTCGCCCCGTGGTGACAAGTGTAACCAGGCACCACTGTGCCCTAGCCGACGCAACAGGGGGTGCCACTGCGCCGCGCTCCCAACTAGTTTTCAACCAGCCTTCTTGCACCATCTCTCCCTTTGGCATTCCCTTGACGCTTTGCATCCTGCTGCTTGGAGAATGGTTGCCATGAAATAGCCACACAAGTGACCCTGCTACACACGAGGTCTCAGACGCCCTGTTCTGCTCAATTCTGTCTCCTTTTGCCGATCCGTTACGCTGGCTACGGCTTGCCGCACGTCGTTCCTGGTTTCGCTGCACTCTACTTTGTTGCCTATTGAAGGAGTAGTGGCGCAATTTAGTAAAAGTAATTTCGAAATGAATTAATTACTTTTGCTGCGAAATTACTACCAAAAAGTAATTCATTACATTACTAAATTACCAAACAGTAAATGTAATTAATTACATTACATATTACCGGGAAAAGTTATTAAAATTCATTACCGTAATTCAACAACTGCCATGTCTGATCGTAACCACAGTCTGTGACGAACCAAGCAGACTTCCGTCAGAAAGACGCGCTGTCGTGTTTCAGTCTTGCTGCCGAACCTGACTGCTGGGTCGGTCCCAATTTTTATTTAAATGCAGGAATGCATTAAACGGATACATTTTCACCCTGCTTTCTACTTTCGTCCACATCGCTACAAAATGACTGTTTCAACTGAGCCGCTTTGACTGTCGCGTGTAGACGAAATGAATTGGAAGCAATAGATGCGAAAGAAGGTGTTTGAAAATAGACGCTTAGCAGTAGTCACATCTGCCCAAACGATTGATGCAGCAGTATATATCCCCGCATACCTGACGAAATAAAAAAAAAAACGAAATAACGAAATAATAAATGCGTCAAAGCTACTGCCGCAAAAACAGGTGCTCCCAATACCAAAGCAGCCTCCTAGCTTATTGCAGGTGATATGGAAGTTGACGCAAAAGACACCTGCTGTGGTTGTTGCGGTAACAACAAAGCATCGCTAAAAGATAGAGTAAAATTTGTGCCCAGCGAAGCGGAAGGACGAACACAAGGAATTGCAAGAAAAAAAAAGAAAGAAAGAAGAAAGCACCGTGTGAGAGGAAAATTTTAAATCTTACGAATGCACAAATTTTCACACAACGACTAAGAACAGGGTCAAGCTGGCAGATGCGTGCAGGATCGTGCACGCGGACGCAAAAATTCACTCAAAAAATGACGTGGACTAAAATAAGCTGCCCCGTCACTGCTGCAGACAATGGGAAATCCTGGAGGCCTATCACATTAGGATGAAGAGCTACGCGTGGTAGACGTTGATTGCCGAATGAACGCGCCCTATGCTTTCACAGTGAATTCTTTCACCAGTGAATGCTTTCTACAGTGAATGCTTTCACCTCATGCTTTCACAGTGAATTCTGGAGCACCTTCCATGGCGGCACTGTAGGAACATTGAGAGGCTGCGCCCGGAAACGCAGCCGAAGGAGAGCGTCGCTGCGGAAAATGTGGCACATGTGCGGAAAGTCAAGAGAGACTCGCGCAGTGCAGCGCTCTCATCAGGGGTGCATAAATCCGCTACTCGCAAATGAGCTGGAGAGCGGCCGATGTGTACTGGCGAGGAGAACATCTTGCATGGTGATGACCCCCCCCCCCCCCCCCTCCCCCCCGCTCCTTTTACATGTCTCGACCCACCACGCTTTCTCTCCATTTCGCAATTTGCTGCAGAAACAACATGCGGTCGGCGCTCCTAGGGATCCGGGAGCACATGTAGAGGATACAGGAATGCTAGGCGCTTATGTATATGTATAAACCCTGACTGCTCATTGGAGGGTCAAATTCTAAAGTTAAAGCTCAGCTACTCATCTGATGAGAAGAGAGGAGTCGCTGGAGAAAGATTTGATGTTGGTAAAAGTTGAGGGTTGCCGGAGAAGGGGTAGACAGCGAACGCGATGGTTAGATGGCATCCTCGAGGCACTGCAGATGAAGTTATGTGATGTTAGGAAGATAGTGAGAGACCGGAAAGCGTGGCGTGACATGGTCCATAGGGTCACAAAGAGTCGAACACGACTGAACGACTGAACTGAGTCGCTTATGTATAGAACATACACACACAGAAAAGAAAGAATAGGAGGGCGATAGCAACGCTAGCGTGCTATTTTCTTGTAGCTGCCTCGTTGACGTCATTTGGAAGGCGTACGAAGTAAATGCAGCTGAAAACAAATGCTTACGCCTAGACGGCGAGGAATTTTGGACACTTCGTAGACACGCTGCATGATCGCTGCTTCCACATGGGTGCTTGGAAGGGACGTAATGAAAAGAGAGCGTAAACTTTTCTTTAATGACAACCTTTTTCGTATACGGTTATTTGTAAACGGGTCAGATAAAAAACATAGAACAGCTTGGATGCATTCATGCAGTGGGGTAATCTTGGGTAATCTTTTTTTTTCTCTCTCTTTCTCTCTGTCTTGAATTTTATATATTCTGTGCCGTTATCATAAGAGTGAAATTCGGTCTTTTCCTAACAAAGATATCCCATGAAAAGAAAACTGTGTTTTGCCTCGAGGAATGCGCAAGCGGCCATGAAGTGCACCTGGCGGAAAGAAAGAAAGAAAGAAAAAAATGGCAACAAAATACCTAAAGGAACGAGGGAAGGGGAAATTAAGTTTGAAATGAATGACTTATAAGGTTACATGAAAAAAAAATTGAGGTAAAGAAAAGAAGGAAGGAAAGGAGTTGGGGAAAATAGGTCGAAAGGAACCCATAGAAAATGAAGGATAAAAGTAGGGATGAAAGAGAAAGAATGGAAGAAATAAAGAAACGGGGTAAGCGGAAATGAAAGCGCTATTAGACAGAGCCAGAGAAAGCTGTGGTGCAACCCCTACGGCTGTGCAACAAGCTGTATATAGTGACACAGGGCTCTCCCTCCTTCGAATGTCTGGAGCTGCGATGGCAAATGGCCGGATTTCTTCCTTCCAGATTGCGTCGCGCTTCGTGTCTCACTGCGCTCGTTGCTGTCGCTTCGATGAGCGTTGCTTCACACGCCAGCACGTCATGGACGGACGCCTCTGGTGTCGCTGCCGTGGTTACGAAGGTCTGGCGTAAATGATGGGCTTCATCATGACGAGACAGCGACGCCTCCATATGCTTCGCAACTACCCGGAAGTTCTGAACACACGGGTGCATGTAATGTCGAAATGCCTTCAGTAGCGGAGCGAGATGTGTCACGCTTATGAGAGGGGTAATATTAATCTCAGAAGCTTTCACTGAAGTAAATGTGCGAAACTCTTATATAATCTTGGGGTGTAAAAGTTCTTAAAAACGTTGTGTAACTGGAGGAGCATCAGTTGAAACCGCCATGAGGACATAGAGGTTCTACCAACTAGAAGTCTAACTGTATCAGGTGACTGTCCTGCAACTTTTTTTCATACTCACTCCCCTCTCACCATTCCCTACACCGTGTCATAGAATCAAGCTATCTCATGCAGTGTCCATTGCCCATAGCACGTAGTTTAAACCTTAATTCGAAGTACCACAACGGTTCTCATCCATTTTCAGCTCATTTCATTTATTGTTGCTGTGCATATACTCCAGGCTCAGGTTAGTAGCATTCTGCTGACGCTGAATCAGCGCCACTCTTTCGTGGCGCTTTTGCTGCCTTTTTTATTTTTTTTTTTTTATTGCTTGTATCGGCAGTCTTCTGAACCCCGTTTCGTAAAAGTGCACCTACGCAGAAACTTTGGTACTCTGGTGAGCCTATTCTAGCCTGGCCGATCTTTGATCGTCGTCAGCTTTCAGAGCAGTCTATTTTTTCACGTACGCTCACATTTTTTCTGCAGCGCTTTTTGCGCGCAGAGATCACAGTTCAGGCGGCACTGTGCCGCCGTAAGCTGCACTGCGTACCCGCTGGCTTCTATAAATAGCCATCGCTGGCTGTAGGACAAAGAGGACAGAACAAAAACAACACGTAGGCACTCATATTTTCAGCCTCGTGGGGCTCCCCACAGGTACGCGACTTTCCTATTTTCCTAGGGCAACTCGTCGAGGCCCGCCCGCACAGATTGAATACTCGAAGAACGCGGCGAATTACATTCGGTCTTAAGTTATTCGAAAGAATTCGAAATTGCATACAGGAGGTTATTGCTTGTCGACTACGGCGTGCTCATCGGAGTCTAAATGAGTTGCCTCAGTTGAGTGCACAGATAACTGCCATTCTTTGTTGTTCTTCCTACCTGAGTCTCTCTCTCTCTCTCTCTCTTTCCGTTCTTTCTTCCGACGATAACGACCTTGCGCTTCGTACAAGATAAGCAGCTCCGTAAATATGCTTCGGGACAAATATCGATCTCCAGAAGGCAGGGTGCTGCGCCAGGGTAAACAGAGCAGCTGAAGGCATCTGGGCGTGTGACGAGTAGTTCCCGTTGGCACTCTTCGGGCGGCGAAGCACACTCGGCGATTGTTGTCGTTTCCCTCACGAAGTCACCTCGCCCGGCCCGACCGTTGGGTCGCTGCAAAAGAGAAGAAATCTGCTCCCTGACTAGACGTTGGGGGTGGGGGGCAGCGGTGCGCGTGTGTCCCAATTATCTCGCTCTTCCGAGGTGTCAAGACACCACGAGATGGCGCTAGCGAGCCGTTTTCTTGCCACCGCTGACAATGGGGAACCCGAGTCGTCTTGCTCTTCTCTCTGGTGGCCCGGGCTCGTGTTGACCGAGGAGTTAGGATCCTTGGTGTCGACGTGCGCTTATTTTTTTGTTCCGCGGTGGTCCCCGCAGTTCCGTGCATCGCGGTGTTAGGATCGGGGCTTTGTGGGTTTCACGCGGTGGCGGTTTCGTATCTATCTGTCCATTGGATTGTGCGGTCTACCTTACGGGCAGATGAGACAGGAGAGCTACGAAAATGCAAGAGTGTGAAAGGCCCGCCTTTGGTGCAATTAATATTGCGTATACATGACGAAGTTCATAATTCTAAATTCCAATGTCATGCGACTCGTATGGAAAGCGCACGGAAAGTGTGCAACCGATGTGGCCCATACGCACCCCTCGTTTGGAAAAGTATAAATTCACACGGACTCCGTTTGGGGTCATGCACATCACGTGCAGATCACTTGGAAACTCACATGGAAAAGCACATAGACAATATGTATGCATATCGGTTTCCATACATGTCCCAAATCATATATGCTATTTGAATATTTTAATATAAAGTGTTTATATGCAGCATTTCTGGTATTCTGTTAGCCATGAAAGTTCAGAGAAGAAAATGAAACGCTTTGCAAACAGGTTTCATACGTTTGCGTGCCAGTATATCGAGATTTAAGAACTAATGAAAGGTCGTCATTAGAATAGTCGGAAGGAAAAAGTGGTGTAGCTAAGCACTACGCAGCTGTTTAGTCTGTACACTTTCTTATTGTGAAATTGCAAAAGCCCAGCTGCGCCGCACAGCAGCTTGCGCGGATGGGCCGCTATCGTCTTGGACCGTTGAGACGCATTCTTTTTGTATTATTATTTGCCACCCTACGCGCGCTGTTGTATACATTGCTCGTGTACAAATAGCGATAGTACGTGCGGAGTATAAACATGTTTGAATTTTCTCGAATTCATAGATTATGGCGAGCGAAGAAAGTTCAGCTGATAGCCCAGCGAATATCTGGTGGCACCCATCGAGCGAAATCAGTATCATAAATAATTCCGCATAGTATCGAGATTTGCTGGACAAAGCGGAGCCCAGCTTAGTGCACCATTCTGCGCAGCTCTCTTTTCAAAGATCAGACAACGCGTAGAAATTCCGTGTATTGTCAGAAAAGTTTCGAATGGCGTTAAGTTATGTAACTCGGCAGCGCGCATAAATTTCTAAATTTCTTGTTTGTGCGAAGGTTTCGTAAAGTAATTCCGTGAAATGCACATAACTTTAGGAGAACTAGTACTGAGAATTTCATATGATGCGCCGAATCGTTTGAACTGTGTAGTGCATTCTGCAAATACCAGGCGCGCCGCGTGTTATAGCCTTAATGGCGTTGCTGATGTGGAGCAGCACTATAATTATGTAATCGCCTTCCTAATGCGGGAGGGCAGGGTCATAGAGACAGGCGGGGAGAGAGAAGTGCGTGAACTCAATATAGATACCAACCTAGCCCTATTTAGCAATCATCTCACATTAGCACAGTGCTTACTCTCCATTCTGGAGCGCTTAATGTCAAGTAGTAACTTCGTGGGCATTTTCTGTCTGCAGCCTGCAAAGATCGAGCACTCCGCGTGGCATACTATATACACTGCACGATACTTCGCCGGCGTACACAAAGCGAAGCTGGGCCGGATCAGACACACCGGTGCGACCTTTGGCGTCGCTCTATTGTCTGCTCGCTTTGTTTGTTCAATCACTCTTTACCACTTCTTTTGTCGCCTCTGCCTATTCTGCTATTTTGTTTGCTCTGCCCCTAGGCGTTAGTCTTGCCTTGGCCTGGAAGTTCCATGCTTAGTTCCCTTGCTCTATGCCTTCCCGTGGCTGCTTTCTTCTTCTTGGCGCGCTCTTTTTAGTTTATTCTTGGAGTGTCATGAACGTCTCACTATTTCAGGTCAGCGCGTGGTAAGTGCGTGCTTCTTTTCCTAGCTCTTCTTTTTTTTTTTTTTTAGTTTCTTCTTTGTTCTCCTTGGAGTTAGTGGGTCAGGCCGACAGAAGCATGTGCATCTCGACCAATGCCTTTGCCTTTCCATTTGTCTTAGCCCCGCCCCCCATAGTTCCCTTTAGATTTTTTTCTTTTTATATTTTTTCACTTCACCCAGTTTCTTACTTTTATTTATCATTCACTGCCGGTGAGCGGAATTCGCTTATCCTGGCGTTCGGCACTTCCTTCGTCACCTTGCCTAGCAATACCGCCCCGGCTCACTGAGGCATTGGCCTCGGGGCAATTCTTGATGCTTTGTCCTCGTCGCTGAGATCTTCCAGCCTGCATCGGTTTATTTTCTCCCTCTGTGTTTGTTTCTTATCTTCCTTCTCAAGGAACAGTGTACACTCCACAAATTAAACAGGCCAGTCGAAGAGCAGCGCTTCTTGGCGCAGCCGGCATGACCTGCGGGAGAAGCCCATAATATTGCATCGGGGCTGAGAGCCGAGGTGCTGTGTTCAACAGAATGTTCACTTTGTATCCCGTCCCACAAAGGAGGAACGGTGGGAGGGGTAAAAAAGGAGTTGGCAAACATTCCACAATGATTCGGAGCGCTACAGATGTGACCCGCGGCCTTCAAACAGCTTAGAGTCGTTTGCTGCCCTTGTGTATACATGGCGAGTTGCAAAACTCGACCACTTTGGCACTGTGCGGAAGTTCCGGCTGTCTGCACAAAAGCCTCGTCACTGAAAACGGTATTCCAGCATCGCCTCTTTTTATTTTCGGGACTTCGGTGCAGGTTTCATTGCTCGCTTTCGAAACCTGTGCGACGTTGTTCGTACCTTTAGACAGTCGCGTAGCTGATGGCAATTCGGGTCTGCTTGTGTAGATAGCTTGGATGGAAGCAGGGAGCGCGGAAGACGTTTGGAAAGGACATTGCTGCGTGATTGTCTTTTATGTACATTCTTCGAAGGCCTATACTTCGAGTTGCCAAGATATATTCTATTGACCCTTTTCTTACTTTCATAAAATAGTATATTGCACGTGAGTATTTGCAACGTTAAAATGCTTTTAGATCGGCTTTCCTGGGTGACGTGGAGTGGAAAGATGCGAACTTTGAGTGGCTTACTCTGATTTCCTTGAAAAAATCATTTCGCCACCATCTAGCACAGCGTTTCTGAGCTTTAAAGAAATGTGTTGCATTTACTCTCGCGGCATCAGAAATGCTTTCTTTTTTTACTTTTTGCTCATATTTAACGCAAAAAAAAAATAGAGTTTCAAGATACTTTAACTGTCTTTTCCAGAACAGGTTTTTCAAAGTTGAGAGCCATTCTCTCGGCAACTAGCACTATGAAGAAAATTTTCCAGAGGGTTCAGTCAATGCCTTTTAATGAACACGACTAGACTGAATAGCCTAAGTCAGCACGGAAGGGACGGACGGACGGACGGACGGACGGACGGACGGACGGACGGACAGACGGACGGACGGACGGACGGACGGACGGACGGACGGACGGACGGACGGACGGACGGACGGACTAAGCTTTAATGTCCAACAGATAAAATTGTCCTTGATGTTAACTGCTCGCGGCGATTGTCTCAGTGCTGTAGACGTACAGATTATGTTGTTTTTATTTCTTAAATACAAAGGGGCAAATTTTAATTGTCTGGGGTCTGGCTCGAAGCAAATTTTTATCGTAACGAGTCAGCCCGCGTTACCGTTTAATATTGTTTCGAACTGCGAGCTGTGACGATTTGAACAAACGAAGCTCATTGCTGAACTTTTTTTTTTTTTTTCGGCGTGTATTGTTTCGTTACTCACGTGAAGCTCAGTGTGTATTGTAATGTTATACGCTCTAGCGAGCGCATGTACGTCTAGGACATAAACCGCTCCGCTGGAAACGGACACTGCAGTATTTGCAAATGACTGTAGACAACGCTGATTTCCCCACGGGGCGGATACAAAAGCCTGTCGCGACGCGACGTTAATCGAGTGCTATTAGCTGTGGTCATTATTTGTTTCGGATAAATACAGTTTCTGGCATCCTGTTATTTTAAAGCAAGAGCTTTACAAGCAATCATCATCATCATCATCATCATCATGGGCTCTTCATCTCTGCTGTTCCTGCTCGCGTCTTCTTTACTTCGTGCTGCTGCTGCTGCTGCTTCTTTGCACACCTGGCGAACTTTATTTCAGTCTCACCGGTATATATGTCCACAAATATGCAACATTGCCTCACACAGTGGAATACAGCCTTCCAGTTCTCTGCATACCCTTTACCTCCACACCCTTTCCCTCCACCTTAACCGAGCTTCCACTCTCTAAACTAGGTTCAGGTCTGTGTGAGTCTAACCTGGAATAATAGTAGTACATAATAGCCTAGCATATGCAAACCTTTCGCTTGCATAGCCGCGCTTAGCCGAGCTAAGTCTTAGTAATACTTTTTTTTTTTCGTGTTTCCTATATATACGCTCGCGAAAGTCGCTTTCATGCGCAGCCGGCTTTAATAAACACGTCGCAAAGCCTGCTTCGTTGTACTGGGATGACGTAATTAACGACGATCATGATTACGCGTCGCTCTTTCCGCTGGTAATCGGGCTAGCGATCAAAGCCAGAACGTCACACTCTGTAATTTACGTGCATAAAAACGCGTCGTGCGAATTGGCGGCAAAATATCTTTTACCCAAGTCTAATAGACTCTGGCTAAGTCTTATACCTGATTATTTTCTGTTGGGGAGTTGCGCTCAGGTAAATAGTTTAACGAAAAGTTGGGCTTCACTAATACTCGACGAAGCCTAGTCTTATTGATATATCTAGCATTTCGGAGACCTCCAAACTTTCCCACCACGCTAATCGGAGTAGCTTGAAAAAAAGGAATAAAGAACGATAAAACAGCGTGCAATTGACTTGCTAAACGGGTTTCATTTCGCTCCTGCTATTTGCAGACGTCATATATCCGCGGAGAGCGGTGGAAAAGCTTCGGAAGTTTCAGATGATCGCGTTGAGAGCTATCCGTCTGTTCGGGTTGGTGAAGACAATGCGAATCTGCAAGCTGATTGGCCGATGCTCGAGCAGCGTGCTGCTGAGTTCGTTGGCTCACTGGCTTTATGCACCACTTTCGGCGGTATACATAAACGCTTCGGCTCGGGCAGCCTGTCCAGAACAGCTCTCGCGCGTGCAGAAATATTACTTACGCAGAGCGGCTAGACTTCGAAATGCAGTGATCGGAAGTGAAAGTAAAATTCATCGCACCAAATGTGCATTGGATGCAAAAATGGTTGAAACGCAGTATACGAGTCACAAAAATGAGCGCGAGTTGTACATTATGTTGTATCTAAATAGTTTCAGTCGCGGGTGGACAGGGATAAAACTCGACGAGTATTTTTTTGTCAATTATGTGAATATTATGCACAGGCAAACCCAGTATAGGAATCGTTGCTACAATATCAGTTAGACCTAGCACAACTAAATGACATGGGAGAAAAAATAAAACAACTATATTCTGGGACGCTTGTTTTTTTATTTCTTTTTTTACCTAAAGGTGTTACGTTAATTACGGTAATTACGAAGCCGCGGTGCACAATGCACTTTTAGGGGATCGTAGCAAGTCCCGATTCTCGACGTACCCGCCGCAATAGATTTCCGGCTGCTTAAGGACCGCGGCCCTTAGAATAAATGATATTCTTCGTTGTAGCTACAGGGCTTTCTGATCGAGTCTTCATGGACGGCGGGGCGCATCCGTATATATTTGTGTATATGTTGCGGGGGTAGCGCACGTGGCGCGCACATCAGTCACGATCATTCCACGGGCCCCGTCGCTGTACTCCCACCTCCTCTTCATTCCTTCCTCCCAGCATTCAGCATCCTTCGCTCACGCTAGAGAGCGTTCTAGGCGCACGGTGATCTTTCGCTGCACCCTAAGCGCACTGCAGAGAGGGAACCTTCTAAATGAAGCTCATCATTATTCGAACAAGCGTGCCTCGATACGCGTGCTCCGGCTCGCGCGAATCAAGGCACGCTTTTTCGAATCAGCTCCGAGCGCCAGCTTCTCGGTGGTGTTTCGTCTGAGGATGATTAAGGATTGTTTTTTCTTGTTAGTTTTATTTGAACTGACTGCAGAGAGTTTAGTCTTCTTCGCTACCTCTAGTACTTTTTATAGTGTCATGTTCACGACCTTATCCCTCTGCTCTTCACCATGAAGAGAGTAAGATATGTTTCTTTCTCACTCACTCACTCACTCGCTCACTCACTCACTCACTCACTCACTCACTCACTCACTCACTCACTCACTCGCTCACTCGCTCGCTCACTCACTCACTCACTCACTCACTCACTCACTCACTCACTCACTCACTCACTCACTCACTCACTCACTCACTCACTCACTCACTCACTCACTCACTCACTCACTCACTCTAATTCCTTCGCTCTCGAGAAGTCGAGGTGTTCCACACATTGTTTTGTAGAGAAAGCCAGCATTTTCAGGAACATTAGAGTAGCACCCAGCGTCACCCCACCGGCTTAGAAACGTCACACATGGTTGGAAAATATTTCGGCTGGGTGAGAATGCGCAGTCGCTTGACGCAACGGTCATTCTGTACCGTCGTGCTGCTCAAGGAAAAGAGATACCGACGACATAAACAGCGGCGACAGACACCTCTCGCGGAGTTCTGCAGTGGTAAATGTTTTCTAAGTCTACGTTTATTTTCCCTGTCCTCTTCACCTTGGAATACTCGTGTGTCTTCGCGGCGGCTTTCGAGTCCTTTTTTATGAAGGCACGTAAAAGCTCTCTTGGTTTCCGGAAGTAACGCCTCCTAGTGCAGAAAAGCAAACATCGTAATTTTCCGTATGAAGAAGAGGAAATAATAAGATCCAACTGGAAGCGTTCCGACTTTCGTCTATAAGCGTATGCAGCACTCGGTTCAACCAGTCGCACCTGGGAAAGGAACGAAGAGCAAATTCATTTTCCAAACGTCGCTCGCGCCTAATGACACTTCTAGAGCGGAGGAATTAGGGCGAGAGGCATTCATCACATCTCCGAAGAAAACATTGTGCGTAATAATGTAATAAAAAGAGACGTTCTACTTGAGGAGTGTACAGTGCGAGAATTTCCTTCCGCACGGGCGCTGTTTGCACAGCGTCAACAAGATCTCCCTAATGAGATGCGGAGCTGATGAAGCGGAGTTTGTCAGGCGAAGCAATCTTTATACCCGCTCTGAGGTACAGCGAGCAAAGTAGAAACAAAATTCGATTTTCGCCCGAGAGTCATGGAACATCTATATAGACTCGCGAATTTTGCGCGGTGAACGAATTAAGAAGGCAATTCTGTAGGCGTATTTCGGTGAGAGACGAAAAACACGGGACTTCACTTATCCTCGGCGCACAATCTTTTCGCGATTTTTTACCTTTCCGCATTCTTATCTTTAAGACCTCACTTGCCTACGTAGACTCCAGCAGCACCCGCCTCTGTTGAATGTTGAGGGAAGATTCGAATTGGCTTATATCGATTCAGTGCCGTACAGTACGCAGGTTTTGCGAGTTGCATCATAGACCAAGAACAGTTAATGATACATGTATCCGCCTTGCGTCATTTCCGCAAAAATATCATTTCGAGATCAATTTCAAGAGTAATCGCAGCGGTTGTAAGCCACAACTCCCCCCCCCCCCCCCCCCCCTTTATTTTTATTTTATGTTTTTGCTGCCGGCGATCATGCGTAACACACAGGAGTAACTAGCGAAATGTAAGGCGGCAAATGTATCGAGTGTGGAAAATAAAATACCGGTAGTATCGAACAGTGCATAGATTTGGGCCGACGGAGAGAGAGAGAGAGAGAGGAGAGTGAGTGAGTGAGTGAGTGAGTGAGTGAGTGAGTGAGTGAGTGAGTGAGTGAGTGAGTGAGTGAGTGAGTGAGTGAGTGAGTGAGTGAGTGAGTGAGTGAGTGAGTGAGTGAGTGAAAACTTTATTGAATATTTCAAGGGTTTCGCGGTTGTGAAGTCTCCGTCGTCTTCTCTGGCGCTGGCGACTTCTCGTCAGCAAGGGTGGGCCCCTATTCCAAGGCTCCACTGAGTCGTGCTGCATCAGTCGCGTGCTGCACTAAGGCCCTTTGGGTCGCGAGCTCGCCGCTGGTGAGCCGACTCTCCCATTGCTCCACACTCGGGTCTTCGTGTTGGTGGAATGCTTTGTTGCGTTCGCATTCCCACGTGATATGATAAAGTGTAGGTGTGGCATCTCACCAAGAGCAGGTGGCTCTGTATTGTGTCGGGAACATTTTATTAAGTATGTGTAGATTAGGAAAGGAGTTGGTCTGTAATCTGCGCCAGCCGGTCGCTTCCTCCTTTGTTAGAGAGAGGAGAAGCGCATTTAATGGAACACTGTATCCACTATGATCCAGACTCCCTCGTACATGCATAGAACTCCGGGATGGCTGGTTCGTGCTACTGTACACCCGTGGGTTTGGACGACTTCGAGCTGCTTTTCTGGAAAGGGGGCCGGTTGAGAGTGGTTTGAACGATTAAGGGCAGGGTTATCAGGGTGTATTTTACATTATTTTAAGCGACTGTTACCTGCTTTGTTCCAAATATGCTGTGAACGCGCAGGCGGTGATAATCAAGTCTGGGCGTACCAGCTATTGTGCCGCAATAGCCATATCCACCGACTAATCTACGTGATAACTCTCTTGACTGTCATGTTGAGAAAGACGCAGCTGCCTGTAGGACGGTTTTTGGGTTGAGAGTATAGAAACGCCCAAAATCGTTTACGACCTAAAGTCGCATATTACAACAGTTGACAATCATAAGATATCGTTTAACGTCTTACATCACGTCGCATTGTTTCTTACGCTGCTTTGTGCGGTTACCCGTCAGTTTAGGTGTATGCAGCCCACATGGTTAGTGAGCAAGTTTTTTGTTATCGCAAAGGTAAGGAGGAGAGAGAGAGAGAGAGAGAGAAATTCTGGCACGTCTAAAAGGTCGCACACCAAAGGGCAGCGCGGCCTTTGACGTCCATTTAGTGAAAACTCAGCCGGCGCCGGGCTGCCCGCGTGGCAAAACACAAAGGGCAGCCCGGACCCCTTTGTTTCTCCGGTCCGGCTGCGGAGAGACCCCTGTTGTGTTTTTCCTCCTCCCTTCCATGGCGGCAGCTGCGCGGCCCGTTTTATTTTGGGGGGCCAGGGCACGCGCAGTTTTCGCGTGAGACGGCGTGAAGAACAACGGAGTCGGCCTTCACACCCAACGGCGCAGGGCACGCAGCTGGTTGGGTTCCCGATGGGGGCAGCTTGCCCGCCTGCACTCGGCGCGGAGTTCGCACCCTAGTTGAGTTGTTGTGGTGTTAATGCAGCGGGAGAACTTTTCCAGGCAGGCGTTTGCTGTGAACAGGTGACAGGCACGGCTGGCACCACAAAGGGAGGTGGGCGCAAGTTTCCAACTTTTCGCTCTAAAAGGCAGCTTGAACGTGCCCCACTTGATTAAAATATCGATTCAGTGCTGCGCGCGGCGCCAGTAAAAGTGGTCCATGCATGCGCTTTATTGGTTTGATTGAGTTTGGTTTACGGGGTTTAATATCCCAAAGCGACTCGAGTTATGAGAGACGCTGCAGTGGAGGGCTGCATAAATTTCGACCACCTGGGGTTCTTTAACGTGCACTGGCATCGCACAGCACGCGGGGGCCTTGCTTTTCGTCTCCATCGAAAAGCGGCCGCCGTGACCGGGATTCGATCCCGCATCCCCGCCCACGGCAGTTCAGCTCCCTAACCACTGCGCCACCACGGCGGGCATCACCCCATCCCTTCTTAATGTGCTGAATTTCCTATAGCATGTGGCAGGCGAACAGTGAGGGGCAGCAGTAGGGTGGTGGGTCCGTGTTGCGGGACCCAGTACGCCTGCTGCGAAGCTGTTGTGCGGGGCCCGTTTTGGTCTCGAACTGCGGCATGACTGCGGCGACATATATAGTTGGCCCACTCTACTCAAGATGTCCCTGCTCGTAGAAAATAATTTCTCGGGGCACCTCCATGTGTACTCAAGAAGGTAAAGCCTGCGCACCAGTTTTGGTGCCGACCCGTTTCGAAGGATATGGCCCTGAGCATCATCATCATCATCATCATCATCATCATCATCGAGGGGGAGGGGGCTGTTTCGGGGCGTTGTCACTAAAAGAGTTGGAGACATTCTACTACGTCAGTTAGCGTATTGTATATGGGACGCTCGACGACCGGATGTCGCAGATTCGGAGTCTGCAGTAACGTATAGTACATGCAGCAACAAGCAGCTGCTCCCGCTTGCCGTCAGTGGTCGTAAGAACCCGAACCGCGGGCGCGGACAGTAAGGGCTGATTTGACGGCAACTCTTTCGCCCAGTTCGCCTCGGTGCGTAGAAAAAAAGCGTAATTGATGAATAATTTTCATTTTCGTTTAATTGCCCGCAAAGCGGGAACAAATAGCTTAGCACCCATAAAAGCTCAAAGGAATGTAGGTTCTGATACCGCGCACGTCAGTTTGCGGCTTCCTATATGTTCGCGGCTTCCCAGGCTGACCTTGACCCACTTTTCCGCGTTTTCTGCGTGCATCCGTGCTTATTGCAAACATGGGAGGCCTGTGAGCCGACCGGATACATAAAACAAAAGTTTGGATCCATGCGCTGAAAACATCAAACGCGGATAACTGAAAAAGATTCGCACGTGCTTAGCACAACTTGTGTTGTAAGGCGTCTTGCGTTCGTTTCAAGGTCGAAATGTTGTAAACTGATGGTTAAACAGCAGGGTCTTTTCTCTCGGTTAAGCCGGACCACATCAATTGCAGATAAGTCTCCTCCATTCCATTGTCTCTGCTGCATCTATCCCTCCATCCTCTCTCTCTCTTTCCCCTCGTGGATCCTCCTCGTTAGTTTCTCGAACGCTCCTCCATCTCCGTCGTTTCTCCAATTTCTCTTGAGAATGTAGAGAGTGAGCAAAAGGGTCCCAGTTGTTTTCTGAAACCCTATATCGCGGACCGCAGCCAGCATGGATGACACCCCATCCATGGGGCGGTGCTCTCTGCAGAAGCAAGCTAGGGAACCTGCATGTCGCGGCGGCTGGCAGCTCAACATGTAGGCTTCTTAGAGCAAGCGTTTTGCCTTGGCGTTTTGTCGCCTTCCGGCTGCCTGTCTGCGGCCCCCACTCCTCGTTCTTCGGAGCGCTGCTAGCGCTAAGCTTGACCCAGTCCGAACTCTCTTTTCCAACTCTCCATCAAAGGCCCCTTCCCTCCAAAAGCCCTCCTTAAACCAGTTTTGCCAGTATTCTGAAGACCGTTTAGTGACCTATGAAGAATGAACTTCTTAGAGCCAATTGTAGAGTTTTCTTTAAAATTGAACGGACCAATGGCGCACCGCTCAGTTCTCATGTGGTTGTGTACTCACGAGGACTATGTGTATTCCACGAGCTCATTCGCGCTCCTCCGCTTAAAATGGCAGACTGGCACCAACGCCCAAACAACAGCTACCGAGCAATCAAAACACATTCAAGCACCATTCCGCCAGCCGTGGTGTATACACTTGGCGTTTCGAGGTCCGCTGCCGAGAGTGCAGGAAAAAAAGAACTGCTTAATTGATCTCGATGAATGCGGCTGCTCCTATACGCCCATAGCAGGTGGTACACTATATCCACGTTTTTGGAACATCCAAAAGATGTCTTATAGCATGTACGGAGCCGCGACCCCAGTGCCATAACCTGTAAAGAATGCACTTAGGCGCGCGACGTAGACGCGCGTCTCACTGCGATGCCCCTTGTTACCGACGCTATTTTTATTTACGGGATCGGCAGCCCTCTGCGAGCAGCATTAGTTTCAAAAAGGTCGGAACAACGGGGAACACGGGGGCAAAACCTGAAGGCGAGGAAGAAGTCAACGGCCTTCTGGTGCAATATACGGACAGCCCAATTCGTTTCGCCACTTTCTCACTGGATAAATTTGTTGGCGATTGGTGATTTCAGCAGCTGTCATCCAATGAATCTGGGTTCTCGGTGCATTCTTGGTGTATCAGTACACTTTCAGTACAATGTTGCTAAAACAGCCAGCACTTTGAAAAATGTAGTAAGCAAGGTAGTGATAGTAAGGCCGGCAATTTTTTGTCTTATGAGCTTTTAAGCTGCTGTCAACACTGCTAGCGACTCTTAGTAAAAAGCAGGCTTACTAAGCGCGTGTCTAATAATGTATCTGTGCTTGAACAACGAGTAAACATTTCAGACGCGAGGAACTGTGGGAAGGGCGTGAGTTGCCCTCCATTTCGCCTTGTCCACTGGGGCGTCATTTTGGAAAGCACGCGCATGGCCCTGTTTCGGACTATTCAGAAGAACCCTTGTCGGCGTTCTCTATCCCCTCGCTGCTCCTTTCCATATTCCACGGAACGTCTTGCCATAGCACTGCAGGCTGCTACTACGAGACTAAAAAGAAACGGGCCCCGGCTGTGAAATGAGGGACAAGCTATACGTGCCTAGCATCCCTCCGGATGTGTTCTCTAAGCGGGATTCGTCGTCCCAAATATCTCTCAGCCTGCAAAATACGAAAGCTGTTCGAACGCGAGCACGCCGCCGACAGCGCTGTGCACTCGCTTCTTTTTCTTTTGTTTGGTTCTCTGACAATTTTGCCTGCCGTTTTTTCCCGCCGAATCGGTCGTTCGTTCTGCGCATGTGTGCGGCGTGGCTTTCGGAAGGCCTCTTGTTTGTTTTTGTTCTCGGGTACGCAGCTGCTGTGGCAAAAAAAAAAAAAAAAAAAAAGAAACTTTTGACTCGCTGCATTTTTTAGTCACGTTCACGCGAGCGACTCTGGTACGCGTACGTGCGTCGTGTATACCCGTGGTTCGGCGATGTTCCTGGGTGTCTAAAACGGGGATATCGCACCAAACGTGTCATACGCGAATGGCGAAACAAACAAGAAAAAATGTGTCGTTGTTGTCACCGTTATTCTCTTAGGTCCCCGCACAGGTTCGGTTCGGTAGACGCAGTTCTTGTGAACGTGAGCAAAAAAAAAAATATTTTAGAGCCGTATGTCCATCGGGTTTCTTTTTCCGCTGTGGTTTTTAATAATGTCTGTGCTTCGGGCTGCAGTCTCAGAGACACGCAACGGTGCCTTATGGCGCATGTCGAGTTAGAGGCATACGTGTTAGAATGCGCATTTAAACAAAAAAAAAATGTATTAACATTCTCAGCGTAGAGTGTTAACTCGGGAGGTGTGCTGTGCGATGTCAGTGCACGTTAAAGAACCCCAGGTGGACGAAATTTCCGGAGTCCTCCACTACGGCGTCTCTCATAGCCTGAGCCGCTTTGCGACGTTGAACCCCACAAACCAAACTAAACCGTGTTTGGCCTCTGGAAATGCAATTTAGAAGAGAATGCAATCTACCTAAATGGCCGATTAGAACGCCCCCTTGTTGTGCCATTTTTAAAAAGGTGGCTTTGTGGAGTAGTGTGGAAACTTTTAGACTTCCAGTGGCCTTACACTAACAGAGCTAATCCCATTTCGTCTCTACATTGCGGGGAAAGAAATATGTGCAGTGTAGCGTGTGCATGGCTTTGACGAGTTCAGAGCGTTGCAGAAATCACGGAACACTTGCATCATGGCTCTCTTACGGGCGTCGTAGCATATTGTTTTGTGTGTGTGTGTGTGTGTGTGTGTGTGTGTGTGTGTGTGTGTGTGTGTGTGTGTGTGTGTGTGTGTGTGTGTGTGTGTGTGTGTGTGTGTGTGTGTGTGTGTGTGTGTGTGTGTGTGTGTGTGTGTGTGTGTGTGTGTGTGTGTGTGTGTGTGTGTGTGTGTGTGTGTTTGCCATCGCGTGACCTCACTTTCGCTTTCTCCCCATTTTTGTCCTTTTCCCGTTACCTTCGTCCCACGAACCTAAAATATCATGACCTGAAGATCTGTTTCTTCCTTTTCGTACATTGCGTCCACCAACGATCGTTCTATATGAATGATGCCGTATGCGGCGTGTCGACAAAGATAATGTACCGGTGGTGTGACGGCACACACAGGAACGGTATAGTGAATCTGTAGCACACCGTTGCTACTTGCATGGCGGTCGGCATCATCATCATCATCAGTCGAGTGCACTGTCCATTCCAAGAAGTCCTGCTAAGTTCAATCCAATCCAATCCTGTAGGTCAAGAGCCTGTTCTGGTGACCTTTGCAACGAGGACCTCCTGGGCGTCACCATATTGCTCTCTGGACTGTTGTGTGCGCCTGACGTCAACACAGTGGAGGCAGCAGCAGAACCGGTTTGCAACATTCCAGAAAGGAGGCGTTTCGACAACCTCCTCGCCCGATGCAAAGGGCTACGTCATCTTACCCGTGCAAGCTTGCTAATCTCATTCGCCGGGATGTCTCTTGGCCGTACTTCGCTACGCCCAGCTTCTGTGTGTATCCACTCCGTTGACCAAAGGATTTTTTTGACGATTAGGAGATTGATGGGGACAAAAGCTGGAACATAAAAGCAAGAATTTCAAGCAAGGTTCTAGGAGCGCGGTCCCGCGCCTCTCCCGTGTGTTGTAGCGACGGACGAAAGCCTTCGGTAGTGCCTCGTCCCTTCGCGTCGCCTTTGAAAGCCGTCGCTTTATCGCTTTCCCGCATGGTCGGCTTCCGGAAAATCCCTTCGACGAACTCGACGACACACGCCTCATTCCTCTGTCCCACTTCTTCGCCGGGGCCCCTTGGGTTCTAGTCATTTCACGACAGTGCTGACATCCCGCTCCATTCAATCCCCTCCCCTTCGCCAGTCCCGATCTCGTTGCGACATCCTTCAAAGAAACGCCTTCGCGAAACTTGTTTACCGTGCGCCCGCATTTCGAGTCTTGAAGGAGGTGAAAGGGGGGGGGGGGGGGGATTTTTTTCTGGACGGGTTGCGGTCGGCTGTACTTGGATTCGAATCCAGCTGCGCTCGCCTCGGCTTGTCTTGGATTGCACTGCTCCGGAACATCAAGAAGAAAGAAACTTGATTAGACAGCGTGGTGATGATGCAGTATTTAATGACGCACCATTGGCGTATTTGGTCTGAGAGTAGTATACGGCGCTGAAGAGTTTTCGTTTACACAAGATGAGGTCGAAGCCCCATTTTTAATTGGCATCTCGCGATTAGGAAGCCTCGATGCGCGAGCTTCCCCCTACTCGTGATAGAAATGGAGCGCCGAGATGTGAGAAATTTGCACCTATTTGGAGGCTGTACCTGGCGGCAGCGGAAAACTTTATTATTATGCTCGGAGTTTTCGTCCTATATTTTGCGCTCTTTGCGCAGCTGACACACTTACTTTGTTATGGCTGTGACGAAAATCAGCTGCTTTGCTAAAGTTCCAGTCTGCTTAGCCCTCTAGGATTGTGCACAAAAGAGGTGACGTGAGGTAAAACTTTATAAAGGAAAGAAGGGGATGCAAAATTTAGAAAATACCTCGAATTCTGCGTTGCATGATACGAGTAAGAGGCCTGAAGTCTGGGTCGAGAGGTTAAAAAAAAAAATAAAAAAATAAATGGTTTGACATGAAACTCGCGCTTATTGTGTGGTCGTGGGGAGTAATTAAGTGCGTTCCCAATGGCTCTTTTATTTGTTTACTTCCGTCTTCTCCACACTGGAGCGATTAACGAGTTTTTAATGGCGTCTTTTATAACGACGCGTCTACGGGTGTTTTCGTCCTGCTCCCCGCTTGGGCGAGCGGCGAAAATGCTCGCTGAGAAATTAAGCATGGAAAATAAAAAGCACAGGAAAGAAAGCAAGTACACGGGCTGTTTTTCTCTACGGCCAGATAATCCCCGAAAAATTGCGGCGCTTTTCAGAGGGCGGGCTGGTGCCCGCTACTTTTTATGAGCGCAGTGCACGCTATTAGTAAACACTGCAGAACGAAGACTAGCTTTATTAGTTATTTTCAGAGGAGGAGGAAACAACTTTATTCAACGCATTACTAAGCGTCAAAAATGTCCTGGGCCAGGGTCACCAAGGCCAACTGATCATTCAGCTGGTCAGATGCTAACCAAGCCCGCCACGTTGGGGGAGGAGGGCGTGGAAAGTGGGGTGATTGAATTGCGACAGGGTGAGAAAACATACAATGCAGACGACATTATTTTCAGATGTCGTCTGCGCAGCAGCCGGAGCAAACGAAAACGAAATGCAGAATGAACGTCGCTACTTTTTGCGTGGACATCGCGCATACTACATATAGTGATCGGTAGTCAGCTTGACCATATAAAAACGCGTAACACTCGAACCTTTAACCTTTAATCATTTCATAGAAATTTATTGCCTTGTTTTGTCAGTAAGCCAGCCCGTAAGGTAAAATTGCACAAAGCTTTAAACTAAAGTGCCATCTCCTTGTTGCGGTGACTAATTCTGGAAAGCCCTTTGACAAACGCCGCTGGCAAGCCTACCAAGCTAATCAAGGTCCGCGTACACTATCCCGAAATTTTCACTTTTATCGTCCGAGCGTAGATTTCTCGATCGGTTGGCGCCACATGATGAAGCTCCAAAGGAGACAGGGGCGTTACTTTGCGCATGCGCACGAGGCCCTTAGCGAGGGCGAGCGTCGTCTGCTAGGCTCTGACGTGAACAGGGTACATTACTACCCCATGACGATGATGGCGGTACAGCCAATGCTTATGTAATAAGGTTTCGTGGTGTTTTTCTGTTGTTTTTTTTTTTTTTTTCAAAAAATGATAAAAGTTTAATTATTTTTCCTCACTGTGTAAAGATTCGTGGCTGAATGCTTAAGCCCCCGCTCCGACACCTCACCGCAACCGCTGGAGGCTCCCCGCCGATCCCTGCGCTTTCTGCGCCCTCTGTAGGCGACCTTCATTTCCCAAGGTTTCCTACCTAACAAATTTCAGTGGGTGTGACCCTAGTCAGCGGTCGTGAATCACGGAGGCCACCCTCTAGAGACGGGTACATGGAATCTTGCACTGCGCTATTACTTCGGCACTCAATTGTGTATCTGCTCCTGCCAGGGTGTGTTGCGCGGATAAACGTGATAGAGCGCGTCGGCAGGCGAGTGAGCACACCCTTGGGACTAACGGTTCCTCGCTGTCTTCATCGTTCACACCCCCACCACGCAGCGCAACATCGCTCGAAGTTCAGATTATGCTCCATAGCTCATTGCCGTGGGGTCCAAGGGTCTATATACGTCTTCGCCGCCTCACCATCATATATGCCTACCTATACTTGGTGGTGTTTGTGGCGTTTTCTTGTTTAGCGCTCCGGTTGCCTCGTCACTATTTTCATTAGCTTGGTGTGACATCTTGAAGTCTGTTTCTCTTTCCTACGCACCGACGAAGCGACTTCGGCACCACGTTCGTTTTCCTTTCTGGTTAAAGCCCCATGTCGCGTCATGTCCTTGATAGTTCAGGCAATCCTGTTTGTGACCGATCTGTGGGTACTTTTGCGTATGTGGCTGTTCGCGCTTACGTACCGTGACCAACACACCTGCTTTTCGTGGGCAGCTTTAATTAATAAAGCGATATCATCTTCACTAGCCGCGGCGGCTGAATTTCGTTACATACGGAGTGCAATTTATCGTGCAGTTACGTTTTAACTGTTTTTCGTGCGCTTATTGTGCTAAAGTTTTTTTTTCTTCCTTTTTCTCTATATTTCTTGCAGAAATGCTCGGACACCAACGTAGGCAAGATTGAGAACTCTACGTTCGCCCGCACCGTGCCTTCAGCAGCCCTGGTGAGGAGGAGACGCCCCATTGTTTACTCACTGTTCTTCCAAGCAGATAAAGTTAAAGTTAAATTGGTTCACAGGAAGGGAAAGGCGCAGTAACTGTCACACTTGCTCTGTGGACACCCGAACCGCGCCGTAAGGGAAGGGAGGAAGGTGGGAATGAAGGTGGGAAGAGAGGAGGAGCCGTAGCGGAGGGCTACGGAGTAATTTCGACCACCTGGGGATCTTTAACGTGCGCTGACATCGCACAGCACACGGACGCCACTTCGTTTCGCCTCCATCGAAACGCAGCCGCCGCGGTCGGGTTCGAACCCGGGAACTCCGGCACAGTAGTCGGGCGTCTTACCACTGCACCACCCCGGCGGGGCTCCAAGCAGATGCAGATTCTTAGCTTGAGGAATCGTGGACCTCAATGAAGCGCGCCCTTCGGCAATGCCAGAGGTCGCTTCGGCACGAACTGCTGTCGCAGAAGCGAGGAAATCTATCTGTCGATCAAGCGATCCGGGAAGAGGAGTATAATTGTACGTGACGTCACGGGCGCCATGATGGCTGTAACCGCTAATAGCTTCCACTGTGCAGGCCGGACCATGCGTTTCCGGTTTTCCAACGTGGCGGCTTCTTCGACGGGGATATTGTAAATGAAGATTACCAGTAAAGCAGCCCATGTGAACCCGGTGGTCACCGCCTACATGCAGTTTCAATACCACGCTTAGCGGCAATGGTGCGGTGGGGCGTAGATGTCAGGCGAAGTAATAGTGCCTCACTTTAGGTCGGCTTGATATGGGCATTAGAAGTGCTGCTCTGCTGGACACATCGGCTACATCGGTGTATCTCATTTCACTGCGAAAACTAACGGTCGCGCAAGATGAGGACCAATAGCTACAATTCATTCATTCATTCATTCATTCATTCATTCATTCATTCATTCATTCATTCATAAACCATAATGATGACCTGAGGTCTAGAGGGGAAATGGGTGGGTTATATGAGGTTGAGGGCGCCAGACACCGACATGAAGTCTAGCTACAAATGCTCTTTTCTCGCGCCCTCACGAGCCTGTCACAGAGGGCTGTTCGCGCTGAAGTTTTGCCACCCTGACAACAGATGGCGCAACGGATTCAAGAACTATAGGGTGCCTCGATGTCAGTGCTGCATCGATAGTTCTAGCACCTCAAGTTCTTCACTTTGTCAAAGCTCACTGGCGGGCACTAATGTAGTTGGAGTTGCTTCGGAGCTGCCAGATAAGTATATACCGATTAGAAAGGCGACAATGATAATGTGATCGTGAAGTCTCCCCTCGTAGTGTAGTTTGCTGGTACAATGGCCGGTGGTTAACGTAAAGAAGGCAGTACTTGGACACTAAACACGAATATCCTGTAAAGGAGTAGAAAGGGAGTACGTCTTACGCTCTCTTATAGGGACCGGGTACACTCCCCGAGCATCGCAGCGTTGATTTCGATCGCAAAATATGCGGAACGCTATGCTATGCTGTTCGTGTCAGAGGAACATTCCCAGCTCAAATAATATTAGTTTAAGCACTTAGCAATGGCTAGATACATTTTACCCCGGCAACACAGCTGTTGAATGAGAAATTAGAGGAGACTGAAGCCTCGGTTAAAATCCTATATGTAGTAGCAATAACTTCGAAGGTTTTAAAGAGGGAATCTCCTTCCGTTGATAACCGTAAGAATCCCTAGTTTTAGGGATGGAAGTCTAACTCAAGGTTTGGGCAGCATGCTTTCCCCTGCTAGGGAGCTTGCTTCCTGCTGCTCCATGTTTACTTATTTATAGATTAACTCGAGTTTGGATAGTACCCGCCACTGGTAGCAACACCGTAAGTCGGTACATTGAGGCGTCGCTCTGCGCGCAGGTGGTCCGCAGCGTGACAGCGCTGCTGCGCTTCTACAACTGGCGCAAGTTCAGCATCATACACGAGCAGTCGCCGGCGCACACGACGGTGGCGCACTCGCTCGAGAAGCAGGCCAAGATCGACGGGGGCTTCACTCTCAACTCCAAGAACGTCTTCCACTCTGACCTAAGCTGCTGCGAGCAAAAACTGGCCTGCTGCCACACCGCCATGACCAAGATACTCGACGAAACGTATCGCAAGACCCGCAGTGAGTATACGAGCACTGAATTCGATATTTGTAGGGCGGGGGGTATATTCATCTATTACTAATGCGATAGAGCTACCAATATTGGGAACGAACGTACAAATTTTACGCGATAGACTTGACGCCATGACTACACGGCCTTGCGCGGGTGATTCGTACACCCCACAATGGTCAAACGCGACAACAGCGATGACGTTACTACACACAATTCCTCATTCGTCCACTATGCAGAGATGCCATGCGTAATTAAAATAGATAGAAATATCGGATAAACCGTGATTATTGGGCCGTAACACGACTCAAACGTCATTGTGGAGTGTAAGAAGCCAAAGTAATGTTTTCGCCGATAAGAGACCGGCGGGGAGATGAAAATCGAACCCGAGAACTATGGTAGACTATGGGTTGCGAGTTAGGTGATGTGGGTTGCGAGTTAGGTGCTGTACCTCTAAGCCGTCCAGGCTCTTTCGTTGCGGGGTTAAAGGGAGGCCTGGTGCGTCTTGCTGCAAATAATAAAAAAAAAGTTGGTGTATTGAAGTGACATATACAAAGATGACCGCTTAACGCTATCGCGTCATACCTTGAAAGGGAAACTGCACAGGGTTTTGAATCTGATGAGGGTTCGAGGGTCGAACGTTTAAAGCTTGTAGTTTTATTTATATCATCTGAAATACTTTGGCGCTAGCGTTTGAAACAGTGGCATAAGCAGCGATTGAAACCACGACGGCTTTTAGGCTTCTCTACAACGCGCAGCGCTGGGCTCGTTGGATGGATAACAACTTTTATTGTCCACCATAAATGGAGGCCCCCCTCTACTCTCCACCCCCAGCACGCAGGTCTAGGGGACGGGGGCTAGAGCCTCCCGACTAAAGGCTAACAGACATTTTGTCTCTTCGCGGCCTCGGCCCCCAGGCGGACGGCTTCTTGCTGCCAGGGGTCTTCGCTCCGCAGCAGGGCTTCCCAGCGCTGGGTTGGGAATGCATGATGACGTCATGGACGGTACCGGTGTGTTTCCCACATAGAAATGCTCGAGTTGAAGAAGTAAAAGCAACGCTACAGAAAGCAAACGCATTTAAGTGTTTGGTGTCATCAGATGATGCATCGCAGAGTGCAAAAGAATTCAGCGGAATTGAGAAATATTATAGTCAGTGGCGTCATTACCGAGCTTCACCGCAGTTTCTTGGTGCTGTTAGGAGAAGCTTGAGACGTAATCATTAGTTTGAAATTTAGCTCGAAAAAAAAAAAAAAAACGTTTGCGTACGTTGCCTATAGCCTATCTACTTTTGATTCCTTGAATGTCACGGGATTCTCAAAAAGATGATGCAGTTGCTCTACCGTTAAGGCGCCCAAACGTTTGAGGGAACAAGAGACGTTTGATAACATTGGTTACACGTCTTATTGTGTGCGTAAAAAAGCGGACACAATGTTTCAACAGGAACAGCAACCATGCCGATACTTTCGGCCTCACTACGGGGAGTAAAAGCGACGCCTGTGTAACCGTCACGCAGTGAATGCACATCTCATCTGCTGCAAAGGCATGTGTCGCGCTCCGGTTCTGGAGCGTGCCAACTTTACTACGAATGGCCACGTGACCAACACCTGGAGTTGACTAGACGACGTTACGGCGCCTTTATTTGACATCTACGATGCCTCATGACCAACGTCTGGCGCTTGTCTCATTACTAGGTGACTTTACGGTGCCTTTATTTGACATCTACGATTCCGCAAGCGATCGAAGCCTTTCTCGTAAACTATTATTATAGCGGGAACAAAATTGAATCGAACCCAGGTAATTTAGAGGCTATTTCGATTGAAAAGAATAATTAAGGCTGCCTTGAATGCGGCTCTCTCTTTCTCTCTCTCTCTCTCTCTCTCTCTTTCTTTTTTTTTTTTTTTTTTTTTTTGCTCCTTGCCCTGATGTTATATAAAGTTAGAAGTAGTGGGTGAGCTGTAGAGCGCAATATTTGTGATAAATGGTTTCCCTCATACGGACATCGCTTTGTATGAAGTATTTTTTCTTTTTATTTTTTAGAAAAACTGTATAGGGAGTTCATCTTTGATGTAAATTGGTACGACCGCGTTGTTTCCCTTTGCGCCGAGCAAGAAACAGTTACTACCCGTCAAGCTGTAATACTGCGTTTGATTCGAGACCTCGATTGGACGCATCAAGACCTCTGCTGCTACGCAGCTAAAAAAGACAACCACTTGGTCTGCCGACTTTTGACCTGTGCTGTACACAACTGTCATTCTAGTCATCATCATCATCATAATCACCATCCAGACTATAGCCACTGCAGGGCAAAGACCTTTTCCATATTCCCCAATTAACCCGATCTTGTGCTATAAGTTGCATCCACGTGATCCCTGGGAATTTATCTCATCCACCCACGTAATTTTCTGCTGCCTCCTCGCTTGGAATCCAATTTGTCACCCTTGACGACCACCGCCCAACCTGTCTTCGCAATACATGTCCTGCATACGCCAATTTCTTCTTGATTTCGACGAGAATGTCATTAACTCGAGTTATTTCTCTGAGCCACTCTGCGTATCTTATTTATTTATTTATTTATTTATTTATTTATTTATTTATTTATTTATTTATTTATTTATTTATTTACATAATACTTCGGACCTCGTGTGGTCCAAGCAGGAAGGGCAGATAGCACAATACTTTCAATACCCCATAAAATGTGTACAGGAAAATATGGTTTAACACATCACACAAAAGAGCAACAAAAAAAGTCACTTAGATACATTGCGCTGCATTGCAAACACTTTTGTTTATATTACAGTGCTGAGCGTCCTTTCAAAATTTTCACTGATTGCATTAAATTCAGGCAATAAATTCCACTCGTTTATTGTACGCGGAAAGTATGAATATTTGCACAAATGTGTTTTCGCGAAGTACGGTGTTAAAAGCATAAATTTGTTGGGGACGAGTTTGTCGTGTCTTCGACGGTGTAACTAGGATGAAGAAGAAATGCCAAACTTTCCTTGAAGAAGTAAACTACCTCTTAAATTTACATCCTATACTACTACTACTACTACTACTACTACTACTACTACTACTACTACTACTACTACTACTACTACTACTACTACTACTACTGGGGTGTGTGTGGTGGCAGAGATGAAGGTGTGCACATGGACTTTCGTGAGCTGTTGTGCCTTTCCTCTTTCCCATTGCAGATGCAGTTAGGTTTGGTTTATGCGATTAAACGATCCTAAGCGTCTGAGGCTATGAGAGACGCCGTAGTGGAGGGCTCCTGAAGTTTCGACCACCTGGGGTTCTTTGACGCGCACTGACATCGCACAGCACACGGGGCGCCTGCTTTTGGCCTCCATCTAAAATCGGCCTCCGCGCGGATGCAGTCCTACATTTGTAAGGAACAGGCGAATGTCTTGCTTCCTTTGTTCGGGACGTAAAGTGGGTCGCGATAGGTGCGTTCCAGCTAGGATAGAGCTTTCTACGAAAGCCTTGCTTGCCAGGGGTCGTGAAAGATAACGTATATTTACCTTGAAAGACGGAAAGGCGGCCATGGCACACCAGCCAGCCATAAATGGGGAGGATGAGTTATTCTGACTTCCTGCTTTGTTGGCTTATGCTTAGGCTTATGTAATTTAACATCCCAAAGCGACTCAGGCTGCATTTTTTTTTTTTTTGGTCCTAGATGCCGATACATATTTCGGTCATGCATTGCTGACCCGTTTGTAGTACAGTTGAACTGCTAGTCCAGAGACAAACCAGCACGGATTTGAGTAAAAAATCGGCTTTCGTATACGTATTTTTGAGGAGGAAGCGGACTGGGGCGGGAATGTAACACAGTGAACCGATATACAAGTTGGTCACCTTGGAAAGTAGAAGGATGGGTTACGAAACGGCAAGCATAGTCCGAATCGGCAGTGTCTTTTGTTTTGCTGTGCACATCAGGTCGATTTAGGTATACGTTTAAGACTGGCGCAGTAGTCTTCTAAATGGCGATCACTGAGAGAGGCTTTTGTATGCAAGCGGACGCAGCTTTGTTAACGATAACGGACAGATGCGTTTGAATGCACATTTCATGAAGTGAGTCTCTTTTAACCTATGTATCCATGTCCGGCTGGAGTTAAAGCTCTTTTTCTCAGCGTTAATGAATTTAGCTTTCCGGAGACGTACGTACTGGCGTAGATGTATATCATTTTGCCGGACCCCCCCTCCTGCGCATGCGCATTGACAGGGTGAGTACAATCTTAATGCACAGACATTCGGGAGTGGTAATTATCCGAGGAAAAGTACAAGCAAAAAGAAAGAAAAAAAATGAGGCATAGCTCCAGGTTAAGTCTCGTTTGCGTCAGCACTCCCCTCCCCCCTCCCTTTCCCCGTTCTGTCAGATAAAATAATTGTATAAGTCTTAACGAACTACCTCCGTAGTGAGGTCTTCCCCGTCGTGCCTTCTTATCCCTACTCGGCCCATACTCTCTCTGATTTCATTTAATGTTTGCCGCCCGGCGCCTAATGAGGTTATGCCTGATTATTTGTTAACTAGAGAGGTAGCGGGGAAAAAAAGAGGGAAAATAAAGCTTTTTACTGCTATGTTGCTATAGGGGGTTTGGAAGGCCCGAGGCGACTCACAGGGGATGAGGGACGCCGCATAACGGAGGACCCCGCATCAATTTCAGACCACCCGGGGCTCTTTTAACCGCGCTAACACGTATTCTCATTTCGCCACTATAGAAATGCGGCCACAGCGGTCTGGTTTCGATCCCGCAACCTTGGAATGAACAGCCAAGTATCGAAATCACTGAGCTTGCAAGGAGGTGAAGAAACTATAAGCAAGATAAGCATTCGCGTAATGTGAAACGAATGTCCGCGTCTGATGTTCAGCGACACGTACGTGTAGCATATTCTAGGCATTATAGTAATGGTGTCGCGATTATGAGGTAGGGGTTTATTCGCTCACGTGACTTACTTATTGGTCGATGTAACCCAAAAGTGCGACGCATTAGAGAGATTTAGTTTACCATGATCCGCGATCAGCCACCGTGACCTTTTACGGCACGCGGGCGGGAGGCACAAGCTGATTGGTCCCGACGTCGCGGCAGTCTTTATGCCGATATCCAGTATGTGGCGCCATCTATCGGCGTCAAGAGGATCTGAGCATGCGCAGTGGAACGCGCTGTGGCCTATCACGGTAGCAGGTCGCAGATCACGGTGAACTAAAACTCTCTACTGACATTGGCTCGCGCTACCCAATGTTGGGACAAACGAGTCATGTGATTAACGGATGTGATGACTGTGAGTCTCGGGATCTTACGTAACGACGTTATTTAATGCGAACGACCGCGAGATTTCAGACTGATCATAACGGCTGAAGCTGTATGGAAAACAATGCACAGTTCGCGACGATGGACAATGCCGGTGTTCATGAGATTAACTTTAAAAAGCGAAAATACTGCTAGTTACTCCTTATTTCCAAGTTCCATGGTCCCAGCGCACATGTCGAAAGCATTTCAGCAAACAGTGACTTGACTGCTGTACATTCAGATATGAATGAAATTATGAGGTATCGTTGTCATGAAATTTAAAATGGCACTCTGATAGGCCTTTTCAGGGGTCTGCTTGCCCGTTCAGGTACGATATCAAAATCGCAGTAGACATCTCTTTGTTTTTGATGCAGTGCCCACCAAGCACGAATTCCGGGATGTTTTTCTTCCCCTCCTGGCAGGCAACTTCAGGATTTTTCTCAATTTAACGTTTAACGAAGTTTTATTTCCCAATTTCGTAATTTTAACTTCGATGCCGAAGTGAATGTTTATTATTATTTTTTCTCGAGCCCGAACTAATGCTCTGCGGTTATACAAGAGCCAAATTCGCGAGGTCGTCGGGTTTTGGGAACGTGAAGAGTGGCGTCGAAATTAAAATGTTCTTCACGACCATCTCAAATTGGTCCTCGCGCTACGTACTCTCTGCCGAAAGCTGGCTGCTGGCCGCCGCGACCTGCAGCGTCTCCTCTGGGCTGCGCTGTAGTGCAGTGCACGGGCGACGACGACGAGACAGAGGAAAGCCTTGCGCTAGCGCGTTCGCCCGAAATAGCCGCGTTATCGGAGCCATTCGACGTCTCTCCGGCATGCTGTGTGTATGTTCCCGTCGGGTGCGCCCAGTTGGATTTTCCTTTTCACCTTCATTTTTTTTTTTTTTATTTTTTTGTTGTCGCCTGTGCGCTTGTCTGTTCTGTTCTCTAGATATCTCTCTCTCCCCCCGTATCTCGCCCTCTCCGCCCATCCTTTCCTTTGGCCTTCGCATTTATCCTGAAACTCGTGCGGGCGGCCTGTTTCCGCTTTTTATTACGCGACGCTCGCACGCTCTCTGCTTTTCCGCGCTGTTTTCCTCGACGGCTCGCGCTGGTGTTTGCGCGCTGCGATCTGACCCTGTAATACGCCCAGGCAATCAGAATAGTAGGGGGGGGGGGGGGGGGGGGGAGCGGGAGTTTTGAATTTTTGTCACACATTTAGTCGTTTATGTAGCCTGTATTGCGGATTTGTAAAAAAATATATATAACAACAGATCTTAAAGTGCGGCATAATGCAAAAAGTGGCGGATCGGACTAACTGCTCTTCCTCGATAGCGGGCACGTCGCACATGCTTTCCCTTGTGCTTACGTGACGCAATTTGATCGCGTAACGACCGACAGGAGTCTAGGGGTGATTTCCCAACACTTTTCGTCACAGTCGGGCTGGCCCGTTTCTGGTTCTTGTATTCAAGAGATAGGAATGAAGTGATAGGCGGGTCAAAAACGTTTAATTGCTATGTGCTACATGTGCAAATAAAACTAGTGTAAGTGAAACACGGAACAAGTGTCGCAGCTGTATACATGGGCCAAGTCTGAAGAATAGGGGAGAGAAAACTTCGGCACATATCGTCGCTGACAAGGTGTCAACCGTTGGAAATTCACATAGAGTTAATACAAAGACTCTAGGGGGAAAGCTGGGCAGGGAAACGAGCTTCTCACTGGTTCGCCGCCATCATCAAATTTATCATTGTGGCCAGCACAGTTCCTGCTCACTGCGTCAAAAATGAACAAAGGTTTGAACAAAAGTTTTAAAAACCGCTGCCGATAACACAACTGTAGGAAATTTCTATACATTTTTTTTCAAGTTTCAAGCATATTATATAATCTTTCAGGCACCTTCTTGGCCATAAAGGAATGATGTAGAACAATTGGAAACCATGTTTGCGAGCAGACGTAGCAGATCAACAGTAAACACGCACGAACACCCTTTGACATTTACTGTATGCAGCACTAGCCATCCCGGATAGACCAAGGGCCGTTCCTGTGGAATTCGTCACTGTTTTTTTTTAATATACTGTGGTCGTCGTCTTGCACCAAAGCAAATTTCTGACATATTTTCTGGTGATCGGGCACAGAGGAGATGCATGTGCGCTCGACGGACGAAATGCATGCGAAGCGCGAAACAATCGCAGGGATAGCCGGCCTTGCGATAACAACTCAGAAGAATCAGGACACCTATGTGATGTTACAGTAGGTACGCGACGCAACATATCACAAGAAATGCTCCACACGCGACGATTCTGCCGTTGTTTACAGCACCTACTGAACAGTAGCCGCCCGCCGTCGGTTAGCTGCACGCCGCCATCTTCCCACGATCCAAGTTGCCAGCTTCAAACCATCTTCATGTGCCAGATTTATCAAGTAAAATTCATCTGGCAACCAATGAACAGTGTGATAATGGCGTAAATTTGGCCTTCATTAATATGCAAGGGGGTAGAAGTAGAATTAAATGGGATGAAATTCAGGAGCAGCTGCAAACTGAAAATTTTGTAGTGTATGGTGTAGCAGAAACCCACCTTAGAGACAGTGAAGAACCTCCACACATTGAAGGATACTCATGGCAGGGGTGCAATAGAAAAGGGAAGGACCGAAAAGGAGGTGGCCTGGGGGCGCTAATCAAAGGCCAAGATTGGAAAAGGATAACAGAAAGCTGCAGAGAACATATATGGCTCCAGGGTAGAGTGGGAAACCTAGATACAGTACTAGGGTTTGTTTACCTAAAAACAGGAAATGACTCGAATGAGGAAAATTCAGAACATTTCAGATGTTTAGCTAAAGACATAGAGGAATTTGGCCAGAATAAGGAAGTGATAACCTTAGGGGATATGAATGCACATATGGAATTTTTTGATGGAGCTACCGATACGACAGGCAAAATGTTAGCAACATTTTGTGAAACCCAGGATCTCACAATAGTTAATTCAGAGATAAAGTGTGAGGGAAAAATAACATGGGAAAGAAATAACTCTCATTCCACAATCGACTATTGTCTGATGTCCCACAAGCTGTATGACAGGTTAGTAGGTATGGAAATTGATGAAGAAGGGACGAAGAGTTTAGGAAGCGATCACAAAAGAATTAAACTCCAATTTGGCGGGACAGCGGCCGCAACAAAAATGCAGGTATGTGAAAGCAACCAGAAACTCAATGATATGCAGTTGGAAAAAGGGTCAAAGCGCATTGAGGACATAGTAAACCAACAACCAAATAGAGAATGGACATACGATGACCTAGTAGAAGTATTTAAAAGAGAGCTAATAAAGGGCAAGATTAGAAGAGGAAAGAGAAAATATAAACCAAAAAGCTGGTGGGATGCTGAAGTTAAAGCAGCCATAACGAGGCGTCAAGAGGCATCCAGAGAGCACAGATTAGCAAGGAAGAGGGGAGCCACACCAAGGGAAGTAGAATCCAAATGGGAGGAGTACCTTGAGAGAAAAAGGGAGGCGTCAACCTTAATCCAAATCAAAATAGGAAAAGCTGGGGTCCAGTGGATGATCGACATAAGTAAAAAAGATAAAAATGCTGCAAAGAGGTTTTGGAACCACATAAGGCTACAAGCAAAAAAGACGGAAGGGGTCCAACACTCACTGACCACACAGGAAGGAAAAAGAGTGGAGGGAGAGGAAGCACAGGAATATGTTAGGCGCACAATAGAAACAGCCTTTGCCAGTCTGGAAGTGAATGCCGCAGAAGAAATGGAGAATAATGAGGACCACAGGGACGAGGAGCAAGAATACAAGGAAATGACAGCAAGAGAATGGGAAAGAATAGAACGGAAGGTCCCCTTGGGAACAGCGACAGGACCAGATAGCATACCCATGGGATTGATTACCAGATTAGGACAAAAAAAGCAAAGTAAAATTACGACAGTTGATTGAACAAACAATAAAGGGCGGTCAAGTACCAAAAGATTGGAAATTAAGCAGGATGAGACTAACATACAAAGGCAAGGGAAGCAGAGATAACATAAAGTCCTATCGGCCAATCACGGTTACATCAGTTATATACAGGGTAGCAATGCAGTTAGTAAAAGTAATGATGGAGGAATGGGCAGAAGGAGGGAATATCCTCGGAGAACTACAAAATGGTTTCCGCAAGGACAGAAGACTAGAGGATAATTTATTTGTGGTTACCCAGTGTATAGAAACAGCAGCTGCAAGTCAGAGACCATTATGGATAGCGTTTTTAGATATTAAAGGGGCATATGACAATGTAGATCAGAAAAAACTGTGGGACCAGTTGAAGGAATATGGCCTGAATAAAAACCTGGTTCAGTTCATACAAGAAGTGTATGCAGATAATGAGGCAGTGATAGTATGGGAGACGGAAACAACAAAACCAGCAAAAATAAAAAGGGGGCTTAGGCAAGGATGCCCACTGTCACCGCTGCTTTTCATGATATACATGAGCCAAATGGAAAGGCGCCTGGAGGAAAGTAATATGGGATTCGATGCAAGCTATATGCAGGGAGGACAGAAAGTAACACAAGTTCTACCAGGATTGATGTACGCGGATGACATTGTACTGCTGGCAGATAAGAGGGATGGGTTGCAGGAGCTGCTTAAGATCTGTGGAGAAGAGGGTGAAAAGCTGGGACTGCAATTTAGCAGCGAAAAATCAGGAATAATGGTATTTAATGATGAAAGGGGGGACGTGCTGGAAATACAAGGCACCAAGGTTGAACATGTGGAGAGCTATAAATACCTGGGCATATGGATCAATGAAGGAAAAAATTACCTAGAAAAGCATGAAAGAATTACGATAGACAAAGGGAAAAGGAGTTCAGATATTATGAAACACAGAGCCCTCTGGAACTATAACAGGTATGAGGTTGTTAGAGGGGTATGGAAGGGTGTTATGGTACCAGGACTCACTTTTGGAAATGCAGTCCTGTGCATGAAATCAGAAGTACAGTCAGGCCTTGAAATCAGACAGAGAAAGGTAGGTAGATTGGCATTGGGAGCACATGGCAACACACCTAATGAAGGAGTCCAGGGAGATATGGGCTGGGCATCATTTGAGGTTAGAGAGGCAATTAGCAAACTAAAATATGATCAGAGACTAACCGAAATGGAGGAATCAAGGTGGGCACGAAAAATGCACAAGCACCTATTCATGAAAAGCCTGAATACGAAATGGACTAACAGAATCCGAAAGCTCAGATTTAAGTACCTAGAGTTTGGAGATACACCGCAGCAAAACAGCAGCATTGAAAAGCAGGTAAAGGAGGCAGAAAGGAAAATGTGGGAGGAAAGAATGCAGGGAAAATCAGCATTGGGTATGTATAGAACTCGAAAACAGGATATAAAGAAAGAAAGTTTATTCGACAACTCACGAGGGAGCTCATTGCTGTTTGAGGCTAGGACAGGGGCCCTCAGAACAAAAACGTACAGGAAAAAATTTCAGGAAGTAGATATATTATGCGCGGCGTGCGGAACTGAGGAGGAAACAACGGAACATGTTGTTCTAAGGTGCCAAAAACTTCGTCCTGCCCTTCCCGCGGAAAAAGCGGCATATCTGGAGAGAGCGCTGGGATTTGCTGGGGAAGATGGACGAATGGATGAGGAACGCGTTCTGATAACAAAAGAGAGATTAGAGGATTGGTGGAAAAGGTCAAGAGAATAAAGAGAGGAAAAAAGGGAGGGGGGCAGATACGGGCAAATTAGAAGCTAAAAAAGGGGAAGAGATAAATATATTTCTTTTAATTTTTTGGCTAGGCGGCGCAAGCTGCCGTCCGATACAAAGGACAGAGCCACTATCATCCATCCATCCATCATCCAACGGCGGCAATCACGCGGTCACCCCTCGAACGCATTAGGTGAACGGGCAGCTTTCCCTCTAGTGTCTTTGTAATTAACTCTATGGAAATTCACAGCGATACGCAATTGCATGGTGTACTGGCACTTCCGGCCAATACGCCACGAAATCGGGCATCTAACCATATGTTTTTACTTCCGGCCTTATGGCGTCACCATCCTCCAGCGAAAAGCTTCCGGTCTGGCGACGGGGGACCATAGACAGCTTGCTTTTTTTAATTTTTCGATGAGGTCTTTATTCCTATCACATAAATGTGGTTCTCTTTTTTTTTTTTTTCTCGAGTTAAATCATGTTTACACTTGTGTGCTTGCGCTGGTGGATTCAATTAAAAATAGTGAGTTAAAATTTGTCTCTTGCCCAGAGTTGAGTCGTTCGTCGCCCCTTTAATGCGCACATGGGAAAATAATTAACGGCCTGATATATTAAGCAAGAATAGTTTCACTTTGAAAGTACAGTTAGCGAAACAAGTAATTACTGCATAATTGATAGCTACAAAACCATGTCGGAAATACAAAATATTTTGTAGTTCTGTCGTAACATCAGAATTTCCTGGAGTCCTGTAGTTTTTCTCTTGTGCTCTTGTGTAGTCTGTGGTGTTTTCTGTCGTAACGTCAGAATTTTCTGCAGTCCTGTAGTTTCTCTGTCCTGCTTTTCTGTAGTCTGTGCTACTTTCCTGTCGTAACCGCATAAAATTTTGATGCTCTTCAGGAATTTGAGTTGTCATGACAGGTTTGACTGTCAAAAACCGCAGAGAAATAGGCAGTTCTTGGGACATAAAATTCGAGGGGCGCTCAAACATCGCCCTAAGTGTGGATGCGATAGCGCCTTTCGCACCGGTTTTTCATTGCGCGAAGTTTTAAAGTATTTTTCAAGTTTGTTTTGGAAGGAAGGCCCACTCTATAATAATTGGTTCAAGGAAATGAAAGAAGCACAGTATCTGTCACACTTTTTCTTTGGACACCTGGACCACGCTGTATGGGAAGGAAGGAAAGTGGGAGTGAAATCGGAAAAAGAGAATGATGGTTTCGTTTGTAAAGTTTATCTCAAAGCGACTCAGGATATCAGAGACGGCGTAGTGGAGGACTCCGGAAATTTCGACCACTTGGGATTTTTAACATGCACTGACACCGCACAGTACACGAGCGCTTTGCTTTTCGCTTCTATCGAAAAGCGGCCGCCGCGGCCGGGATTCGATCCCACATCCTTAGGCAAAGTAGTCGAGCGCCCTAACTATTGCGCCACCCCGGCGGGACAGAGAGAAAAAAGAGCCGTGGTGGGCTGCGGAGTAATTTCGACCACCCGGGAGGAGGGCAAAACAAAAACATCTTTATTTATTTAGTCAGAGAGGGGGGGGGGGGGGGGGGAGGGGTTGGACCCTCGCTGCAATAACAGCCGTCGTCCACCACCGAAGTAGTAGCGGGTGCAATGACGGCCTACAACAGATAAAAATTCGATGGCTGGCTAGCCCCGCCGCAAGCGACGTTGACCTACCGTCCCAGCCCCGTAGGGCTAGGAACTGGGTGGACCCACTGTACCATCGCAGCGGGCAATGACAATTTTCCTGCCATGTTCCGAACACTTCCGACAAAACACGAGTCGAAATGGTACAGTGGACATCTACCCCGCCGCGGTAGCTCAATTTGAACCTCCTGAGTGGCTCTCAAGGCTAGAGCCTTTGTTGTATATGCGTGAATTTTAGGGTGTCATATGTAATTAGAGTATGTAAATAGCGTTAGTGGGATTTTTGTTGATTTTGTTTTTGTGAAATGCAATCTGTGTCAAGACCAGGCAATAAAGAAGAAAAATGCCGCGGTAGCTCAGTGGTTGAGACGCCCGGCTACTGAACAGGAGTACCCGGGTTCAAACCCGACCGCTGGCAGTTGCGTTTCGATGGAGTTTAAATGGAGGCATCTGTGCACTGTGCGAATTGATGATGATGATGATTATAACTAGGGTGGATTCTGGTTGGTGCCCCAGTTCAGTGTGCTTAAAAGATTCCCATGTCAAAATCCTAGCCCGCTATATACAGCACCTCTTTTTCTTTCCACTTCCACTATGAACTGACTCCCTTCCCTCATGACACTTCGATGCGTCCACAGAGAAGTGCAGAAGCCCGGTTCACGTATCCGGAAGGTGTGACATAATGCGCCTTTGCTTTCCTATCAAGCAATTTACATTTTACATGCTCGTCGCTCCATTCAATTGTAGCCTTGGTCAAAACTCGGGGACGTAGTAAGGGTTTGGTTTGAGGAGCTTAACGTCCCAAAGCGACTCAGGCTATGAGATGTCATAGTGGAGGACTCCAGAAATTTGGACCACCTGGGGTGGCATTCTTTTTTCTTGATTTCACAAAACCATTTATCGCCAGACAATCTATTGGCTCATCAGTGCTGGAACTTGTTTTAACTGGGTAAGAACATCTGTCAGATGCCCCATGAACATACAAACTTGCATGCGGATGTCTGGATCTTAACGAGAGGTCAGGTGGATAATCATGGTCTGTTGGATGCCTTCATGCAAGCATACATTTCAGCAAGCACTTTCAGAAATATAGGGAGTTAAATAAAAATTGGGAAATGACTCATCTCTAGCAAATGTAGTGTACTGTAATGTATCATTACTTACTTGCTACTGTCTTCCTATCTGATATCTGACTGCAATATCATTTGGCTGTACCACGCTACATGTGAACTACATACACGCTATAGTTCTTCCGTTTTGCTTCTCTCTCCTCCTCACACTTCTTGTTAGCATGCAGAATATGGTTGGTTGGTTTTGTGGTTCAGCGTCCCAAAGCGACTCAGGCTATGAGAGACGCCGTAGTGGAGGACTCCGGAAATTTCGACCACCTGGGGTTCTTTAACGTGCACTGGCATCACACAGCACACGGGCGCCTAGCTTTTCGCCTCCATCTAAAAGCGGCCGCCGAGGCCGGGATTCGATCCCACATCCTTGGGCACAGTGGTCGAGCACACTAACCACTGCGCCACCCTGGCGGGAACATGCGGAATATGGAAACACCCACAACCATTCAAGCACTAAAACATACACAAGACAAAACCCAAAAAGGGGCGACAGAGGAAGATGTCGTTATCTCTTTGCTAATGCAGAATGGTGAAAAACGACGTTTTTGCATTTTTGTATATCGTCTCATATATGACGTGTTACTCAATTCATGGATTCTGTGGGGGTGGGAGGCATGGTGCGTTAGAAGGCTTGGTGTGATCTACTTTTTTTAACCTGTCTCTGGTCATCTGCGTGTTTCTGTGCAGTCTACGTGTTCATGGGCAACTATCGTGACCTGCAAGCGCTGCTCATCTCCATGCGCATGCGCGGCCTTACGGACAATGGCGAGTACCTGGTCATCATGATCGACTACGACATCCACTCATGGGAGGAGTTCAATTGGAACTTCTTTGGTAAGCAGCTTCTTCATGCTGTGATGATTCATTTTGGCTGGCTGTGCTTGGCTCGCTGAGTAGAGTTGGTGCAGGAGCACAAGGTGCTCGTTTTACTTGCCTACACGTGAACCAGGGCACCATCATGGTGTAACAGTTGATTTCGAGGAAAGATAAAATTTAGAGGGAGTCATGCGGAACGGTTAGGAAGGTTTTGCTGATCGCGTGGTTGGAGTAACTTGTGCCAGGACATAGCTGATCGTAGTTTGTGTGATGTGTTTACACATACAGTACACATATACTGTGTGGGTAAATTCAGTTGATTGTAGTTTGTGTGACGTGTTTACACAGTACATATACTATGCGGGTAAATTAGGTGAACATAATCTTTATGATGCTCCGCAGAGCCTTTGGAGGTACTGCATAGATTACTGCAGGCAGCAGTAGAATTCTGTTGAATGTAACGCCGCATGCTCACTCGACATAAGGGTAGTGAAAGGTTGGTTGGTTGGTTTATGATTGCACTGGAAAATATTGGTTACAGAACAATGATGTTATTTAGTCCTTTCTTTGGGCACGTGGAACACTCCACCAAAACCATCCAGTTTCTTCGCTTCATTTGTTGCAATCGTACAGTGTGATGGTGCTTGCCCCACATCACGCAGGCAAGGTGCCCGAAAAGGACATTCGGGCATTGAACGATGCATGCATGCAGCTGATGGTCATCGTGCCCAGGCCTCCCACTGGTGACTTCTACTCCAACTTTACCGAGCATGTGCGAGAGTACAACCACAAGCCGCCCTTCAACTTTCCCACTGGACTGCCGGGTTTCAAGACGGTTCGTGAAGGCCTTCTTCTCTATTTTCAGCAGTGCTACTCGCCAGTGTCAGCTCTCTTATTCATTACAGGCCATAGTGCACACATATATGTGGCAGTTTGTTGTCATGAGCATTGTGACGACTCTATAGTTGTACGAAACAAATTTCAACAAGCCTGCACAGGCCTATAGGCAAGTGCAGATTCTTGAACACTGTGTAGGCCTCAGGTATTCAAAGGAATATCTACAATTTTTACCTCCATTCGCTGCTTCTAGTGTAGGTTGTTACCGGCCACTTGCGGAGTGTACAGGTGTGGGAAACACTTTTTGGTGCCTTAGCTTTTCATACAAGCTTTTGTTTTGTCATCCTTAACACTTGTTTAGCAGCATGTCATAGAGAAATCTTTCATAAATCTTTCAGAGTTTCACATGCTCGTCTAAAGGCAAAGTGAAAGTGATTGCTATGACTGTCGCGTCCATAAAGCGCTGTCACTTCTTTGATGGCAATTCTGCACCCATACTCTGTTCCTCGTGCAGCACATCACAGAGTATGCATCATACCTGTACGACTCAGTCATGCTGTACGCGGATGCTGTGGCCAACCTCATCCACAAGAATCACAGCATCACTGACGGCCGGGCTGTCATCCGGGAGATTATAGCCAGGAAGCGGTACACCAGTGAGTTGTTTCATTTTGCTCATTTTTGCAAATCTATGTTTGCATATGCCGCCTCCATTGTAATTTGCATGTGCTGTGCAGTATGCTGGAAACAAAGTTCATTAGCTATTCAAGAAAATAATTCCGTCTTGAGCTTGAGTGGTATGGTCACCGAGTAGTTAAATTGCTCCATCTGCACCACATTAGTAGGTGCAATTTGGGAATAGGTACACTTAGGGAGAGGTCTGGGGCCATGTTGTCTTACATAAGGCTGCACTGATATCTCGGAGCGCAAGCATGGTAAAAGAAGTTGCACATTTTTCTAATCTGGTTATCACTGCCTGCTCCGGCATGCACTGAAAGGACTCAGACTCAGCATTTGGACATGAGGCCCATCATGGTAGAGGCTGCCCATCTGTTGCTATTATAGCAGCTGCATTGGTAAGCGGGGTAGGGTGAGGAAGGGTCTCTGATTATAGTTCTAATTCTTCACTCTAGTTTTTATGCTAGAAGTCATGCTAGTTAGGGTAGGTCATGCAGTGCAGAACCTGCTCACTGGATAGGTACCTACAGAGGCATACTGGAACACCTAAGGACGATGAGACGAAAGTGACCACTCCACTCAAGTAGCTTGCGCAAACAAGAAGGTTTCAGTAGCCCGACGGGAGCTAGAAAAGACCACTTTACCATGTTTATTTTGCCCCTCGTGCAGAACCAAACTCTTAACCACGTAACATGCACGGGGCTGCAAGCAAACCGCTGTAGTAACCATTATGCACATAGCCACACTGGAGTAGTGGGAGGTAGCACTGTCTAGTCAGTGCTTGGAAGATTAGCTTTGTCTAGTTCACAGTGCCCGCATGGCAGCAGTTTCTGCTGAAGCCCTAAACTAAGGTCCCTAGCCACATGGAAACGTAGTGAAACCAAACTTTTAGAGCAAAAATAGAGTTATTCAATCAGTGTACTATACTTTGTGGGGCAGGTTCAAATCATCTCTTGAAGCAGTGTCAGTGTATGTGCTGTGGTGTGCCGTTGCAGGTGTGACCACCGCTGAGATGAGCATCAACGAAAAAGGTGACGTGGAGGGCAACTACACTGTGCTTGCCTTCTTGCCCGTGACTGAGGAACGGGCGATGAAGGTGCGTGATCGCCTCGCCAGCAGCCCCAGCCGCCGCCCTACATCGCCTAGCATCACACGCCTCTTCCAGCCTGTCGGCGGCTTCAAGTATGGTGACGGGAACCTCGCCGTAAGTACAACACTCTCTGATTAGCTTGCAGTTCTAAAGCCTTTGCAATAAGTCTTCAGGGCCGCAAGTTTTGTTTATCAGCTGAATTGTGTGGGACCTGTGGCTGCCCCTGAAATTCATTTTGTGTAACTGTGTCATATTTCATGAGCTTATAGTCTTTAAAAGAACCACTGTTCTTCATTTGACAAAAGCAAACCACATATTACCCGAAAAAAAAAAAAAATTAAAAGACTGCACTTAACTCTACTTAAGAGCAGAAATGGCAAAAGCCACTTTACAGGACTGTTTTCACTAACTGCATTGTCATTGTCATCCTTACTATCATCGCCACTCTCATCATTTTCAATCAAATGCACCATTGTTGTCATCCCTAGTACCATCATTACCATTACCACTGACTGCACCGTTGTCATCGCTATTATTATCCTCACTCAACAAGGAGAATTATGATCGGTTTTGTATGAACCCACCATGGCGGAGTGGTTTGCTTGCTCGGCTGGGGATTGAAGGGATTGTGGTTCGACAGATTTTGTTCCTTGGTGGCAGTAGGTTCTTTTTTCTTCAAATGCCAGTTCGTGTGGATATTTCATGTGAGCATTTGTGCAGCACATGAGCCTAGAAAGGCTTTCTCCTTAATACTTTCGACTAAGGCTGCGTAGCTGACTGCAAATGATTCAAGGCCTGCAAGCCCTCTGTTCCTAGTGTTCAAGTGCTGGCGTATGCTTAATGGTAAGACAGTTGCAACAGTTTGGCTGCACAAAGTGCTGATACAACGAGAGCATGATTACTGTTCGGCATGTGTTATACCAGAGACTAAACAACGGCACCAATGGCTATGTCACTGCAAACACTCATTATAGTCGCAGGAAGCCTGCAACTACTACAGCAAACACAGTACACCCAGGTGGTCTTGTGAATTAACAAGCAGCCTTTCAAAAATTACTTCCAGAGATTTACAGTGAGTTAAGACCTCCTCCCTACGTGTTTAGCTCGTTACTGAGTGATAGTAACGCAGAAGCAGTCAGGTGGGTAGTTGTAGCATGTGTTTCCTTCTTTTCATGTTTGTATTCATGTTGGGGTGTGAAGGAGTTTGAGCTCAGCACCAGCAGCCACCTTCTGTGGAAGAAAGGCCAACCACCTCTAGAGGAACCACCATGCGGCTACGATGGCTCTGGATGCATCGCACCTCCGGGTGAGCTTCCTTCTCCCCTCCCCCTTTTCTTTTTCATGCAGCGCCCTCTGATGAGTGCATAAAGTTTTGTTTACATAGAAGAGTGTTGGAAAAGCAATGCCGGAAGGAAAGGAGAGGGGAATGTTTAAAGGGAAGCTGGCTCAATCAATATCCGCAAAGCACTAACTGGCTCGTCGTGAACAGCACATGTGTGGAAGAAGCTGGCAGTTTGTTTTCTAGCAGTGGTAATAGGAGGAGTGCAGAAAGAGGTCCATGTAAAAAGACAGAATGTTCATGGCTTCCGACTGTGAAGGCCTGAAACGGTGCTTGCTGTGATTTTTCCAATATTTAGAATGGACCGCCCAATAATCACTGTTGAATTGTGGTTACCAGTCAAAGGGAAACATGTTTAGTGTAGGCCAAAGGTGATGTTGGTGACAGGTTTCTGGAATAGCTCAAATAGACTGTGGCTAGTGCAAAGCAGAAATGGTCGATAGAGGGCAAACAGTAGGCTGTTGCCCTCTAACAGTAGGGTTGGTGCACATTCGCTATGTGAAATTGCATGCAGACAGCAACCCTCAAAATAGAAGCTGTATGTGCCCATGCATCTTCTATCTCATCTTCTTTGCGCCTATTCACTGTGAGAGACTGACATAAACTGCAAAGCTGATAAAAAGTTGCGATTTTGCAAGAGCATAACTATCCAAGAATTCAAATTTATGCATGCTTAAGACAATCCTTTTTAATAATTAGCACCCGGTGGTGTAATGACATGATTGAGAATTTGAAATGGGTGTCATTTTCATGAGATCATAGCAGGCCGTTATTTGTTTGGGAACCAGAAGTGGAAATCTGAACTGTATGTAACTCAAACAGAAGTCCAAAGAGTGCATGAAGCAGCAGTGTAAGATCCGCACCAGTGCAGAGAGAGTAAAAAAAGAATGCCTCTACTTCATCCACACGAAAATGTAATGCAGTGAATTGAGGCAGCGCACACGTGGTAGCCTGAAAAGGTCGACTATACTGGCAGTTTGTGCTCGTTGGTAACACATGTCAAACAAAAATAGCACAGGGACAGGACAGGGACGAGGAAGGACACACACGAGCGCTCGTGTGTGTCCTTCCTCGTCCCTGTCCTGTCCCTGCACTATTTTTGTTTGACTGCAGAGGTCATAAAGGGGCACTGAGTACCCGTGGTGTCACTTTCGTGTTTCCAAGCGCTACAGTTTTTATCATCTTCGTCATACTGAGTGCGCTTTCATCCAAATATTGTTGAAATAAAAAAAAACGAGTCTCTGTTTCCTCCTAGGTATCAAAAGTTTGTCTGGCAGGAAAAAAAAAAATAAGAAGGGCTGGTTATGCTCACATAAGTTATAGTCGATTTAGCACAGCCTCTGGGATCTGCGCCTAAAAATTTAGCATTGGCACACGCATTTTATTGGCAAAATTGGTCAGGGATGGCAACACCTTCGTTTCGTTTTTTGGGTCATTTTCAGAGCATTAAAGCTCCATTTTTGGTGATGAGGGTTGTCTCTCCTTTGTTTAAAACGGATACCTTAACAAAGTGCGCCAACTTCAGTTTCTTGTCAGTTTCAGTGACAGTCTCTGTGGTTCTAGATGTGTCACATCACGTTCAGTTCCACTACTGCTATTGAATATGCTGGCGTAATGAGAGACCGTGCTTCCAAGGTTGTTAACTGGTCAACTTCGTCTACTGAGCATTGACTGTTAATACAAAATGCACTCTGTTAGCAGTATTGGTCGTTACAACATCAACTTTTCCTGTTTATTTGTGGTTAATTATTGTTCCACTTTGGTTCCAGACAACAGACGAGAGATACTAGCCAGCGTGCTTGGAGTCTTGCTCATTCTGGTATCTGTCTTCGCAACCGTTGTCTACAGGTGAGAATGCCCCCATCATACTCGTGGTTTTTCTTTTTTTACCTGCATTAATATGTTATGTTATATGTATCAACCCCATCTCCCACTGTAATGCCAAATGGCGCTGTGGGTAAAAGATAAAATATAAATAATAAATAAAAATTTCAGGGCACTCTGTTGATAGCGTTAAAAATGAAACTAATTTAATATTCCACATGTCCGCCATGCTCAGAAGGAGTCTATATTATAGCACTAACTGCATTAGCCTGGTTCGCGCATCTTTGCATTGCCGTCGGTGTAGTAGTCCCATCCACATGTCCCAGAGCAGTGGGATGCATCACATTAAGATGGCTCAGAACAGCTAAAAACACTGCGTCTCTCATAGCCTTGAGTCGCTTTGGGACGTTAAACCCCATAAGCTAAACTAAACTAAACCACAGTGTCATGCATGGTCAAGTTCAGTGGCACTCATTGCAAGCACCACATTACATAAACATAGTCAATGCATCATCGCACATGGAGTCATTACTAGCTGTATTAATCATGTTGCGAAAAAGCCTTGTTACCGTCGCACCTTCTTGTTAGCCATAATGCCTTGAGGGTAGGAAGCCATTTCTTTTTTAATACCAGTAGGGCAGGTGTCATAAAGGACAAAAATGCCCAATGTTAGCAGCATTGTTGGCTGTGTGAAGCCTCCATCTGCCTATTCTGGCTGGCGGGGTCTGGGACCATTTCCCTTTGTCCACTTGCCATGACTGGCAGCTGTGGCAGTCTGACAAAGAAACTCTCTCTCTCCATCACTAACACAGTATTTTTAGTCAGTAAAGTAGAAGTGCCACAGATTAGGTGTTCAAAATGGCTAAAAAGTTTCAGATTTCACTCATGTTCTTCTGACTGGAGAAACAGCTTCACAGCTGAAAGTGCTCTTTCAGAATATACTCTCTATTTTTTTTGTTTTTTGCTAGAGGCTCTGAAATATTTTGATCGAAAGTATTGACAGGTCTCTAGTTGTTTCAATGCTGGCTGCAACTATAGATTTAACATGTGGACTTCTACCGGTGCCATGAATGCAGGAACTGGAAGTATGAGCAAGAGATTGCGGGTCTCTTATGGATGATTGACAAGCGCGATTTGGAGCCTCTCACAAACCTGACAGGCCCCAAGCATGGAATCAGCAAGGTGAGACACCACACTGATGTGGCATGGGCTGCAGTTTGGGATGATCATGATTGGTAACAAGAGCAGCAGCCTGTTTGTGTTCAATATGCATACTTGTCAACCCTGCCAATTTGCCTGAGAGACTCCCGATTTGTTACTGAACTTTCAATTGAATGAGCACTGCCCTGTCTCTCCTTACAAGCTGCCTCTGTCCACGCAAGAAAGGTTTTTTCTGAAATCAGCACCGTAGAGTCTGCAGCTGCATCATAATCGCTAGCATAACCAATAATGGTCATAACTAGCACCATCGGCATCATCGGATAAGCTGCCAATCAAAGCCACATAGAGCCGAAGTCAAAATTGCTGTGGCTCGTTGCGATTGATGTTTGCTGCTGCAACTGCTTACGTGTAATGCTTAGGGTTAGCTAAGCTGTCCATGTGCGGCATGCAGTGTAAAGTTAGAATTCTCGTCCACGTAAAGTCATGGCACTATATCAAAGTCTAAGAAGAGATACTTGTATATGTTTTCTCAGTTTTATACTTCTGAATTTCTTTGCTTTGTGACAATGGAAAAAGATGAACATTATTTGGCACAGGGTATGGATGTGAATAGAGCGCGTCTCACAGAGACAAAGGTGACTTAAAAAACTAGAACTTAATTCTGCCCGTCAGTGTGCAGCACAACCTTCCAACAACTGCTGCTGGTGAAGGGTCACAAATCAGTTGTGCTTTGAGCAGAACTACTCCGATGGATTTTTGAAGCTAACAAAGTCTGCTACTGCAAGGTGCGGGCAAAAGGACTCATTGGAAACTATCTGAAGCTTGTCAACACCCCACCCCCTATCCGGAAACTTAAAGATTGATTGCGACCTCCCCCCAATGACGCGGCCCCACATTGGCCACATTCCACCTGCCCGCATCGATCACGCCTGGCTGGTAGGTGTTAGTTTGTCAAAGAGTTCTCAAAAAATAATTCCAGCTCAGCACTAATAATTATTACTGCCAAGTCCTTCTGCATGCAGATCTTCCATGAGAAATGATGACTACACTGCTTACAACTGTGTATCTTCTCTCTCTCTCCTGTGTGGTTAGCTCAGCATTCTCAACCAGATGGTCAGCGACTCGCGGATCATGAACCTGACCGAGGACGCATACCGCTATCGAGGTACCATGACATACGTCAAGAAGCTCTCCTACCACCGCCGTTCGGCTGACATCCCACGAGCCCTTAAGAAGGAAATGAAGCTGGTGAGGGTGACAAGTCACTTCATATGCATATAAAATACACGCCTAGTATCAACCCTTACCTTAGGAGTATGCAAATATTGAAATTTTCAAACATGTATCAAATACAAATGTGGAGAAAAAAAATGCCTATCGAATATTGATAAGGAATGAGAGCAAAAAAAAAAACGAAAATGTAAACAACAAACATTTTTTGTCTGATCTATATTAAAAATCACATAATATTTGCAAATTAAGTTTAACAATAATTAAGCAGATGTGTCTTCCTACTAAAAAACTTGGTGTAAATTTTACACATGATTCTGTATACAGTTGAACCTCCATGTAGCAAATTCGTCGCCATTATGAAGTTTTCAATTCCCTGATGCCGTCCTCATTGAAGTGCATGTATTTGAAAACTCCATGTAACAAACATGTCGCGGTGGTTGACCTTGATATAACGAACTTACGGCACTGGCTGTCTCTTAGTTGTAGTGCTGAATTACTGGAAATTTGGCAGAACCCCGCAAGTTCCAGAATGACAAAACATGAACTGACGTGAGATAAACATCTACGATAGCAATGAGCAACTGCAGTTGATACATCGTGCCTCGTTTCAGCAGTAATGGTGTATCTGCATGACAAACGCAGCAGCCTCCGCTGCTTTCACTTCTCGAACGTCGTACTACAATTGTTCATGCTTAAAAGCAGCTAAAAATAACAGAACAAAGAAAAAATACACTGGGCGAGCAGTGTGTGTTTATCGCTACTATGTGGTTGTTTGTGGGCTCCCGCGCGTTTGAAGCGAAAACCAGGGTCCCTGAAACTGTCCCTGTTATTGTCAAGATATTTTTTTTTTGAACCCATTTGAACCGGTTTGGCCACTGTCCAACCGGTTCAAACCGTAACGAAATGTGTCTCCAGAGCCGAAACCTAACCCAAACCTGAAAGCGTGAGCTCTAACCGAACACGAAAACATTTCCGGTTCGACACCCTGGCAGGAACAGCGGAGCACGCCGGTAACGTGAGGCAGAGTCTGTGTCCTGTGTCAACAGTGGGGGCAATCGGGAGCATGCTTGAAGACGCAGGAGCCTCTTCCCTCGGCGCTGTCCCCCAGGCTGATTCCTCCTCCACACCCCGCTCCCCGCCTCCTCATAGATACGTTGTGGGAGCGAAGCCGGTGGCTGAGACTGCAGTCATGCCGTGCCCTCAGCACGATAGCAAAACGTTTCACTGCTTCTATAAGTTTGAATAATTCTGATATACTGTAAATACTTTCAAAATAATTTTCCTTACAATCGATTCTTAATCTGGTTTTCATTATGCATTGACCTTGTGAGTCTTCACATGACTGCATACAGTTAAATCCACTTATAACAGTATTGAAGTGTCAAGAAAATATTATTGTTATAACTGATAATAAACTGATAGCATACCGTTTCCACTTACTTGTGGGCAGAAATCCATAATTAGTAAGTTTTCACTGCTTCACGAAAACCTTGTTGACATCTCTTTGCAAGATGTTCAACTGCTGCACTCAGCTGAGTGAAAGGTTTTTAGCAAAGACTAAGTCTTGCAGTGACTTGATCATTCTTAGGACATCGCAGTAGGGTTCGGCTAGCATTCCCATTTGCAAATCTTTCTTTCCTGTTACAGTTGGCACTCAGAGGCGAAATTTAATTGTTATAACTGATAATCTACCATGACAGCATTGCTATAAGTGGGCTATTTTAACACAGAACACATGGTAAAATTGACAGTGCTAGGGCTGTCCATCGTTGTATCCAATATATTGTTCAAAGTGGTATTGTTATCAATGGGTTTGATTGTGTAACGAAAACCTAGCTGTAATGAAAAATTGCGGAATTTTTTACAATCTCATTATAAGCAGGTTTAGCTGTATGTGTTTTTTGTACAGGAAAGACGTGCATGAAACTGGGTGGAACTATCGTATCACTGCCAAATACAGTAAGCACTCATTAATTAGGCCTTCAGAAGAGGAGAAAAAATGTCTCAATTAACCGGAGTCTCATCTTATCGATTGGGCCTGAAAAGCCATCAAAAACCATTCACAGTAATTTTGTCTGAAGAACACCTGCGCAATAGTTGTCTTTATTTGAGATGAAAGTGAAGTGTGAATGGCGTTTTTTTTCCCTAGTGTTGTCAAGTGCTTAGCTTTTCACACCCTCTTCACAAATGGGAAGATCCCACTTCACAAATGGGAAGGTCCCAATTCGCAAATGGGGAGGTCCCTTCACAAAACAGCCCCGTTGCATTTTGAGAATGCTTCACTGTGCAGCCAATGAGGTTGAGCATTGCGGTGAAGCTCGCAGTGCGATGAACTGTGGTGAATTTGAAAACTTTCCGAGTATTCGGGACTTTTTTTCTAATATTCGGAAAATTTTGAATATGATTTTCTCGAATATGAGTACAAATCAAATTACAAACATTTCAATTCATACTTAAAATTTCAGATATTCACACACCCCTAATTAGCATAGATTACATTATTATTCCACATTGATCAGCATAAAAAAAAAAACATCCCCTATATGCTTTGGTTGGTGTCGCTGGCTGCTGGCTCCCTTTGTATGGGTGCTTTGGAAGTGACTCATTGATGCCTTAGGGACTCTTTCTTTTCCACAGATGCGGGAACTTCATAATGAAAACCTGAACCCATTTGTGGGAGCGTGCGTGGAACCAAACTGCATATACGTTGTCTCCGAGATGTGCTTCAAGGGCAACCTGCAGGTATGCATTGAGTGGAGCCCATCTTTTCTTTTTATGTTTCATGATCAGGTCGCATGTCATATATTCACTCAAGCTGACCTTTGTTAGGTGCTTGCTTTGAAATGCTTGCTTTAAGAGCACAGTTTGTGCCATGCCGCGAGTACCGTAAAATTCCGAACAAGCGCCCCCACCCATGCAAGCGCCCCCCCTAATTTCACTGTCAATTTCAAATTTCCGCGCCGTTCCGGGAAAGCGCCCCCTCCCACCCGCCGCCCTTGTCACGCATCGCGCCCAAGCAACACTGGTCTACCACATCCCGTCCAACAATCCAATCCAATCCTGCTTTTCAATCCACCCGCATGCATGCCCGCATATGCTCGTTCGCACGCGCCGTTTGTCGACTTGTTTTTGCTTAGAGAAGTTCGCGATGCCGATGCATTCGTACACAGTGGCGAAGAAAGTTGAGGTTGTGCAATGGCATCGGGAAAACGGAAGAAACGTGCACCAAACGTCTCGGCATTTCAAGCTCGACCGCAAACGGGTACGAGAATGGGACAAAGATTTCGAGAAGTTGCTTCAACAAAACTATGGGAGAGCAAAGCTGCGAAGAGAGTTGAGTAACGGCGCGCCAGTTTTCAGTCAGTACGTGGACGATGCGCTCTTCGAGTTCTTCAAGGGGGAAAGAGCGGCAGGACGTGCTGTTAGTAACCGGCTTCTTTCTGAAGAGGCTGTCAGAATAGCCAAAAACATGCAGTTGGAAAACTTCGTTGCTTCCAGCCATTACGTAAGTCGATGGAAGCAGCAGTTCGGCGTATCAATGCGCCGTTCTACGAACGAAAATCAGAAGACGCCCGAAGAGTTTGCGGAGGCAGCTAGTGCCTTTCGATCTGCTGCAAACTCCCTGCGACGGCGCAACGACTACACATTGTACAACATAGCCAATATGGACCAGACGATGGTCCGAATAGATAACCCAGCGAACAGGACGAACAACGTGGTCGGCGAAAGCACCATACGGATAGCAAACACTGGATGTGCCCGACGTGGCTTCACGGTTTGCCTAGCCGCATGCGCCACCGGCCACAAGCTCCCGGCCTTCGTTATTTTCAAGGAGCCAACCGGGAAAATTCCAGCCAGGGCCTTCGCGAGCCTTCGCATACCAGGTGAGAATGATTTTTTTCTTCAGTGGGGCGAGGAATCACGATGTCGTAAAGTTCATTCTATCAAAGCGCTGACTTTTTTTTTCTTTTCTTCTTTCACTCGTAGGAAATGTTCTTCTCACCACCACAAAAAATGGCTGGGTGACATCTGAAAAGCTGCAGGAGTGGCTATCAAGAATCTGGGGCCCAAATATCGATGACGTGCGGCGTTTGCTGGTACTGGACCAGGCGTCCATCCACAAAACGCAAGCTGCGAAGAATGCTTTTGAGGAGCGCGATACCGACGTGCTCTATGTGCCTGCGGGGTGCACGAGCATCCTGCAGCCAGCTGACGTGTACTGTAACAAGCCATTCAAGTCCACCCTACGGCGTTTGTGGGAAGAATATATGCGCGAAGAAGAGAGGACGCCCAAAGGAAACCTGAAGAAGCCGTAGCGCCAGCATGTGCTTGATTTTGTTGCCCAGGCGCGGGCTGCTGTACCCGAGGAGACTGTGGCACGCTCCTTCAAGGGATGCGGCATCACTAACGCACTCGATGGCTCAGAGGACGGCGACCTGCATGGCGGACTGGCAGATGTTGGAGTCGTGGTGCCAGAAGACTGGGGTGGGCTTCAAGCCGAGTGCTGTGAACTTTTCTTTGCGACTGACTCGGAGGAGTCTTTTGATGGTTTTCAGAGTTATTGATATAGTTATCATAAATCTTTCACTCAGTATCAATGTAGTTCACATTCCTAAAGGTAAATAAAATTTTCAATCCATGTGCATTGCGCTTTTTTTTTTTCTGGCGGGGAAATGTCGCCGCCATCTTGAATTTCGGCGCCGTTCCGGGATAGCGCCCCCCCCCTACTTTGCCAGTGATTCGACTTGCTAGAGGGGGGGGCGCTTGCTCGGAATTTTACGGTAGGCTATGTAGCTCATTTTTTATGCGTTCAGTTATATAAAGAATATCATAAGCTACTGCAATTCACTTTTCTTGAAATATTGGTTATATCAGAAGTATATACAGTTGAACCTCGTTGATATGTTCACGGTTCATACGATTTCTCATTTCATATGCTCGAAATCGCGAGCGGTAAAGCATTTCCCATAGAGTTAAACTTTTTATCTCCCAGTCAATATGTTCATGGATAACATGATTTCGCAGTTACTGTGTCCAAAATGTCGACAAATTGTGGTCGTATAATATGTTTTGCGATGAACCGGACATGTGCTAACGAGAGTTATGAAAAACTAATCAGCAGCGCTCATCCGTCACGCCTGCTTTCCTGCAGTGCCTAAGTGCAAAGGGGCGAAGTAGCAATGAAAGCCAACAATCCAACATATGAGGCGCTCTTTGCCGCGGATACACGAGTTCATTAGGAGAAACACGGTGGCTTTTTTTGCGTTGCCTTGGGGGCGTAGGAGTGAACTATTCGATAACTACAACTATTCGCTTGCATACCAACAGGCTGGGTTGTTGGGGACGCACCATGAGCAAAACCTCAGTGACTGTAAGTCATTGCGATCATTTCTCAACTTATCACTGTTGTAAGGAGGCGAAGCATCCGGAAACAACCAAGGAAGCGATCCCGTCTAGTCATTGCCTTCAGCGAAGCGAATTTATTACTAAGTCTCTTCCGCACTGGGGAAAACGCAGATACATACTGAATACTGTGAGAGCTAAAGAAGGAGCTGCACATACCGGGTATCTATAGATGCGAATCTACACTTTTATGCCATGAAAGTTTAATTCTTTAAAAAAGTTTAGTTAGCAGTTAGGATAATACATGTTCTCTGATAATACTTTTTCCCTCAGCCTTTTTAAAACGAGTATCAACAAGTTTTTATCTACCACAAAATGCACTTCAGAAGATACCCTGTGAGATTGCCTCCGCTTAACTTCAAATGGTATCCTAACATAATTTGGATGTTTAAATATGGCTCGTAAAAAGCAAAAAAAAAATTGTGGAGGTTTAAGCATAGCTTGAACCTAGTGATAGAGCGAAAGCTGTGAGCGTTGTAGCAAAGTCTTCTGCGGACACCCAGATTAATGTGCCGCTATCACAACGTGTGACCGAACCTTCTGTCCTGGCAACTCACTCTTGTTTTGTTCGCCTCTACCAACTACCGAGTCTTCTTCTTCTACTTCTTCGTCTTTTTCTTTCTCTTCTATTTCTTCTTCTTTCTCTCGTACTTTTTCTTTTTTCTTCGTCTTCTTTTTCTCCTTCGTCTTCCATGGTGCCACAGTAAAATTCCAACGGCTTGAAAACCTAATGCAGTGTAGCTTTCGCTACAAAAGGCTGCCAGTCAATGGTTTGCATGCCTCGTAAGCCATATAAATCAATAATGCTACAATGACCAAATGGCAGGTCTGCGTTTGCGGGCCCTTGCCCAATGTTCTGTATTTCATGTTATGCTGACCACAGTGCCACATAGCTGCAGCTTCAGGACATGATGCTTAGAAAAGGGACATGATGTCAGGTATGATGCAGAAACGGGATTTCACATTACGTCTTTCCTTTTTATTTTTTCTCTCCAGGATATACTCGAGAATGATGCCATAAGGCTGGACAACATGTTTATCGCTTCTTTCGTGTTCGACATCATAAAGGTATGCATCAAAGCTTTACTGCTTCAAATGCGTCATCATGAGGATGCAATTTTTAGTGCAAAGCAAACAGGCAAAAAAAAAAAATTTGAGCGTTTATCTCAAAAGTAGTGCTGATCAGTAGTCTATTGTTCTAGTTTGGTCATGTCATTTGAGACCACAAATTTAGCTGCTAAGGTTCGTGAAAATATGTGCCCCCATGACTATGCTAAAGTTTTGACAAGGGGATTGAAAGGTACTTGCAGCTTTTTACTGCATTCATAGCAGGCCAAGGCTGGGTACAGAATCCAATCTCCTCTGCCTGCAATTTCTGAGCTTCACCATCTGAAGGACCCCGAGCTAGTGGTTTTATTCACATGCCTACATTATTTGTGGAGTTCCTTATGTTAAATGTGTGTGTTACCAACGGACGCAGACAGACTCTCCTGTTTTGTGAGGCAGCTGTTCTTGCATCTCGTGCTTCCTTCAAAGTAGCCTCTCAATACAATGGCCGCGGCAGGTTCGCCATGTGTAACTACAGCCAGTCTCACTTGTGGTATGCAGAGTTTTGAAGAGACAACTAGAGAAGAGAGAATCTAGGTGAATGCCAGCAAGAGCAATTAAGTAGACTACTTTACGGATTTCGGCCGCTCAAGAGCCTAGACCTGGGCCTGAGGTTGCCGGCCCAGGTCGGGCTCAATCTTAATGGTGCAAGCCCAAATCACTAGGGTTGACGTCCGGCTTATGGTCAAGTATTGTACGATGAAGTGCACTTGGCACATTATAGCAGTGAGACAGATGAAATGAAGCCATGGTACGCACTGTAAAAAAACAAAAACGTTCTGGTATGTTGTTTTATTTATTTAATTATTACACCACCTCAATGGTTCAGTCGTTAAAGTGCTCGACTACTAATACCTTGGTTTGATCCTGGCTGCAGTGGCTTCGTTTCAATTAAAGCGGAAAGCCTGACACATACATACTGTGCAGTGTCAGTGCACATTAAAGAACCCCAGGTGACCGAAATTATCTGGAGCTCTCCACTACGACATCGTCCATAGCCTGAGCCTCCTTGCCACGTGTGCAAGTTCTTTTGCTTTTCGTATCTATAGAAAGCTGACCTGTTCAGCCATCAGTTCAACCCATGAGATTGTGGCTGTTAAAAAATGGCATGCCCCTAGCTGTGAGGATGCTTCTTTTAGGCGTTGCTAGCCATGAAATTTGAGTGACAAAATCTTCGAGGAATGCAAAGTAGCTCATTATGTATGCATGCAATCCTTTTCATTTACCTCCTGGAACTTTCGAGTTCCTCTCTTTATCTCTTCGTGTCTACATGATCAATTGTTCATAAAGCCAACCGGGCGAATGTGCCTAATCACTTGCTTTTGTGTTAAAAAAATACATTTCCTTAGGCGTTACTGCGATTCGAGCTTCTTTGTCGGCCAGTTCTTTCTTTGTATAGTAGGAGTCTACCTGCCAACGGCGAGCAGTCTACCTCATGCGTTACTTGAGAATGAGCTTTGGCCGGGCTTCACCTTGAGCTTTGCAGGCCAGGGCGGGCTCAGTAGAGCGATAATTTAGCGGGCCTGGGTCGGGCTGGGACCTCAGATTCAGGCTCGTGCAGTGCTCTACAATGTAGTACTGTGCAGTTGGTACCACACTTGTTTGCAGCGGTGGAACTCAGTGTGCAGGCTTCAAAAAGGGTGCTAGAGAGCTATGCTTTATGGCTTAGCATGTAACAAAAGCAAGAGCTGATTGATGCACATAATAAGGACAGTGTCATAAAAAAGCTCCCGATATGAAGGTAAAGCTAGCAGCTGATGGCTTTCAAGTTAGTGCAGGTGTTACTTTACGTTACGCAAACGGAAACCGGATCAGAAGGTGGAAATATTAGTGCCAAGGTATTGAAGCTTTGACATTGAATATAAGTAAAGCATGACAATGTTGATTTCCTTCGTGGCTGTCGCTAGCAAAGATGGCCTGAATGCGATGTTACGACTCATCTAGACACCATGATGGGCACCCACGCACAACTTCTGCAGTAAATTGATTATAGAAATCAATAAATTGATTCAAGAAATTCACATCCTCTCACAGCGCTGCCGGTTCACCAACGTAGCAGGTGTTGTACATGTCAGTGCAACCAGTGTGTATGTAACCCCTTCAAAACAGAGGGGTTAGATGCATCGTTCGAATCCCATATGTCATGTTCTAATCTGTGGTGTTATGGTGCCAGGGCCTCCACTACCTGCACGAGAGCGACCTGCGCGTGCACGGCAACCTGAAATCGACGAATGTGCTTGTCACCAACCTGTGGGTGCTGCGGCTGACAAATTTCGGACTTATGGAGCTGAGGTCTGCCAACGCCGCATCACGAGCCCTCAAGGACGAAAAGGACGTCTACCGGATGTACCGCGGTAAGTTCCACACCTTTTCTTTGTGCTCACATCTGTGCATTGGATAATGACAGTTACAGGCTAGCTGGTGATCGCTAATCAACAAAATCACAGCACACAAGATATGATGACGTCATTTGATAGGACTGAGGTGACCTCCATGCAATATGTCGTTACTGTAAAAGGAAAGATTTTTGAATACTTCTTATTTCAGTTCTGTTGATGGCCAGGTACCATTTGTTAGTGCCAGCATCTACCATATTGTTGAGACCTTAATTGTGTAATGTATGTATCTGCATACATATATACAGCCACACATGCATTCAGTGATTTCACTACGTTCGTCGATGTCAGTGTTGGGAAGCGACTTGCATGCGCCATGTACCGTGTGCTTGTTGTGGCTTCGCTGCAAAAACATTTAATGTGTGGCAAAACACCCTTTACAGGCCGCAGCCCCCTCCAGCGCCGAGCCACCACGGCCAGTTTTGTAGGTTTTGTTGGGTTGGAGTGGGTGCGCTCTGTTTAGGATACAACACAGTGATATGGCCTCGTTAATATTGACTTATTGGGGGGGGAAGAAGTGCATTGCTTCAGGGCACAGTAAGGGCAGAATTAATTTGACTATCGATAAACAATAGTTCAGATAAAAATAAATGTGTTTTATGTTGGCTTGTGCTCTAGCTTTTACCCTCAAGTAACACTGTTTTTCCTTCTATGAATACTACCGAGGTGTTGGTTTGCATCACTGCACCTCATTTTAGCCACATGATGCAAGCCTAACTGCACCATGTAGGCCTTGCAGTGGATACTTTTGTAAAACTAGTGAAAAGGGAAGACAATATAATTCAGGCAAATGAATAACTTGAATATTTTATGTGACATTTTCACAAGGCTGCAGCTATCAATGTATTGAAACTTTCACATTTTATAATTTTTTTTGAATAGAGAGAAACTGTTGCACACATTCTTTCTGCATTTTTACACTGTCCAGATGGTATCATTAAGGACATTTCGGTTTTGCGCGTTACATTCAGAGACCATTTTAGCACGAACCCCGCTGATTGCATTGCGCTCGTCTGGAGTCTTTGCGAAAACTACGTAGTTCAATTTGGCCTGTCGCAGTTCAAAAGGTAGTGCAAAGAGAACTTCTTTGGCTGATCAGTTATACGCTCGATTGAATGTGAGAGAAGTTTTTAATCACACACCTTTGCTGGACGCCAGCGCTCTATGTTGGTTACAAGGGGTTGACGGTTTCACTTTCAACATTCTCACTCAGCTTCAACTTTTGCCCCAGAAATCTTGCTGTTCTGTATCGTCATCCTTTACAGCGACAACATGTCTTCCGCGCAGGTCAGCTGTGGCGTTCGCCTGAGGTGCTACGCAACCCATCCCAGTATCCACGAGGAAGCCAGAAGGACGACATCTATGCGTTTGCCATCATCTTGCATGAGATCATCGCTCGCCAGGGACCTTGGGGGAGCACTGGCCAGGAACCAAAGGGTCAGTCTAGTGCACCCAGGTGTCCTCACCGTTTTTGTTTCAAACCAAGCCAGACATGTGGACCACAGTCGTATGGTCATTGAAGAGCAAAAAAAAGTGGTCATAAATGCTGTACCATAGTTACACATTTGCGAGTGCAGGTTCCCATTAGCCATTTTTATTTTCATTTGGCTTCGTAGAATCTAGTAACAAATGAAGTCTCTGCTGGTGCATTGACGCACTAGAATTTTTTCAAGCAGGCTCGCACGTCAAACACTGTGGTTCTGGCAGCAACGTGCTGCACGCTTTTATGGCATCACTCATGCTAAGGTCTTAAACAAAGACCACAGTATGCATAAAAATAAATGATATGGTTGCCTGTTGAAAGTAATATCGCTGTATTCGTGTGGTTTAATATCGCTGCATTAGCCCAAATAAAATGTGAGCTTTTCTTCTTATTGTCTGCTTTAGGTTATATTTGGGATTTAATTACGAATATAATTTTTTGGGATCACTGTTTTTGCGTTGCAAGCTGTGCAAGAAAACTCACTTCTCAAACATCCTGCGCCATCGTGGCGAATCACATGGCCGTTTCTTCGAGGAAGTCCATATCATTAATGTGTGGAAGGCTTTCCATGAATACTGCAGGTTAGCTGTTCTAATTTCGCAAAATTAAAATTTTGAACCACAGAAAATTATATAAGGGTTTATCCAAGGCTTGCATTCTTGTACTGCCACAGTATACACAGATATACAGCGTTGTGCAACTTTATGGGAACCGTTTTGAAAAATTCTCCCTCCCCAACCGGAGACATGTTTGCTGTGAAACTGTGCAGAAATCTTGTGCGTTGTTCATCCTTTTGTTGCGTATTAAGTCTTACAGTGGTGGTTACCTGGTTTGGCTGCACACGATGTGAAATCAGAACCATCTGTGGCAAGATTGAAGGAGTGAAGGACGCGAACGCCAATTTTCTGACTAAAGGTTGCGGTTGCACTAACTAGCATTGTTACGAAAATGTGCCACACTTGCTTGAGCGCTTCACAACCGCGTCCCTTTTCTCCAGCAATGCCAGATGGTGCTGCAACTGCATTTTGCTGCAAACTTGATGTTGTCATTTTTTGCTCCTCAGTCTCATCGCAGACAGTCCTGGTTTTTAATCATGCGCAACCAAGCCAGGTAAGTACCATGGTCAAACTACATAACAAAATGGTGTCGAACTTACTATGTAATAAAAGGGAGTCAAACTTACTACGTAACAAAAGGGTCAGCAACGCGCAAGCATTGTGCGCGGTTTCAGTGCAAATGAGCCTCTAGTTGAGGTGGAAGAATTTTTTCAAAACGATTTGTGACATTACTTTTGCAGCCATCGTGGATAAAGTGAAAGCTGGCATGGATCCCCCTTTCCGGCCACCGGTGTCGGACCTTCAGTGCCAGGACTACATACTCAATGTCATCACCGATTGTTGGGCCGAGAAGCCTGATGCACGACCCGAGTTGAGCCAAGTTCAGGAGCGCCTAAAGAAAATGCGGCAGGGCTTGTAAGTGTACTTGAACGGTGTATCTCGCCTTAGCAGTGCGATGGTGTTGCTTCTTATGGCTGCTTTTGTGTTTGTGTGTACTGGTGTCTTGTGTAGTGCAAGGCTCTGTACTGCATGAAATCACTGCTAAAAGCTGCTAAAAGCTGCTCATATTTGCAGCTGTGCGGTCTTGTGTGGCAGCTACTGCATGTTTCCTGATGACTCGAACAAAAAGAGACTGAAGATTCAGAAGTGTGTTTGGACCATGAAATTGGAGATGAAAGCTCAATTTAAGGTCCATATTCCAAGTTTGCTTCGTTATTGAAACCGTCGCTATCTCCCCGATCTGGATTCATGTGATTGGTGGAAAAGCCGAAGCCATAAGTATTAGCAACTTCTGGTTCCGACATTTCCACCAATCATACGACTCGAGGTCGAGAAGGTAGTGATGATTTTGATAACGGCACAAAATCGGAATGCGGACCTAGGTATCAGGGCATCATGCAATGTTTCAGAACGATGAAAAAGTTGAGTAGTGAATTACTGAAATAACGTTTGCATCGCTAGTGGTGAAATGTCAGTGCATCATATATATAATAAGAGGTCTTTAATAATCATTGCCTACTTCTTTTAATTAGGAGACTAAGTAACTGCATGATTTTTTGCATGAATGAAGCTATCCACCCAACGGCTGTGCAGTGATTACGCTGCCTTCAGTGACACTTAAAATGCGCCTGGATGCAGGGCAGTGAGAAAGCTAACTTTAAGCATTTACAAAGTTCATGTCGATTCTTGCAGGAAGCCAAACATTATGGACAACTTAATGGCTTTGATGGAGAAGTATGCCAACAACTTGGAAGACCTGGTGGCCGAGAGAACCTGCCTGTTGGAAGAAGAGAAGAAGAAAACAGAGGCGCTGCTCCATCGCATGCTGCCAAAGTCAGTACCTGTCTCTTCTTGTTATAATCTAGTCACTGAAGTGTAGTCCCTGAACAAGACTGAATAGTTACACATTCACGCTGTAATCTTTAATAAGAAATTACTATTAAACGTGGAATTTTTGTTGGGTATTGTACGTGTGGCTTAAAATGCAGCTGGCGTGTCTGGGATTTGATCGTGTGGTCTTGGGCTCACCAGTTGAACGCCATTGCCACTAAGCCACTGCAGCAGGTAGACATCAAACTTGGCAGTGGGATTTAAGTTGCACTTGCATAATACTTGTCAATATACCAATACCATAGTATTCAGAAATGTGGCGCAACAAACACAAACACAAGAGAAGAGACACAACACACGCACGTGTGTTGTGTCTCTTCTCTTGTGTTTGTGTTTGTTGCGCCACATTTCTGAATACTATGCAGCACCAACTAGCCCCTCAAGCCGTTATTTTGAGATACCAATACCAATATTGGCATACCAATATATCAATATAATATCTTCGCAAAATAAAATTTGCAAGAGCGAACTGTCAGGTGTGGCATTTGCTGCAAAACTATTCTATTTATACAACGAATAACTGAAAGCTACTAATGAACATTTTGGTTATTGCATTTGGGTGGCTAGTCCCAGTGAGCAGTTCAAAGCTATGAACAAAACGACGCCATATTTGTTTTTGAAACGAAGAAAAGCTCGTTTTCTAATGCCTTGCAGAGCAAGGAAATCGGAGGCTTTTTCTATATAAGACCGAAGCTACTGTTCTAGTGTGACATATCATGCACTTTATTTCTCTGTTGCTCTAAAGAATAACAACAATCAGTTGGCTTTGGAAGGGAAAAAACAAGCGTACTAAAAGCATACACAGAACGGAAAAAAAAATGACAAGGCATTAGTTGCACCTTACGCAGCTCAAAAGCATACTTATAATATGCTTCTTCTGTGCACTAAAAATACTCCTATGGGACCAGGGATCTTTCTAAGAGTTTCAATATTCAGCTAAATAAAATGGGAAAAGTCCTGCTCTACATTAGTCATGCACAAGTTGTTGATTGTCTTTGCAATGCTTCTGCAGGACTGTGGCCCTCCAGCTGATGCGTGGCCAAAAGGTGGTGCCCGAGAGCTTCGATTCTGTCACCATTTACTTCAGTGACATTGTCGGCTTCACGGAAATGTCAGCTTCCAGCACACCATTAGAGGCAAGATAGATTTCAGTTTGTTACATTTCGTTTCCATATTTATATACATTTCCAGAAAGCAGGTATGGCAAATATTAGTGGCCACAACTTGGTGCCACCTGTTGCCAATTGCCATGCCAACAGTACCATATATGGACGTTCGACTCTAGCTCGGACGTCCAACGGATGTTGGTGGTTGATTGGGTAATAGGTCACAGTACCTTGGGTGTATGGTAATGCAGTGATCACTGTGCCACCTAGCAGCATAAAGTTATTGGTCCTTAGAAATTCCACTACTGTGTCATTTTAAATTTCAACAGTACAAATGCACTCTCACTGTAGTCACAAATGTCATCTCCTGTATGCCGTGACAAGCACCAACTGAAAGATGGTATTATTGGCAAATGTATTGTCGAATTTTAAGTCTAAGTTCACTGAAAAATCTGCTCATTGCCTTAGGAGAGAACACTGCACATATCAAGGACATAGAGGGCAAAATTTTGAGATATGTGTGCTTAGGAGCAGACTTATTGTAGCACTGCCTTCCAGGCCCCAATTTCTTGGTATTTATGAACGGAAAGAACATCACATCATATCATAGCTGCAGGCATTTCAGGTGACTGCCTTATGTGACTAGACGAAATAAATTTTTCCTGCACCCAATAAAACATTTTTCTACTGACTTAACACATAGTTGATCTTGAATAAAACGAATCATTGTTCATACTGGACAAGCAGATCGTACCCTTAAAATTTCCATGGGAAAATTGTGGTAGCGTTGTTTGCGTTAATCATAAGCTCCCACTCTGCCGAACATTTGATATATTGTCTTGAGTGGTCCACTCTTGCAAATTCCACTTCTCCAGGTTCCACTCCTGCAATCTCCTACGCTTGAAACTGGGTCAGCTAGACGCATAGCCTCCACTAGCACCGCAAGTTAAGCAAGGATTTAGTAAATTTTCTTAACAAAGGCTGACGCGCCCTTCAATCTGGCACATACAACAAGAGGATGGCATTCGATAATCAATACGCCTTTACCGTGAGATTGATTGAGACTGAGATCTTGTATTCAGACAAACAAGGTCTGAGCTGGCGGGACAAAAGGCAATCCACTTTTGCCTGCCAAAGCTCCACCACCGGTCCTTACACAGTGCTCAGCAGGATGACAATGAAACATAGTAAATCGACCTATGCAGTCAGTGCAAAGTAAACAAAATCCATGGAACAAAAACGCAAACTCCACTTGCATGTTGTTAGAGTATAACAAAATGAAAGAACATAGCGAGTAACATGCAGAAATCGAGCTGAAAAAGAAACCCACGTTACACAAAACTAAATACAAGTACTGTTTGTTAGGGAAGATAGAGGCAGGAGGAAGGTTTTTTACATTGTTCCTGAAGTTATGATGGGCACGAGGCTACTCCAGAAGCTCTGTAATGTGTGAGTATTTATCTAGTAATTCAGGAATTAAGTAACCAACTCTTTGTGATGACGATGAAGCAAACTTAACAGACCAGACGCTCCCATCTGGCCTGCTTCACTTTTGCTGCCTTTGAAAGCATTGCAGAAACCACAACTGTTCTTCATTTCAATTAATTTTTTTTTCTAGTGTACTGGTAATAGGACTGGACCTCTTGTGATAGGTGTTACCGAGTTCTAAAGCATAGCCCTCTGCTATATATGCAGAACAGACTAGGCCTAATTATATCCAGCAAGCAGTGCATTGCACTTAGTCTTGGGCAGCACATTGGGGCAGGAATAGCGTTGATGTCGCGGGTGTATAATATTCTCGCTGCTAAGTTACCAATGAGCTCATCTCTTTCTATGCATACTCGTGCGTGCTTCGAATCATTTCACGATCTCATCAATTGTTCAATGTATCTGGGTTTAAATTAAAATTCGCTGCCATACACATGGTAGGAGCTCTTGGGTGAAGAGCTGCTCGAGGAAGTTAACTGTGGCCCAAGAGACCACAGCAGGGTAGAGCAGCATGAAAATATAAACTTAAGGTGCAAACACTAGGAGAAAAAAACAAATATAGCAACAAAACTGGCATTCATACATAAGGACACGCAATATATAGCAAGTAGCTAGACAAGCAATTATTATTGGAACAGCACAGTCAGTTCAACTTGTAAAACACCAGTTCAAAGGCAATGGTGTTCTACCGTGTAGCCTTATATCAACGTAACAGCTGGCACTGTCATGCGTGCAGGTAGTGAACTTCTTGAATGAGCTGTACACCTGCTTCGACTCCATCATCCGCCACTACGACGTGTACAAGGTGGAAACTATTGGCGACGCCTACATGGTGGTCAGTGGGCTACCAGTGCGCAATGGTGACTTGCATGCCAGCGAGGTGGCTTCTATGGCGCTCGAGATCCTGGACGCCGTGCGCCACTTCACCATTCGACACCGACCCGGTGCCGCACTCAAGCTCCGCATCGGCATCCACTCGGGACCCGTGGTCGCCGGTGTAGTAGGCCTTACCATGCCGCGGTACTGCTTGTTTGGCGACACCGTCAACACTGCCTCACGCATGGAGTCAAATGGAGAAGGTATGCCCACACCTTGTTGTTTTCTATGTTGTGCATTGCAAACCCCGGCACAGTTTCAACACTTCGAAAACAAAAGTATTCTTTGGCACAGCTAAGTTGAGGGAAGGCTGGTTATACACTGTAATGAGTGTGACTGTAGTTAGCGTTGCGTGATTTGTATGACCTCAAAGTCAACATCACAGGCTCGCCTACCTTGGCAGTATGGCAAACCTCTGGGACAAAAACTTTCTGCATTGATAGCATCTTGATCTGGTACGAGGCATATACATGTACCACTACTACGCACACCATGTGCAGTGAATTGTAAATGTGGCATTCGTTTTCATCCACTTCGAAACTTCTTTGGATGCTACACAGTGCCGAAACTTTGCTGCGTGCTTCAACCAGTTCTCAGCATTGAACACAAATTTTTACTGATTCTGCAGATAGTGCCACATGTCATTAAAAAAGATTTTGTGGGACACTTGACCTCTGCCTTAATGGGGGATACGGAGCTAAAGGGTCAACTTTTGAACTGTGGGACCAATTTTAATAAAATTTTCAGGGATGGCTTATGTTCCCCTTATTAGAATATATTCAAAGTTTCATCACCTTAGCACAAATAGAAAGTGGTAGCTGTTATAATGAGTAATTAGGTGTGTCAGCATAAGGAAAACTGTCATTTCAAAAATATGAAGATGTACTAACTGTTTGTTCCAAGTAGTTCATTGTGCAGGAGGATAAGGCAGATTGCAGGCTCTTATGACATTCTTGTGAAAATTTGAGCACTTTAAAGATGAACTTCATTTTTTCTGTTGTCATTGAATGTCACATATATTTGATATTTTTCTTAAAGAATAATTTGGAATAGAAAAAGTACCTTATCTTGTTCCCAACAAAACTTTTGGTTCAGAAACCACCTTGAATGCAGCCTTTGGCGGAAGTGTTTGGAAATGGAAGGTTTCCTAACAATTCTGTTCTTGCAAAGAGCGCGAACTGAGAAAAATGAGTTCAGAAATTTAACATGCTATTACAGTTTAGGGCCTAAATTAATATATTCTGGTGGCTTGGTGCATACGTTGGACTGTCTTTTTCAACAGGATAATGCTTTGAGTTGCCTCTTTTTTTTTTCTCAGCTTTTCAGCTGTCCAGCGTCATTGTCTGAGCTCATGAAATGCTTTACTTGGCTGCTTGCTGAGCATGCATTTTCGTCTAGGCTCCCTATTCTATCTCCAGCTTGTCGAGCACTCTGGTTCGCCAGGCTCGCAGTGGTGTGAGAACAGAGTTCGAGGGTTACGTGCTCTGTTTAAGGAAAAAAAAAAGAGCGTCTATTTCAGTTTACCAGCCCGTTCGTTGTTCGCACGGCCAAAAATTTGCTTTCTTGTTTTTTCCTTTTAGTTGTCTGGTGTACACTTGATAGAATGTCTTTTCTGGCTTGATATTGCGAAAAACAACCATTCTAACTTGTGGATACACTCCGCGTTCAGCCTCTTATCCGCTATGCGGCTGCGTCTTTAAATCAGCGTTCACAGGCACTTTTGGTGGCGAGAGGACCCCATCTTTAATTTTTCCACTGACACCAAACTTGGTGAGAAGTGTATTTAATACATGCTTAATCCAAAACATAAAAAAATTGAAAACACTGTTTTTTCGGTGAAAATTGTGATTTTAGCCCCATATGCCCTTCCTTAAGGGTATGTCATGACACCATTAATGGATCCCGCTTGTTGTACTCCTTGTGGATACACTCTGCGTTTAGCCTCTTATCCGCTATGCGGCTTTGTCTTTAAATCAGCATTCACAGGTACTTTCGGTGGCAAGAGGACCCCATCTTTAATTTTTCCACTGACACCAAACTTGGTGAGAAGTTTATTTAATACATGCTTATTCCAAAACATAAAAAAATTGAAAACACGGTTTTTTCGGTGAAAATTGTGATTTTAGCCCCATATGCCCTTCCTTAAGGGTATGTCATGACACCATTAATGAATCCCGCTTTTTGTACTCCCTCGTAGATTCTTATTTCTAGACACATAGTTCGCTAGTACTCGTGTAATCACTAATCCTTTGTTTCCTCTGTTTTCTCGCATATACTCGTTGGCATACAAGCTACCCCATTTTTCGAAAGACCACTCGACATAGATGTAAAGCCTTGCTTTAACTAAGCCATATGAACGTGCATGAGTAGTCTAGGAGTTGCATGTCTGACTTGGCATGCAAGAAGTCTGGAGGGTTCGATTCTCATCTCACCATCCCATTTTGAAAGGATGCACTCGAGTTGGCAACTCGTGCCAACTTGGCCTTGTCACATGGTCTCGTGATGCCTTAGGCAACCCACTCGCCAATCAGTGGCTGGCCATCGCACCTGCCAACTCCCAGCTGCTGTTCACAGCGCTGACAGCGGTGGATTTTTTTGTAGAACGGGACTGCTGTCACGTTAAACTGATACATGTGTCCATTGCAATTTGCTTTCACTGAGCACTTAAAATAAAACATAAACGATTGCTGTGACCTCTTCTCTCTGATATGTTACACAGAAAAGTTTGACGCTGGTAACAACATTATTCATTTTGACAGCCCTGAAGATCCACATCAGCAGCCAGTGCAGAGAACTGCTTGAAAAAATTGGAGGCTATGACGTCATTGATCGAGGCCTTGTTAAAATGAAGGTAGGTGTGCACTTCTATGTTTTGGGGTATATTCATCAACAAAATGTTTTCATTAAGAGCAGTTTAGTTTCTGGCATTCTGTTTCTGGCATTCTTTGTTCTTCTTTCAGGGCTGTATAATGTATGCGTTTTTAAAGAAGCTTATCTTTCATGCCTGTCTTCTTAATGGGGACTTCTTTAAAGTGCTAGTTTTTTTGTTTGTTTTTTCAGCATGAAATATATAATATATTCTATTGTAAATGTCAACGTTCTCGTTAAGGAACCAACTGAACTAATTTAACACTCCTCGATTGGCAATTAGCCCTGTCTCGCATCATCTATGGCCCTCTACCTCATCACACTTCATCTTGTCTGCCCGCACCGCTCTCTGCAAGGCCTAGAATGTCTTGTATTTGACTCGCAGGGCAAAGGTGAGCTGCGCACATACTGGCTCCAGGGCCACTTAGCAGGCCCGAAACATCGTCGCCCTGACGACGGTAGTCAGTCCATGCCAATGCCGCTGTTCAACGTTGGTGATGGTGGAGCGGCAGCTGGCGCCACTGCGGCGCCTCATCGCAGCCCCAAGACCGAGGGCGGTCTGCCAAGACGTGGTTCACTCATCCCAAAACTGTCTGACCATGACACAGACCTACTCGGGGCAGGACTGATGAATGGTTCTGTTATGGGTGGAATCCAGGCAAGTTACTGCTTTGATCAAGTGCAGGGATTGTGTGCAGTCATGATTCTGAAGGAAGCCTTAGTGTCGCAGATTTTGCTTTATAGTCAGTGGACGCAAATTTGAGGTGCTTGAGTAATTGACATTGTTTTTATAGGATTCTGCTTTTATTTTTTTTTAAAGAATGGCAGATACAGAGCACTTCAAAGTACTCTACATTCCGAGAAGATTAAATTTTCTGTAGTAAAGAAAAAAAGTGAGACAAAATCATTCAGCTGAACATGATCTAAAATCTTCTCTACTGCAGTAGAGCTCTCAGTGTGCTCAGGTATACTTTCTTCTCCAGGCACTGCATCGTCTGAAGCAAGATAGCCCAGGAATCATACGGCCAAAGCCTTCCCGAGAGTCTTCTTTCTCTCACAAAGGTCCCCGGCGGCCTGACCTCATGGATGCGCCTTCGTCGCGTACCAACAGCATGGCTGACCTCGACGGCGGCCTCGTGCTCCCGCGCCGGAACGAGTCCTCACTGGTGCCTGCGAAAGATGAGTTTGGCTGTTCGAACCCTGACTTAGCTGTGCTAAGAGCGCGGCAGTGGGCTGATCGAGGCAAGAACGGACTGAAAAGCCTCGATGAAAGCGCTCGACCTTTGCTCAGGGACGCTTCAACCAACTGCAATGGGGACGGGGCAGGCAGCGGTGGTCACCTACTGTCACTCGCAGAAGACGCCGCAAAGAGGTGGCGCTCTTGCGACGAGATCACTGCACTCACGCCCGCCCGTGACAAGCTGAAGAAAATGTTTACTGGGCTGCTGCGCACAGGCACGTCACGTGAAAAGTCGCGCGACTGGGACTCAGTGGCAGTAGATCCTGGTGGTGGGGGCTTACCCAGGTTTGTCTGTGAAAGTGTTGAGGACACTGCAGAAAGCATCGTCTGACAGAGCGATGAGGATGCAATGCAGGGAGTGCTGTCGGAGTGTGAAACTCCTACCCTCTGCAGCCCATCTTCAAACCTATTTAAGGCGCAGTCATCGAAATCTGCGACGAAGGCGCACACTTCTGCTCATTTCTATTGACATAGCTATTGAATTGCTATTTACAGGTTAAAGAGTTCACGAATTGAGAGAATGTATAGGTGCCAGCTCCTAGGAGAGGGTAGGACACGCCTTTCTTTCTTGTAAGAAAAGACTCTGTACAGGCTCTGTCGATACTTTCTAGGACAAGCCTGCCTGTTTCACCAGAGTGTGTACAAGAGGGTCCCTTAAAAACAGTATCGTATTTTCCGATTTATAAGACGCACCTTTGTATAAGACGCACCCCTCATATTTAGAGGCTTTCAACAAAAAAATTGGTATATAAGACGCACCCTTGTATAAAATGCACCTAAATTTATTGAGGTTTGGGCAGTAGGACTTGACAATATATGCTTGCTCAACCATCGCGTGCTATATGTGTCTGAAAGAAAATGTGTTATGTGCGCATGCGAATGAAAGAGAAAAAAAGGAGGCAACACTTATGCACGAAAAAACTCGCTTAGTGAGAGCAGAAATATTTTATTATTACTTAAATCCTTGAAAGGCTTCATCTTGTACGCGTTCGCCGATTTCTCGCAACAGCGCTCAGGCATCCTCTTTGCGCTCATAATCACTGCGCTGATTGTCGCCGCGCACGGGCGCTCTTACGCATGCGGCAAAGCACATACAGGAAGGAGAGAAGACACACATGTAATAGCCACCAAACGATATTGTAAATCGTAATTTTAAAAAAAATGTCGGCTCTATCTGGCTTGTATTGGCAGCGAGGAAAGTGCGAAGAGCATAGACGCCACTACCTTTTGGCATTCTGCCAATGAGAAGGCTGTACAATACAAGAGCACTATAACGACTGTAAATATTGTAATCGTAGGCGTCGACTGTAAATATTGTAATCGTAGGCGTCGCTACCATTACCGTTTCATGATCAAGTTCCCTTATGAACATTGCGCAAAATAAAAAAAAATAAAGACGCGCACAAGTAACATTGTAGTACAGTACGCACTGCCGAAAATTTTGTATAAGAAAACGTGTCTTATACACCGGAAAATGCGATAACTCTAAAGAATTGCATGAAGTGGAAATTCAGTTATGCTCACTCGTACGAGTGGTAAAATGGCATCAGTGTAGTAATTACTGCGAATTTTTATTGTAATTATTACATGTCAGCCAGTGTTGAATAACGTGAATGGCAAGTTTACTACTCTCTTAATAAAAACAGCATAAAAAGCTGGTCACTTAATGTGAATCTTAGGAACAGTGTCTAATTTTCAGGATTCAAACTGCCTGCACTGTATACTTAGGGAATCCTTAACTGCCTACTTCTTAGCCTGGAGTGTGAAGGAGAAATGCCCAGCAATGCTGAGAACAGGAAAAGCTGCTTTGGCCTGATATGGCGCAGTTAGCGGCAATTCCTGGACTTCCATGACCGGTGGCAATAGCCGTGTACAGAAGTAGATGGCTGCTTTGAAGAGATGGGAGCGACACGGAAAGTTGCACTGGCCGAGTGGAAAAAAGAGAATTCAGCAAGATGCTCCAGTATCAAAAGCGGTGACCTTAAAGAACTGCTCTGCGGGGGCTGCGAGCTGTGGTACCAAATCACCGTGACTGGATTTTAGTTATTTGACAATGACGCATCGACTCAGCTACTCAACGACCATCGCACGAGCATGCTTTTTGTGCTTACGGCCTTGCTAAGGCAAGCTGGGACAATCTTGGTGCGACAGTCAGTGCTGTGCGAATTACCTTTGGCATCTACATTCCTATAGCTGAGCGCTGGTCACCAGGTGAAAACTGTGACACGTCAGAACTCGCAGAACGTCGGCGTAGACCCTCGACCTTCAGCGCAAACAAGTGCCACAAAACAGTTGTGCTACTCTCAGTAGAGACTCTTTTTAACTGTGGACACAGCCGCTTCGGAGTCACCTTTGTAGTTTTCTTTCAAGTTGCGAATGTTATTGCCAAAAACAAGCTTCCATGGTTTCCCGAAGTGAATACCATGTAGCTGAGTATATTGCGCTTCTCGAGTATATCTTTTTGTGCGTGCACAAAATTTGTGGCGCACGTGACAATATGTGTATGCATTATGTGCTGGGAGCACCTGACAGTGTCAAAGCCGAGAAGTGTCTAGGTCTTTTTTTTTCTTTTGTATGTCCTCCTTTCGAATAGTCTTCTTTCCAATGTCTCAATACTGATGCATTACCAAGCTCTTGGTGTGTGTGCAGTTTGAATACACTGTGAACAATTTAACTATTAATTTTTTGAAATTTTATCCACCCCTTGCCTTTTTCAAATGATTTTTTTCTATGTGTCAAAGTGCATCCTCCTCATTCCAAGTCAAATGAATGAACAAGTGTGTTTCTATGTGTGTTACATTATTTTGAAGGATATTTTGTTGGTTTCAGCATGCAGCAATACTGCAAGCTGGCATTACAAATGTGAGCTTAGTGTTTTTGAAGTTTAAAAACGCATTTGCCCCAGTGTTTTTTCATAGTCACCTGTGTGTCGTGTCTGTAGTGTTTGAGAATCTGCATTGTTCAGCATTCACTGAAGTTTGTATTTAATGTTTTCAGCGTGTTTTTCCCACGTGCCTGTAAAGAAATGTGAACGACATGTGTGTATGTGTGGGCATATTGTGTTCTCGCTTATGGGTTCAGTACCTGAAATGCAAGAAAAGAATCAAAGTTTTTTTTTTTTCTTTTTCCACAGAAGTGTGGTTTGTCCCCATGAGTGTGTGATAGCAATGGCCAAGAGGAGAGTGTTTCTTTTAGAACAACTGGGCTTCTTTAGATAGCTGTAAAATAGATCTTTCAAGTATACCTACTCCTATTGGCTTTCCATCAATGGTTTAACAGCATAGCGGTGAAACGATGTTCTGTCACAGCAAAAAATTATTTTTTTTTCCTGCAAATTTATCACTGTGGGTGAGAAGCAACTCCCCCTTCATGCCAAACTTTACTAATTTACTAAGGCTTGCAATTGGTGACAGGAACTCCTGCTTCATGGTGAATTTCACCAACACCTGCAGTTTAGTAATGTATACCACTTTTATTCTTCTGTGGATACACTCGTTGCTTAAATTGCTTGCCAAAATATAACTTTGTTCTAACACACTGCCAGGTGTAACAAGCACAGGCCTCAATTATTTGATAATTTGTTTTAAAAAAAGAAAAGGAACATATTTATTATGCAAATCATTACCAAATTATGTACTGCGGTGTAACTGAGTCATTTGTTGGTGCAATTTCTATTGCCGTAAGAGAGAATTTCAAATGTTGAGAGCATCGTTATATGTTAATGTTTTTGCATTTGGCAGTGATGTTTATTTTAAAGAATTCCCCTCTTTTTTAGGTAATTTTGCACAAATTTAGTCAGAAAGGGGATTTTTGAGGGAATATAAAGAACTGAAATTTTGCTTGGTTTTGTTAAATTTGTTAATTTTTCAGAACACTACACAGAAAAAAGGCCATGAATAGTGATTTTTGGGTCTCATAATTTTTGGGTCCTTGAAATAACTGAACTGCTACGGAACTTATGCATACGAGCAGGATATTTTCATATTTACCATCTTAAAACTTCTCTAAGCGATGATGTTGATCCATAGTGTTATGTCCCCTCATATCACACTTTGAAGCATTCTGTTTCTTAGCTTTGAATACTGATGGAGCGCGGAAACCACTGTTGTTCTATTGTTACTGTCTGTGTGTTCCTTGCTGGGCACAAGGCAAACTGAAGAGAGATGATTAGTGAGGTCATAACCATTGCAACGAGCAATGCTGGCATAGTTGTGCATTTTTCATGTTGCTGTTATTATTAACTTTTCATCATTTTAGAAGGGCCGATAAGTTTCGTGGAGGTATGAAGGAATTGAAAAAAAGTGCTTTCCTCATGGCGCACTCGACACAACACAGCACTGAGTTGAAGCTGCATTTTCATCTGACACATACCTAATATCTGATATTACTGAAGGCAGATGCTTCCACTCTTGTACACAATCAAGTAATAATTGTTTCACTTGATTAGCATGTAAACATTAAGGGGCTAGTGAATAAGGGATTTACAAGAAAGCAGTATTTATCTTCAATGTAGCACAGTCCACCAGTCTCACACAGTCACCACCAGTCTATGGGGGAAAAATAAATGAATTCGAATTGTTTCAAGAAACGCTTAAAGTAAATGAATCTTGTCGCAGTATCCATCTTTAATGTAGCACAGTCCACCAGTCTCACACAGTCACCAGTCTATGGGGGAAAAATAAATGGATTCGAATCGTTCCAAGAAACGCTAAAAGTAAATGAATCTTGTCACGGCTACAATTGGTCACTGCATGAAATTTTATAGCAGTTCTCAACATTGGTTACCTCAAAAAATTAAAGTTCCAGGATAGGTTCAGTAGTTCAGAAACATAAGCTTGTTTCTCACTGTTTGTAACTGCACATGTAGGCGCGCATTCAGAGCTACACTAGCAATGTTGGTAGTTATAGCAAGTTTGCATTACCTTCCTTCCCACAGAGCATGCCCTAGAAGTGAATTTTGTGTTTCAGTGCGAATAAGAAAAGGAAAAGCAAAGGCTAAGACTGGAATCTCCAAACAGCGAAAGTAAACCATTCTTGTGGTGAGTTTTCTTCTAGCCTGGAGTTGCGGCAACATTGTCACACAGTGTTAGCCTGCTTCATTCTGCACGGCATAGCTCACGAGCATACAAGCTGAAGAAGGGTCGTGAAGTATGTGGGGGAAAACAAAAGAGGTCAAGAGGCCGCATCCCATTGGTCAGCAAAATATGAATTTTTAATGCGGGCAAAAATTGGAATACTATGGGCATTCCCCTCTCAGCATAAATCATTTTTCCACCCTTCAACTAGCTAGTCTTCTAGTTATGACCGCTGCATCCTTTTTTTTTTTTTTGTCAGTGAGTACTGAATGTCTTTTATTAGACCAGACTAAACAGATTGCTCGTGTGCACTTCACCTGTTGGGGAACAATCACTTAAAACTTATCTATGTCAGACAAAGAATCTGGAGAAGAAGTACATCCATGCCTTACAAGAATGGTAGCAATTGGAAAATATTTACTTCAGGGCTAAGTTTTTTTTGAGTTCATGAGGCATATTTTAGGTAATATTTTTTTAAAAACCATCACATGTGCATAGTTCTGCATGTGTACACGCACATGTGCATGTAAGAGAATAGCTTTGGCAGTGGATGGCCGAATTGTAACCAATGATTTCCAAGCATGTCGTGTCATCTCTGGCATATCCATTCTAGGTTAACGGCTCTCTGACTTCAGCAGTGCGACCATGTTGCGGTTGCTTATTTTGGCAGGGCCATAGATGTGCCTTGCCCTTGCCCTATCGGTTCATGAGGCAGGCTGCTCAAGTGAGCATGAAGTCATCTAATGGGCATACTGGTGTTTAACGAGGCGCAACCTTGTCAGTTGTAATCAATGGTCATTTGTTGGTCATTTGTGTGTATGTGTAGGCAGTGGTATGTTCGAAGTAATAGTATTTATAGTGATGAAAAAGACACATAAAAGAGTAAGCAGTGCCGAAAGCAACAGTACCATGCCAAGGGCACTAAGAGGTCCCTGAATTACCGGCGGCATGTGCACTGTCCTAAAATTATTTTTTCTAAGGAATTATTTTTGAAAGATCATTGAACTTTCCGTATGTTCCTGTGCTGGTTTTGTTTAGGTATTTGATTTCCATCACAGCTGCTGGTAAAGACCTAGCTTACAGATTTCTTCGCATATTGGGCTGTATATATTCTATCTCAAAGCAGGATAAGCAGCCTATTTGCTTGGTTTGGCGCCTTTAGCGCTGACAAAAGAAAAAGTGTGTGTCGGTGCCAAATGCGCGTTTTTTTTTCCTCTTGGGGTGACTTCTGTGATACAAGTTACATGTTATGCGTTTGAATGTCACGACAGCGCCATCACTGTTTTTTTTTTTTTTTCTGTTGCTCGGAGCTATGACAAGTACTTGGACTTCGCTCCTTGGCATTAGTGTAAATAAAAAACGAATTATTTTTCTCACGCCTCCTGTCTCAAATAACATATTGCTTTAAAGGGCAACTCTGGCATCTTTTCAACGAATTTGGATTTTACCGAAACTTTTTCTCTGCGTTCTCCTCAATGTTCTGATCATTCACACCGGATTTCATGGCGGTTGGATGTTTTTGTTATCGTGCAATGAATTCTTAAATTTTCCATTTCATGGCCTCAATCAAAGAGATTTTTACGGGCAACCTTCGATGGGTGACGTCAATGGATGCACAGCTGTCTACATTTGGTTTGCATTTGCTACAGAGCAGAATGTTTGAGCTTGCTTTTGGTCATTTCAGACAAAACTCCGCCTGCTATTTACACCTGCAGTTTAGTCAACGTGCTCACATACAATCAGTTTTGTGGTCATATCCCTGACGTCATAAGTTGGGAGAAGATATTTAGGTTTTTGTTCTCTTAAAATACTATTTCATGCAGTATGTTGAAAAAGTTTTCTTTGTTCTGGTGAGAGGGTACTATTGGGAATTTGGTATGTGATTATGAAATGAAAATGTTCAAGAAACCCTAAAGCTGCTCTTAATGTGCACCCTGTGTCAACAAGAGCCTTAATTACGGTATTTACTCGGGGCACATTGTGTGGACTGATACGCATCTGCATGCAGTGTTCCAGACCTTTTTAACATAAAAGCTAGGCACCGTGGTCCTGCTCTAAGTAAGGGTACATAGGACTTGCTCAGGAGCCTTATACAAATTCCCTTGACTGTTAATTTTTGATAGAAGCTGTATGTACATTGCTGGTGTAGAAATATTATTTCCATACTATCAATAGTTGCATCACTGTCATATATGGTAAAAAAAATTGGCCAAGCTAGCTGTTACTCACCAACAACTCAGCACAAATTATTCCCGCACCTTTGTTCCCACTGCCGCAGCGCTGTTCATGGATCGACCCACATCCTCCTGAGCAGGTTTAAAATCCGGACCTATATTGGCGAGTCATATCTGTCAGCGCTGCTGCAGTACGTGCAATGCGTGTTCTCTCCCTATAGCTTTCCAGCCAGGCTGCCTCCTCTTCACAACCTTTTCCTCCTGAAGTTGAATTTACTGCCCAGCACCTGTGTAAGCATGCAGGGCTAACACACCAAAACGCACTAAAACCTGCATGCAACTTACCGCAGGGCGGAGGGTGGGCATGCTTTTGCAATCATATTGGGGGCCAAGATTTGAGCACAAGACATTGCACCAGGAGCAGCGTGGGAGGGTTAATTTGGCAGAAAGCTTAAGTACAATTAACGTTTTTTTTACATTTTACATGTTGGAAATGGAACAAATGAGATTAGAGCTGCTGCTGGTGGATACAATTCCACTCTTAATAAAACATACGTGATCCCCATTTCGCTAGCTGCATATGGGGATAATATAGTTAATTTGACCGTGACTCGACACAGTCGATATACACTCCGTGTAAGCAGCACACTGCCGTATGCGCGCCACTCGAACCTCATCGCAGACTTTCCGGTAACGATGGCGATCTGCAACGAGGCAGTTTCCAGGAATATTGAAGCACCGGCCGCAGCATTCGCGAGCAGGGCCGTAATTGGTGGGGAGAAAAGCTTTTTTCTGCACTCGGTCTTCCCCAGGAAGGTTTCCTAGCTCCGACAATAATACGTACGTATCACCGCGTTCGCGTTACCGGAGAACCGAAGCCCTCTACAGTGCGCCCGCTCTGGCTGGTCTTGACCACGATGCAAGAATACGCGGCGGGCATGCGTGTAACGTGGAGATGCACACAACGCCATATTTGGCGCAATGAAGGCGAACTGCCACGCGTCGGGACGAATCGGCACGTGCGCATTGGCAGCGGGTGCCAATGCGCACGCGCCGTTCCAGGCCATATCATGAACTCTTCGCGCTATCTTCTGAAAAGCGGTGAATGATGACGATGATATGGGTTAGCACGGTGGGCTTGCATGAAGCGATGCATGCTGGGTAATCCGCCATGATGTCGCTGGTAGCAGGCGGCAAGTACCAATTGTCATTTTCGACGATCCGCCAAGCAAACACGCGGCTTTTCTTGCGCTGCCCTTACGTGCGTGCAACTGTCGGCAGATTCCTGAGGAACGTACGCGTTGACGCTGTGCCCGAAACGTCGGGCGCGCTATAAAGAAATTTTGCAAAGCAGTGCGTCGCAGACCTGTTCAAGCTACGCCTCTTCAAGCGCGAACGACTGGCTGCACTATGCGTCTGGACCTGGCCGCCCGTCGACATCGCCGTCATTCATGATTTCAGTCCTGGAGTATAGTTTGATACTTGCCCGGATTGACGTCGATCTTGCGTGTGCTGGCCCGTGCGAGCCATTCGCGTCGGCGTCGCTAGTTGAATAATTTGCCTTTTCGCCCTCGTGCAGACGTATTTTTGGAATCATGAAGAACCTGCAGTCGGCCTGTTCGATCGCGCCAGCGTCGTCTTCGCGCACTACGCGACCATGTAACGATATGTGGCAGTGCCGTGCTGCGTCGTCTGCTGCCAACGATCGACATTATCATGGCGGGTTACCCAGCATGCATCGCTTCAAGTAAGCTCCCTACCACCGTGGCTTCCTATATGGGTATGTACAGGTGAAAGAGGTTGAACTTTCGTAGGTGGAAAAGTAGACCGCCTCCGCAAGACGCAGCATACTTCTTCAAAGCGCTGGCCAATGTTTAACGACCGGCCACCACTTCTGGTGCTCTGCGAAACGAGAAAAATGTTGCGGTAAGTAGCGCTTGTGTTTTCATGGGTCGCCCTCCCAACTCGCACCCCCATACGTTTCACGGTGTTTTAAAAATACTACGCCTCGGTCATGAGGTTTTATACTTTCACGGTCTGTTCTAGGATGTTCATGGTTACTCTGCACCGAATAAGGATATCATAGGTGTCTCATGAAATGAAAAAACCGCTTAGAAATATCTCGGTTCCATGTATTCCTATGGGCGCTAACCCTATTTTTCACCCCCAGTTATGGTGGCTAGATACCCCAGTTATAGTGCCTAGAATATATTGGCAGTATATTCTAGGCACTGTACCCCAGTTACCCCAGTCGGCTGCGACGCCGCGAGCGCCCCCTTTGTTTGTAAACACGGTGTTGGTCTATAGCTTAATACTAATTAGTAGAAAATTCATTCGTTTAAATATAGGTCAGGGTGTGTTTAAAACAAACAAGCGTGTTAAACAAACCCTGAAATAAAAAAAAGAACACATTTGGATATCGCGATGAACTTATTTAACCCTGTGTTTGGCACACAATTTGGCACATGGCTGATAATGCTGCAATCATGTCAATAGTGAAAACGTCTGCGACAAGAAAACAGACGAAGCGAATTCTCTGAATCAGGGGATCACAGAAGCTGCTTGGAGTCCAGTACGATGGTCTGAGCCCGAAAAAAAATAAAGAAACATGCGCAGAATTCGGTCTTGCTCACTGCGCCATGCAAAAAAAAAAAAAAAAAAAAAAAAGAAAGAGGAAAAATGCGGGCAGCAAGTTAAGAAACGCGAGGAACCGCCGTAGGTCACAGTCACGACCTTAAAGCACAAATAGTTCGGAACTATAGTCGTGCAGAGCTGTGCCCAGATTTGTCCCTATCACGCATACCGTTCGCGACAAACAATGCGCACGGCGTTTTCAAAGCGGTCTGGTCTAGCTCCGCGGTCTAGCTCCGCTGGATCGGTCATGGTCATTTCCCAGAAGGACCGCGCTCACTTCTTGTGTGCCATGATCTGCGCGAAGCGACGCTGCAGGACGAAGAAACCGAAGGCGGTGACCAGTCCGATGGCGACCACGATGCTCAAGGCGAGGCACAAGTAGTAGCCGTGCTGGGACAGAATAGGGCGTACCTTGGCGGGCTGCAGCTCTGAAGAGCTTGGCTCGGCCCGACGGCCAACGGAGTTCCGCGAGACAGCCGGGGTAGGAGGCGGGCTCGCGGTCATAGCGGCGGCCAGCAGCGGCTGGACAGTGGCGCTGCCGTATGGGCCCAGGGCATAGCCGGGAGAGACCGAGTAGGCAGCACCGTAGGCAACAGCGCCATCAGGTTCCGAGTGCGGCGACTGGTAAGCAGGTGGCGGCTCCCTGGCCACAGCCGCGTCACCGGGCCTTGAGGAGGTCGAAGAGCCGTGAAGGAGAAGCGCATGTGTAGACGACGCCATGGCTGCCCAGGCCTGACAGATGTGGGCGCGGTGACTGTGAAGGCGCCGCTACTCGTTGACTTCTTCGTCTACGCCACATGTTCGCGTGAGGATGGCACGTGTAACTTCGTGCTCTGTGGCGGCTTTGACAGCCATTATAGCGATGCCACAAGGAAAGAATATGACCTAAAGGCCAACTTTGTTTTTAAACATTTCGAATTTATAATCAAATTATATATAACTTCCGTTTCGATGATAAAAACATTCAATAAACTGAATTCGAAGCTGAAATTGAAAAGGAAGCTGAAATCGATATTGGGACACGACGGACCCTGCAATGCCGTCACAGAAACTGTCACAAAACCTATTACGTGCGCTCTGTTTGGCTAAACTGGCGACGGTTAGCTACAGCATGGGTCATTATGTTTCTGAAACGACCAAAATCAAGCTTGCATTTTCTTCCTTCAGCAAAGGCGGAACGAATATCGACGGTCATGCTTCCAGTGATGCCACATAAGCAAGGTTGCCACCCGTATCTCTAATTCAAGCCACACAATGTGAAATTCTATAAATCATTTGCGCTATTATAAAACAATATTGTGCTAAAATATTTAATTGGAAAGCTCGGTAATAATGCGTTAAATGCTCAAGCTCAATTTTATCTTCCACCTTTTGCCTTTCATAAACCTAGGTTATAGAAAAACCTATCTATAAGACCTATATATATATATTGTAGGGGTGTGTTTATTCGGTGAACCCAGATGATTCCAGCCGCTCAGGGGAGACTCGCAGCGAAGCGTCAGGCGTGGCGAAAGAGCAAGGCAGCGAACAACTTCTTCGTCCTTGAGAGCGGCAGCACGCGACGCATGTCAGTGGTTATATCGATGAAGATTACCACACTACAGTTTCCCCCCGGGCAGAGAAGGAGCCATCCTGGCGACTCATGGTGCCGAAAGGACAGACGGATCGTAGTAGGGCTTGATTCGGTCCACATGAACTATTTCGCGTCCACGGCGACGCAAGTCCGCAGATGGCGTAACGGGCTCAACTACGTAGTTCACAGGAGATGTTTTTTGAAGGACTCGGTATGGACCGTGATACCGAGCAAGAAGCTTCTTTTACAGGCCGGCGGTTGTGGCAGGAACCCAGAGCCACACCAGGGAGTTGGGCGCATATGAAGGCGCCTCACCAGTGTCACGATGGTGTTTTTGTTGCCACTGATTTTCCTGTGTGAGCGAACGAGCGATCTGACGGCATTCTTCTGCATACTGGGCGACGTCCGAGAGTGGCGTCGATTCAGAACCATCAGGGCGGTAGGGAAAAAGCGCGTCCATTGTGCAGGTTGGCTCGCGCCCGTAAAGAAGAAAAAAGGGAGAGAATCCAGTGGTGGTCTGTATCGCAGTGTTGTACGCGTAGGTTACGAAGGGAAGAACGTGGTCCCAGTTGGAATGAGCGTCGTTGACGTACATGGCCAGCATGTCACTCAGAGTACGGTTGAAGCGTTCTGTCAGGCCATTCGTCTGAGGGTGGTAAGAAGTAGCGGTGCGATGAATGATGCGACATTCTTTCAGTAGGGCCTCGAGAGCGTCGCACAAGAAAACGCGTCCGCGGTCACTGAGCAGTTCCTTCGGAGTCCCGTGGCGAAGAATCAAGTTGTTGAGAATGAACAAAGCAACGTCTCTTGCAGAGGCAGAGGGTAACGGTGATGCTTCAGTGTAGCGAGTCAGATGGTCTACTGCCACAATAATCCACCGGTTTCCAGCAGGAGTAGTCGGAAGAGGGCCATAGAGATCTACGCCAACGCGGTCAAACGGACGAGCAGGCCAGGGTAACGGCTGCAACGAAACAGAGGACTTCTGAGGAGTTTTTCGGCGTTGACAACATTCGCAAGTGCGCACGAAATGTCTTACGAAGCGGTACATTCCACGCCAGTAAAATCGCAGACGTAGGCGCGTGTAGGTTTTCAATACGCCACCGTGAGCACATTGTGGGTCACCATGGTACGCAGCACAAATGTCGGCGCGGAGATGACGCGGGATGACTAGAAGCCACTTCCGTCCATCAAGCAAATAATTGCGGCGATAGAGAAGACCGTCACGAATGGAGAAGTGGTGTGCTTGGCGGACGAGCGCTTTGGATGAATGACCGGGAGTAGGACTTGAGAGAAAATTCAAAAGTGCATTGATCCAGGGGTCATTCCGCTGCTCGGTAGCCATGTCGATAGTTGTGAGAGTCGACAAATCGTAGGCACAGACGTGGTCAGACGAATTATCTCTAGGCAATGGCGAGCGGGAAAGAGCATCCGCGTCCGTATGCTTCATGCCTGATCGATAAATGACATGAATGTCAAACTCCTGGAGACGAAGAGCCCAGCGAGCAAGGCGACCGGATGGGTCTTTCAGAGAGGCAAGCCAGCACGAAGCGTGGTGATCGGTCACAACGTAAAACGGTCGACCATACACATAAGGACGAAATTTTCCGATAGCCCAAATAATGGCCAAACATTCCCTTTCTGTGACTGAATAATTAGATTCTGCCTTTGTCAATGTTCGGCTGGCGTATGCCACAACATACTCGCTGTAACCAGGCTTACGTTGGGTAAGGACGGCACCAAGCCCAATACCGCTGGCATCAGTGTGGATATCCGTAGGCGCAGCCGGATCAAAGTGGCGTAGAATGGGCGGCGAAACCAAAAGGCGGCGTAAAGTGTCGAAGGCTTTATCGCAGGCTGGAGTCCAGGCGGAAAGGTCGGAGCTGCCGGCAATGAGCTGGGTCAGAGGAGCGATGATAGAGGCGAAGTTCAAGATGAAACGTCGAAAGTAGGAGCAGAGGCCGATAAAGCTCCGAAGCTGCTTCAGGGAGGTTGGCTTCGGGAACTCTGCAACTGCGCGAAGTTTGGTGGGGTCGGGAAGAATGCCGTCCTTAGAAACTACGTGGCCTAAAATTGTGAGTTTTCGAGCGGCAAAGTGGCACTTCTTCAAATTCAACTGAAGCCCAGCGCCGACGAGACACGTGAGGACATCCTTTAGGCGGAGAAGGTGAGAAGAAAAGTCGGCAGAAAAAACTACGATGTCGTCCAGATAACAAAGACAGGTCTGCCACTTGAGTCCACGAAGAACAGTGTCCATCAGGCGCTCGAAAGTAGCCGGGGCATTGCAGAGGCCAATGGGCATAACGTTGAACTCGTATAATCCATCCGGTGTTATAAAGGCAGTTTTCGAGCGGTCATTATCAGCCATCGGTACCTGCCAGTAGCCGGAGCGCAAATCCAAAGAGGAGAAATACTCGGCTCCCTGTAAACAGTCCAAGGCGTCGTCGATTCGCGGCAAAGGATAGACATCTTTGCGCGTGATTTTGTTAAGCCTACGGTAATCGACGCAAAACCGGATGGAACCATCTTTCTTGGTGACCAAAACAACCGGAGAAGCCCATGGACTGTTAGATGGCTGTATGACGCCCCGGCGAAGCATGTCGTCCACGTTGTCAGCAATGACTTGGCGCTCAGAGGCCGACACGCGATAAGGACGCTGTCGTAAAGGTGCGTTTGTACCAGTGTCGATTGCGTGCGTAACGAGAGACGTGCGACCCAGAGCAGTGTGAGGAAGGTCGAAGGCAGAAGTGAAGTTCTGTAGAAGAGCAGCGAGTTGATCGCGTTGTGCGGGTGGGAGATCTGCGTCAATAGCTTGTTGAAGAACATCGGATGGTGTCGAAGCGGTCGCTGTATCGCAAGAGCTGAGCACATTAACGTCTAATGAAGTAGGCGTTGCAGGAAGAGTATTTACAAGCCCGGGATCAAGTTCTTCAATACGACCGAGACACTCGCCGCGTAGCAGGACGGACGGGCACGAAAATGGATTTGAGACGTACATTGCACTAAGGCCATCTTCGAACTTGAGGACCGCAAATGGAAGCAGGAGGCAGGGATGGCGTGAAGCGGCGTCGGAAGGTGTGAAGAAGACGGTCGAACTAATAACGCTTTCACAGGAGAGTGGAACGAGGGCAGCAGAAAATGGAGGAATGTCTGTGTCACTGGCGACGAGGAGTTTTGCAGGCCGGGTAGGGACGTCACACAAGACGGTATCACAAAGAGGTAAAAAGGAAACTTCCGCGCGGGCGCAGTCAATAACGGCATGATGAGTGGAAAGGAAATCGTAGCCCAGGATGATGTCGTGTGAGCAGCGAGACAGTACAATAAACTCGATGGTGTATAAGACGTCTTCGATGAGAACACGGGCCGTGCACGCCGCTGAGGGATGAATGCGCTGTGATGAGGCGGTGCGAAGCGAAAAGTCAGAAAGTGCGGTGGTCACCTTACGAAGACGACGGCAAAGAGCTTCACTGATGACTGATACGGCAGCGCCCGTGTCGACTAGAGCGAGTACTGCGACGCCGTCGACAAACACTTGAATTACGTTAGTGGGAGAACACCGAGGACTTGAAGAGTTCGAACCAAGCGCAGTTCTTGCCCCGGGAACTGCGACTGTTAGTTTCCCTCAACGGTGCCGGTAGAACGTCGGAGTGGGGACGGGGAACGGCGACGAGGGGAAGGTGATCGGCGAGTTGTGTACGTTTGATTGTCACGAGATACAAATTCGGAACTGGGCGGATTTCTCGGCGAGGGCTGGTCTGTATTGTAGGAGTAGTTCCATAGTTCAGGTCGAGAAGGTGGAAGGCGTTGGCGGCTAAGGCGTGCGACATGGCCCGGCAGCCCGCAAGAGTAGCAGATTGGTCGGTTGTCCGCGGTACGCCAAGGGTTCGTAGGGCGTTGGCGTACCCTTGGAATAGGGACATGGAATGCAGACCCAGGCAAAGGCGAAGGAAGGTTGGAAGGAGCGGCCTGGTAGGAAAGAGATGCTGATGGCATGAGCGGCCTGGCCGCAACTTGGGCGTAAGTCAGTGGTGCCGTTACTTGCGCTGGCACGGGGCTGGGCGGCAGCACAGGGCTGGGCGGGAGCATGGAGCTGGGAGGAAGGACGTCAGCGATGTGATCTTGAACGGCACGCCGTATGGTAGGGGCCAAAGACGGAGCCATGTCAGGAACAAGGCGGCCACTATCCTGTAACTGAGGGACCAGCGATAGCTGGCGGGCGACCTCTTCTCGAACGAAGGCTTTGATTTGCTGAAGTAAAGGGCTGTCCTCTGATGGGGTAGAACCGCCCAGCGCAAGTGTAGAGATGGCGTCGTCTCTAACACCGGACCGCCGGGTAGAAGCGCGCTTCTTACGAAGCACGTCGTAGCTCTGGCAAAGCTTGATCACGTCACTCACCGTGGCAGGATTTTTTACCCAGAGCATTTGGCACGCGTCGTCAGAGATGCCTTTCATGATGTTCTCGATCTTATCCGCTTCAGTCATTAGCGGATCGACACGCTTGCATAGGTCCACGATGTCCTCTATATAACTAGTGAACGACTCATCGACTTGCTGAGTGCGCTCACGCAAGCGTTGTTCTGCCCGGAGCTTGCGAACTGCAGGGCGGCCGAACACTTCTGCAAAATTCTTTTTAAATGCAGACCAAGATGGCAGGTCTGCCTCATGGTTGCGAAACCAGAGGTTCGCCACGTCAGTCAGATAAAAGGTTACATTGCTTAGCTTGATAGCGTCGTCCCATCTGTTGTAGCTACTGACGCGCTCATATGCCGCCAACCAATCGTCGACGTCCTGGTCGGCTGTGCCACTGAAGAAGCACGGATCACGCTGCCGTAGAGCTCCAGAACACAGCACGGTGGTTGGGAGGGGCGACGATGTCGTGGCAGTGTCGTCCGGCATGCTGGAAGCAGAGGGTAACGTGCGGCTTCTTAGTTCCAGGGTGGACGGGAACGTACCCAGCACCTCCACCAATTGTAGGGGTGTGTTTATTCGGTGAACCCAGATGATTCCAGCCGCTCAGGGGAGACTCGCAGCGAAGCGTCAGGCGTGGCGAAAGAGCAAGGCAGCGAACAACTTCTTCGTCCTTGAGAGCGGCAGCACGCGACGCATGTCAGTGGTTATATCGATGAAGATTACCACACTACAATATATATATATATATATATATGTGTGTGTGTGTGTGTGTGTGTGTGTGTGTGTGTGTGTGTGTGTGTGTGTGTGTGTATAGAAACCTATATAGAAAATATAAAACCTAAGTTTTATATTCAAATAGCCTGCTTACGGAAAACTTCAAATTCAAACAACAATTAAAACGAACTAATGAATATATATAGAGTAAACTTCACACACCGCACTAATATTATGTCAAAAAAATTGTTACTGGGCACACCAATGCACAGCAGATATTCATGCCCAGAATGGCCGTCGATCGAGCTCGAGTCGAAAAACACACATTCTGCCTCCAGTTGATGCTAGCTGAGTGTCTACAGATCAAGCGAAACTTTCGTAACCGAGTAGTTCATTCAGAAACGTCCTCGAAAGTAGTATAAATGAAATCACTGAATTCGTCATCGGCAATATCACCTCTGTGCAGTTGATAACGCTCCTAAATTATGACAGTGCTCGTCAATCGACGTGGTGTACATTAACTTTGCGTCAAATCCTACATTGTGCTGTTCGAACAAGAACGACACGGAGAATGCGCAAGTGAACAAAACTTAAAATGGAGAATTCACGCTGTCATATATATATATGGCTATATCTACAATGATGTCAGCTCAGCCGATGATTATGCACTATAGCTACGCATCGCTAGCATCGCTGAAGAACCTACGGCTATTCTCCACCAGGTTCTCGAAACTCCAATCATTAAGGCTTGGCACTATCGACAGAAAAGCATATAATTTTTTTTTTTCTGCCTTTGCTTGCTCTAAATAATAGTTTGTGCCCCTCTGCCTTTAACGAATCTTCGGCATAACTAAGAGTAATGACAGTTGTCCTGCATATTTCAGTTCAGGCAGTAGAGAGCTTGAGAGTAGTGCATACTGCCACTGCTGTATACCTCCAGTGTTAGCATGCACCACCAGTGCGCATGCACTCGTTGGCCCAGAAGCAGAAGGGATGTACAGTCTTTGCCAAAAGTAACCAGGCTGCACCGTTGCCTTCTTAACTGTGTCTGGAGCCCTTGATCTACTTCAAAAGGCAAAAAAAATGGTCTTTGCAGATAAGAATGATGGGCTTTTTTTTCCGCTTAGGTGATTAATAATTTGGCATCTCCTGTAAAACGCATAACTACAGGGCTAAGGAGCAAATCGTGCAGCCTGGTTACTTTTGGCAAAGACGGTACGTGGATGGCCACCAGCCGTACATGCAGAGCAGCAATCCCAGGCGGTGGCGATGGGAGCATGCGCTATGGTAAATGTCTCGATTGTTGAGAACGTGACAAATCAGGTTTTCTAATCAGGCTTTCTAATATTGATATTTAAAAGTTTCGCCACGATTTGCCTCCTCCAAAAGGAAAGTTACAAATTGTCATAAACATTTACATGTTGTCTGATAAGGCTGAATGTCTTCAGCATTCAAGGAAATTTCATCCATGCCACATTTTAAGGGTAAAAATTCCAATGGGCACTATTCAATGTGGAGAATGACCATTTCGCCAGTTTCAAATAAACTGATCGAAATAAGGCTTAATACTATGCCACTATATCCATTTGATGTTTTGTGTTAATTTCAAGGCAATAAAAATAAAATCTCATTTAATTTAGGAGCATTGCCGTTGTACTAAACCACAGCGTGAGTTTGCTTTCGCTGCCGTCGAGCTGCTTAATTATTTTGCGTGCGCAAGTCAGCGCAATAGACTTCAGTTCAATGCAATCCCAGCCTTTTCGTTTGTGGCTCTCGACCTTGTCACCATTATACATGGTAACATGTTTAAATTGTCATCGAGAATATAAGGTTAAGTCTAGCTTTCCGGCGCGAAATTTCCACAGAAGAAATGTGGGGCTCCCCTTGCACCTTATAGGTCATCTCGCATAATGAACTATGGCAGGTGCACTGATGGATCGCCTGCCATGTGGAGTGACGTTATCGGCTCCTATAGCATTAAATGAGCAGCGACACACTGACCTTTGCAGAGGGCTCAGTGACCCGCCTGTGGACGCCATGCTGAGCCGCTACTGTTGCTTTCGCAGGTCTGCAGTATGACAAGTTTTAGTAGTGATGACCGTTATTTCGTAACATATTGCCACGTTCTCATACATTGTATCAGGTTGCTGTTTATTGTTGGTCGATGAATATTGAATGTTGGCCGATACACATGCGCCAGACGGCGCATGTGTATCGCGTATTTACCTCGGTTAAATATCAGGTGGAATTTAATAAAGACTACGATGTTCGCCGCACACAACGAGAGTGTGTTACCGTTGTAATTTGATGACGATGTTTGCTGCACAGTGTGAGCGTACCTCGTTATGCAGATGAATAACCTTGGAGAATGGGATCTACAGATCTACGCTGTAACACGTCTAGAAAACCAACGTCTGATTTCTCTTTTTAGGCAACCGGGAGCCAAGTAAAAATAAACAAAGCACGTGTCTTCTCCCAAACCACAGTTCCATATAAAACACGATTGGGTGGTTTCGAAATTTGTTTTTCCCTTTTTGTATAATTTGTGAAGTGCTTTTCCTGAGTGCACTGTAACAGCTCTAAATTTGACTTCGAGGCCAGTAGAATCACGAGTGTGTCGCTGGCAGGCGGTAGCTGGCCGCTGACATGGCTGCGCACTCGTAAGGTTGCATGACGTCACGTTTGGCAGGAACTCAGATAACATATCATTATATGTGAGCTTCATGATCTCTTATATCATCCTCCTTTCAAAGGGGAGGGTGATATCAGAATCGGCCTGCTAGGACCGTTGCATTCACATCACCCCTAGGCCACCCTAAGGTAGCAGCGCAAAGCGTGGGCGGGAGCACAAGACAAGAAAACGACACAACGTGCACCCGTTCAAGCTTTGCGCTGTTACCTCAGGATAGAAAACCAGCAAGTCCACTCTGTTATTCTGGCTACAGGCTCGTTCATATCGCTTGGTTAAAGCGGGACTTTATAGATAGCTTGCGCATGACATCACATGCACGGGCTCGCTGCCGCGGATGCCATTTTTGTGAACCGCTTGCTGCTTGCCTGACGTACGCTCGCGCTGCGAGATTCGCTCAAGCATTCGTTTTCTCTATGCCTTTTAGCCCTCTGCTTGGAGATGTCGGCATTTTCGGGTGTACAACCTTTTCACGTGGAGTACTATACTCAGTTGATTGGATCTGAGCGCGTACGATACCAAGAAAAGATTAGGTGTGCGGGTATGACGTGGTGCCATTAATGACCCTCTTCCATGCCTTCCCCGTTCGAATACACTTAGTGTCTGCTTGCTTAATTAGTGTCTTTAATATCTTGCATATATCTTATCATACAGTTCTAATACTGTGTCACCCAGCTACCGGCCGTGAGCAACCACCGGAGATAGCTATAAAGCCTCGCTTTAACCAAGGTATTCGAGCATATGCCTAACCTTGACAGGCTGATTCATATCCAAGCTAATCCTAGTCGGGCTTGCTTTCTTCATTCGTCTAGTGGATCAAGGTCAGAGAGAAGAAGCATATGGATGAAACTGAGTCTCAGCGTTTATATCGATTGCAAATGAAACAAGCTGCTAAGAGTTGAATCTTCTCGAGTTCTTGAATGTCACTTGACATGTGTGGATCTCATGACGCACTATACATCTAAGTATCGGTCTGACGTATGCCTTTCGTGCCGTAGGTGTCGAAGTGATCGATGCCCTCAAAATTAATGGTCATCACCCATTTATAGTACCATCGCTCCAAAAATGGCAAGTTGTAATTGAAAGTTATTTGGCCGTAATCAGAGTTATTACTTTTATGACGACGATGTAGCCTACACCTTTATATATGACCGGGTCCAGGCTGATCGGGCTGTCACCATTTTAAGACTTGCCATGTTGTCGCATACGAATGAATGCTTATTACTTATTACTTTGGCAGTTTTGAAAAAATATTTTCTGTTATGCCATCTTACCTTGTTTATTACATTATTCAATTCCGTTTTACTCATTACTTTGTTATGCTTGCTTTGCATATACATTATAATACTCGGTGCCTTATCTATCATGGCTACCAAGTGAGAGTACCTGCTCGCAGTTAAGCGCGTTTTCCTTGTCTCTGTTCATGCTTTTCCTTTTTCCGCCACGATATTAATGAATATGGGGGGGGGGGGGGGGAGAGGAGTCACATGAACAAAGTTGGTTATAACAGGCACATAAGTAACAATTGCACTTAAGGATCAGAGAGGAGGAAAAAAAAAACAAGTCATTCAGGTCGCTATTTTTCCTTTTTTTTTTTATACAGTAGTTATATGACCTAAGTAATTTTACATGCTCTGAAGAAACGAGGTATGCGCGCGCTTAATACCAAGCAGTAGGCTGAAATGAACAAGAAATAACACAGCACTACACATCAAGGAAAAAAAGTAATGAGCATTGCAAAATATTATTAAATCAATTTAACATTCAATTCCCTCCAAAGCCTTGAGAAATGAACTATGGTCAGGTAGGGTAGCGACATCTGCTGGCAAACTGTTCCATTGTGAAATAGCAAGTAGCAGTGGTGAATATTTAAACAGATTTGTGCGCGCATGAATGGGGCTAATTTTGAATGGATGGTCTACTCGAGCAGATATGTGGTGGGCAGGGCGAAGGAACGTTTTTCGAAAGTCTGATGAACCATGATATAGTTTGTGCGTGAAAGATAGGCGGGCATTTCGTCGTCTAGTCTCAAGGGGCAATAAATTAAATCGTTGCTGACGTTGCTAATCGAAAAAAAAAAAACAAGTACAGATCGGGGTCAGAAATACGACAAAACACTCTAGTTCTATCGTCAACGTCAGAAATTTCTGCACTTTTGTAGTATACTTGCCTGACTGGAAATTTGTACGTTAGTTACCTGTAGCCTGTAGTTCTGTAGTACTTTTCTGCTGTGACTGCAGACAATTGTGACGTTACTGCAGAAATTCCTATTCTCACAACAGCTGTGCAGTACCAATGGAAGGCGAAATGGGACTGTCGCAACTCCAATAATTTGTTTGGTCACAAGATAAATTTTTTCGAGCGTCAAATAAGACGAGGAACACGTCTCATGAGAACGCGGAACAAGCTCTCACGTTTACAGTTTGTTTAAGTTACTTCTTTTATTTTAATCGTGAACAGCATTGGTGCAGAGGCGTAATGGGTAACAGAAATTAACCCCCCCCCCCCCCCCCCCCCTCCCGTTCCTCCAATCACATTCTCCGTGTCATACCACTACGAATCTTGGTGCCGTACTTGTTTTGGCGCTGTGGTCGGGTTGATGCACCGATACAGCGATAATAAATGGTTCAGGAACATGCATTAACGCCTCTGTCATTTCGTTACTTACGCAATAATAACATAATCATGTAGCCTGTGGGAGTGAATTAATGCCCACCTGTAATGCCGTACGAATATCATTGATATAAGAAATGTTTTTTGAACATCCCACAATTATCCGATAGCGCTCGTAGAGCTTCCTAGCGTGGAAAAGCTGAAGCACTAAAAATTGATTTTTTTGACTTCGTGGATACGCGGCGCTACTAGCGCGTGTCTTGAAGCAAAGCACTTTACTTGACGCTCAAAAGATGGCAGCATGTTTAACCCGCTTCTTGCGCACATCACAGGTACAATCTAATAGCAATCATGCTGCTACTACTATCCGAATAAAATACGTTTAACAAAACTGCCTTCCTTCTCCGTGGGTGCCAAATGTTAGAGAGTGGTTCGCTCGTTGATATGATGTGTTGATGCAACCGTTACGCTGTTAACGTTATAAACGTGCGCATGTTCACGAAGAGAACGTCGAGGAAGAAGCCCGGTAAATGAACGTCCGGATTTTCGTGATTCTTATAGATGGACGAATGTTAAACGACTTTCACTCAAAGTCTATAGATGAATTAGGCAGGTGCCAGGGAGAGCATTCAATGATTTGCACTCTTTTAGGGGAACAATTTTATAGAGCACTCCGCCTGAAATCACACCAATCGAAGAATTTTGATATGCGGCAAGACGGAGGGCTGTATCTCATATTCTTACATTACAGCCTTATAAAGGAATGGTGTCCGAGGCATTTTTTGCATATGACTTGAAAGGCTATGCGTTTTGCACTTATAACTGCTGCATTCCTTCGCTAAATTACCTGGCCTAGCGCCCCATACGGGTCAAATGAATGCATCACGCATTCTAACCCACACAACACTTATGCAAGATTGGGTATTACAGAGAGAGCTCACAGTGATAACCAAATATTTAAGCTTCTGTTCAACTGTTCACAGTGCAAGCCTGATACGTTCCGCCCTCCCTTTCTTCTTCTCCTCCTCCTCCTTAGTGCCAATTCCTCGGTTTGTACGCGCTCTACCACAAAATGACGCCTGTGACATTACTTGAGTACCTCCTATGATGACACGCACAAGCAGTTAGTTGGCTGTAGCAAGATTCTGCCGATAGGAACGGGGCAGGGGGCGATCGACGTCGTAGGTCACAATGCTCGGTTGTTAGCAGGGTGATGCCATAATGCTCAGCTTTGTTACAAAACTATAGCGAATGTCACCACCACGCTCCGACGCATATGCTCTCCATATTATTGCCAACCGTGCTGGAAGGGCAACGCCCTGCCTGATTCTAGCTCCTGGTCGAGTAGCACTTCTTGTCGGCCACCATGAGGTTTGCTACTCGCGACGCCCCCGGAAAAGTCCCATACGCCTCTCACCCTTCCCCCTGATTTACTTGCGCAGTCGAACGCCTTCATAACGAAGCGCTTGGGACCTGTAAAATTCTTCGTTATACACGTCACCTCGTCGCAAAAGTCACGGACCGCATCGTATGCACTAGAGCAAGTTTAGCACCATAAGAATTTCCAATCTATCCGCCATGCTGCACAAGGCCGTGCATGATTTATTGCGAACCATCCTGCTTATGTAGGCAGCGGCAACATGAACAGTCAGATGTGTGCGCAGAATGAAACCCAAAGAACCAAGAACAATATATTTCTCGGTTGTGCACCATAAGAGTGATGGTCATGTGTGATGGTGTAGGATACAATATATAATACCATCCAGACTAAAGACTCTATCCGGCTGCCTTCGGCAACATATCTGTTTTTCAACAAATATTTTCACGGCAGAAACCTGAAGAATACCGAATACGTCATATTTATTTTCCTTAAAATGATCATTCATGTCGCATGCAATGACGACCACAGCGCACTGAGCAACGTACGTAACTCGGGATCGGGTGATCCTGGAGGGGTGGGTTTCAATTCCGCCCTTCCATCTCAAATGCGAAACTCAAGGTGGCTTGGACCTGTCAAAGTGATCGGTTCATGTGGGCTTGGGAAGCCACGTAACCCGATCATCAGTCAGCGCACGGCTATTCTCACCTGCCAACCCCCACCTGTCAACCACCACCTGCCAGCTACCGCCTTCCAGAAGCATATGCCTCTGATTTTCCTCTCACAACGCCGACAATGGCGACGCCAGATTTTCTGGAGAAACGGGCATTTAACGGGAATGGTACAGTATTCCTATGCGTAGCAAAACCTTCCTTTTAATGTTTGTCCGTCGCTCGTATCGAGTAGTTCGGACGGCTGCAGAAAATCAACGGGGAACAATTCTGACGACAGCAGACACGTTATTTCGATAAACTGCGCGCCTCCTCAATGGAAGTCTGCGGGTATATTGATTGTTGTAATAAAATTTCACGACATGGGACAGCATTGCGAGCATAAACAACCTCCCGCTGCAAAATGCACTTATGCAGAATTTGTATGGGTGTGTCCCCAGTACAGCTGTCGCCAGAAGGATGCGGATTCGAAGGTACAGAACAGGTAAAAATTTCTAATAGTAAAATAAAACGCACAAAGTGTGTCAATGCTCATTGGGAACACAAATAAATGAACATGGACAGCCGTTTTCAATTTGATTTTCTCCCCAAGTGATAGAAAACCATATTAGGTCCAGCGGATCTCAGCAGATGTCATTGCCCCACATCATCGCGTACAAGTTCTCGGCAGTGACGATACTGCTCGCTTGTTATATACAAATAGGACTGAGGCTGTACAAAGGATGTGCCGCAGTTTGAAAGTCTCTGAATAAATAACCGTGCCCTTAATAATCTCACTACAATGCGTTCCCGCTTCTTCTTTTCAGTACAGTGCGGGGAAGTCATCTTCCTTCGAGTGGTCTGAACAGTTGATTTTTTAATGAAGTTCGCGTCATGAAGAAATGGTACAATGTACGTGGCATAATATCTGATATCTGATGGTGGTATAATATCAGTGAATAACGCTATGTGCACCACGTTCGCATCAATGCCTTTCAGAAATTATAGTCGAAAAAACTACAGAACTGTGTCAAAAATACGACAAAATGTTCTGTAGTTCTGTCGTAAACGTCAGATATTTTTGTAGTTCTGTAGTTTTTTTGTAGTATATTTCTGTTGTCTGTAGTTCTGTAGCGCTTTTCTGTTATAACTACAGAAATTTCTGATGTTACTACAGAATGTTCTGTTGTAACAACAGGTTTCCCGTCAAAAACCGCACAGAAATTTTGTCGTAACATCAGAAAATTTTCTGTAGTTTTTTCCGACTGGGTATATATCGTACAACCAATAAATATTGGCACAAATCAATGTCACAGTTTCCCTAAAGGGCACGGCTCCCTGGCGTTTTACGAAACATTTCACTCTCTTTTTCTAATGTCCCTTTAAAATGTATAAAATGCACAAATTTCATTATATTGCAGTGCCCTTCAAAAGTACCTCATTCATCCTTTCTTCCTAGCATCATAGACGAATAGATCTGAGCATTTTATCTTCTATATAGTAAGCCATCAGGTCATAATCAAGTAAGAACTCACCGTGTCTTTGGCGAGTCCTAATATGACTACTTAGGCCCATACTTCTCCTTATTACAAATGGATATCTGACACCGAAAGATTCTATCACAATTGGAAGTGACAGTTACACGTCCGATATGTAACCAGGCTAAGTGCACTATAAACATATTGTATGTCAATGTTTTGTTTTTGAAATTTCACGCATGCACTAGAAAAGCACTATTTAGGGGCTATGATTCACTTTTGTGAAAAACTCAGTAATCTCTAAGGCATAGTTTCGATTTAGCAAAGGTGAAAATGCTGCACCTCTTCTAGGAAATTCTGCTAATTGCTAGTTGCTGCTAGTTGTAATAATGAAATTAGGTAAGCACTATTCTTGGGTATGTTTATAGGGTTTTTCGCAATGCTCACTATTAAATAATGATGGAAAAGCTCGTTCGGAAAAACATTCGTTTCTCCACATTTCCTCCTGTTAGCCGTGGCTGGTGTTACCGGTTCATGTTTAATTTAATATCACTTATTTCAAATATTTCAATCAGTTGATTGTGACAGGTGGTTGGTGGGTAGTTTTATGAACTCACGTTTTAAGAGACGCGTAGTTTTTCCATTAATAAGGCTCCCATTTTTTTTTTTCATTTATATATTTGTTCTTAAGAACAAGGTCCACGGTGTCGGTGATCTTATGTAGTTGTAATGGTGGCTATCATAGTACCGGTTCGAATGATGTGGCCTGAAAATATCCCCTTTGCCTCGTCTATTCAGTCCGTAAAGTCATTCGTCATCATCATCACCACCAGCCTGATTACACTCACTACAGGACAAAGGCCTTTTCCATATCGCTTCAATTAATCCGGGGCTGTGCAGCTGCACGCACTTGGTCCCCGCAAACTTCCTAATCTCATCCGCCCACCTATCTTTCTGTCGCCCCTGGCTACGATTGCCTTCCCTCGAAATCCAGTCCGTCACCCTTAGAGACCATCGGTTATCCATCGCTTGCATTACGTGTCCTGTTCATGTCCATTTCTTCTTTTCTATTTCTACTAGAATGTTAGGGTAAAACGAGGGTTAGAATATAGCTATACAGTATGAAAGAGCACTGAACAAGGGTTGAGGGGAAGCCTCCGTTCGCAAGCCGAGTCAGCGTTTTGACAAGTGTACTTGTCTTCGTCTAGGCATCGCGACCATCACTGGCGGAGGTTTAAACACACTTTTGCTCCCGAAGAAGAAAAGTCAGGAAATGAGTAGGGTGAGGGAGAAAGAGGTAGAGCAAGGAGTGAAAGGCTGTTTCTTCGATATGAATTTCTGAGCCTGGACCCTGAGACCCCGTGGACTGAAAAAGTAAATTATAATTATTAACGGGTGACACCTTGCCCTTCTTCTTTCTCCGCCACCTTACTCCCTCTCCTCTCTCTGGCTTTTCGTCTTCCGAAGCAAAAGTGTATTTAAACACCCGTCAGTGATGATCGCGCTGCCCAGACGAAGACAAGCTCACTTGTCGAAACGTTGCCCCAACTTACGAACTGAGGCTCCCTATCAACCCTTATTCAGTGCTCTGGAATGTCAGTAACTCGCATTTGTTCCTTGAGCCACTCTGCAAGGTTCATGGTTTAAAGTTACGCCTGCCAATTTCCGTTTTGTAGCTCTTTGCGTTGTCCTTAGTTCAAGTTGAATCCTTTTCGTGGCCCTGCAGGTTTCTGTCCCAGAAGGGAGTAAGCTTAACGAACGGCTATTAAATATATTTCTCTTGGTGAAAGAGAACTGAAGAAGTTTTGACCTAACCCAACGCAACCAAACGTGTCGACAAGGGGACTTGTCTTCGTCTTCGGCTTAGAGGAAGACAAGTCCCCTTGTCGACACGTTGGCTTGGCTTACAAACTGAGTCTTTACTCAGTTCTCAACCCTTGCTCAGTTCTTTCATATTCTGTAGCCAGCTGCGATTAATGATTGTTCCGTTCAGTTCAGTATTATTGCCTTAAAGACCCCCTGCGGGAGGTATTACATAAGGGTAGGATTTCGTTAAAGTAAACAAAAATAAACAGCAATGATTTAACATTGAAGGTGATTTGTAACATGTTCTTGAAAACTACTGGAGGGTACATTTCGAATGCGCTCTACCCAAGTCTTGTTTATTGTAATTATTTTACTTCCTTGGTCCGGATCTGCGGTAACTATCTTCCTCAGTAGACGCATTCACTTGGAACTCCTCGCTATCTATCGTATACTGTCGTTCCTTTCTAGTCAGTTTTAAGACTTACTGCTCTGCTTTGCTTCTCTTGGTCAACTGCAGTTCATCCCCTAGGTTACTTATACCAAGGCAATGTCATGAGTGAATTGCAGATTATTCAAGCAGTTTTTACTAACCCTCACCGCTAAATTATTCAAATCCAGGTGTCTGAATACTTGGTGTGAGCAAGTGGTGAGTAGCTCCGGCAGAAATCGTATCTCTTTGCATAACGCCCTTTTCTTTTTGGAAAGTAATGGGTACTAATCGACAGGTTGTACCGAAATGGCATCCCTTACAGTTATCTAAACTGTTAAGTCAGTGGCCATTGAAAGTGCTGCTGTGGAGTAGATATATTTGGTCGGCGGGTAGGAAAAGTAAAGTCGTGGGGCGCCTCAGGTAAGTGGCTCCGGAATGTGTGAGCAGATGCTCCCAGCTACAATTTAGGCTGTATTGCCCTCTTTTTCTATCCAGTTACAGAAATGCTTAGCATTTTTTGAACATAAATTACAATAATATTTTCTTAACCAATTTCTGAGTGATTACTGGAGCACCCTGCAGTCATGAAATCTATCGGGTCTGATGTTTTTCTCAAGGAGCAGAGCGCAAACAGTATAACGCATTAATAGGTCAGTACATCCCATCGTCTACCCACTGAAATAATGTGCCTTACATCTCTGCTCTCATTAAGTGGCTCCTTAATTAAGTGGAATGCAGAATGAAGAGAAGGATGCAGCCTGCTTTTATGGGGGTGACTGCCGCATCCCCGAAAGATCACGCAATATTTTCAAACCCAATTCAGGCATGTAGGCGGTACGCGAAACGTGTTTAGAATTACTACTACTGTAAAACAGATCAACCTTCAGCCGGTAACAACGGAGGAAAAACAGTCACGTGAAAAACCACCAAATGCACACTTGCACTGGTATACTCTAAATGCGCGCGGGCCGAGCTGAAAGTTAGGGTTATTTAGAATCGTTTGCAGAATACACATGAGAGCAGTTTAAGAGCTGCCTTCTTGTCAACTTTCTCTTTCCTCCAAAAAATGGCAAAATATTCTGTTACAAGAATCCAAGAACTGTTAGCGGTTCAAATGTGATCCTTGTTTCGTTTATGCCGCTTAGTGTTAGTATGCAGTACTGACCTTTACCTTGTTGTAAACTAACCGCTAACCTTGTCAAGCATATAGTTAGCTTAGAACGACGGGATTTTCCTGATACACGTTCCAGTGGCATAGCGAGACTCTTTATGGCCTTATTTTATGGTAACATGGTATTGGAGGCACTTCAATAGTGAAATAAACTAAAACACGAATTCGCTCTTTTTACAGCCCGCTGACTTCTGTTAACTAAGGCTTGAGGCAGCCTTATAGCCCACACAACGGAGCACACGAACGACGACGGTACGACGGGAAGAAAAATAAAATTCTCTACAAAATAAAAAGCGAAGTCGGTAAAAGAGATAAACGAAGCCGAGTCGAGTCATAAATCTTTCCTGTATGCGCTCTTCGTCTGCCGCCTAACATGGTTTCGTGGAATTTTAGATCGTTATTCAAGCTTAACATTTTGCAAGGCGTACCGACTCTGTTTGAGATTCGATTAATTTCATCCTCCAAACTTTTTCTTGCAGCGAAAGCTTTGCAGAGAAGTTCGCCCCCTTGAAGGTCATCCGGGCACCCTCGGTGTGCTCGAATGACCTACACCGATAGAGGGCGATGACTAGCCGTTCTTTCTGGAGCGAAATGGGAACTCCTCATAACCTAATTCTAGCCTGACAGAATTCAAAATAGACTGCTCGCATCAAGTACTGTCTTTCGCTACCCCATAAGTATACAGCTTATTTTCTAAACGCTTACAGCACACGCTAGTTTCAACTCATTTTTGGGAAACGGGAAATAGGCTGCGCCATCTGTTATGCTTTTCCAGCATCATTCGGTTGGAGCACTTCCGGCCACTCACTCCTAAAAAAAAATTCACATATACATCTAATTACAATATCCGCTGGCAGTGCGATAGCATTGGAGGCTGTTGGTGCCCTTACATCAAATATTGCGCCATGTTTTCATGGATTGTGTGCTGCAGAACGCTGCACTCCTGCCTGCAAACAATCGGACATTCTTTTTGGTCATCTATAGCAAATTCATGGGTGTTTCCCTCAATTTGTCTAGAGGTAGAGACATGAACTCAACTTAGATACATTGAAACGTAGAGGCTCAGCTTCCGACCTCATGACGTCACCACCCAGCAGCCAACCAAGAATTCCATGACTGACGAGCATTTTTTTTTTCGGCGAGGCTTTTGGTTTGGTGTGATCTGTGGAGTTTATTGTCCCAAAGCGACTCAGGCTTTGAGAGACGCCGTAATGGAGGGCTCCGAAAATTTCCACCACTGGGGTTCTTTAACGTGCACTGACATCGGACAGCACACGGTCGCCTTGCCTTTCGCCTCCAGCGAAAAACGGCCGCAGAGGCCGGGATTCGATCCCGAACCCTTGGGCACAATAGTCGAGCGCCCTAACCACTGCGACAACCCGGCGAGGTGTGCGGCTTTGGATGTTATCACGATTGATATATAAGAATGAAAAGAGACTTTCTTAGCCTTTTTGGTGGTGAATGACGCACAACCTGGCCTCTCGGACCACTGAAAAGTACCTGTTTTGACGTGCTGTTTGCTTACGAAAGTGGCCGGTGTTGGTGATAAATGTACTTCATATTTCGGGCTTTTTTATAGTGTTGGATAGTTTGTTTTGAAATAAATTATCTTCTGGGTTACTAAAGCGGGGTAATTGGGCGATAAACACAGATTTCGGATCGTTCTCCATATACCCCGACCTTCTTCTTCGGCTCCCAATATATGCTTTGTTTCCGTGTGACTCAGAAAACGCATTCTGATTTCGACATAACATTCATACACCTTAATGAATCACTGGGTCATATCAGTCACATACACCTGACTGCTGCTGCACCTTATTTGTGGACTTTATTTGGATGGGCAACACAAAGACCAAGAGGGAGGCCGTTGTGGAGGGCTCTGGTTAATTGCCACCACCTGTGACATGTCCCAGTATACACGGGCACGTTGTAGTTCGCCTCTATCGAAACACATTAGTTGCGGACAGTTTGGGCCCAGGACTGCCACCTGTTTAGTATAGCGACCTAACCATTCAGGGTGGCGCTCACTACTGATTTGACTCGTACTCCCCAGTGCCGCCGTCGTCGAGTTGGAGCGTAGATGCACACTCATATGGTGCGCGTCACTCTGACTTACTCATATTGCCCTTACCTGCTGCTAACGGATTGTGAAACAGAGTATAACAATGTAATCACAGCTGTAGTGCTTTTTTCTTTTCGAAGGGTTCTTAGCGTTTTTGTTTTTTACAGTAAATTAGAACCCGTTCAATAGCTGTGCAGAATTTCTACACAACTTTAAAATGTAGAATATTTTCACATATAAACACACACCTAGAGAGAAGGAGAGAGAGAAAGAGAGACAGGAGGGTTAGTTACAGCCAAATAAAGGCAGTGAATCCTGTTCCATTGCGCCGACCGAAGACATCAGGCAGATGTGAGCTGTCCTGGCCAAGCATAAGTGCGGGAGGCGAGGGAAAGGGGGCAGGGTTCAAGAGACAGAGGTGTCTGTGGGAGGAGGGAACATGAGATGTTCGACGCTCGCGTATGCTATGTAAGGGTGGTAAGGGTAGAGGGGGAGGGGGGCATCCCTTGTCCCATACACTTGTACCTCCTTTGCTTTGGTTCTCACTGCGCTTCACCGTTTATTAAAAATGGTCCGGCGTTCGCTGATCGTATACAGCGGAAGGAATACGCGCGGCGTTGCGGAAACTGCTACCCTTTCTTCCCCACTGCACAAACATCGCCACGTAGCAGGGCTGAATATAAACCTGCATTTGACTCTGACGGCGCATTGCCTTTCAACGAGGGGCCGACCCTCTTAGTTTCTGCTAGCTGTCCTCTTTTGGTGAGTGCCTCGCCATTCAAGGCGGGGCCTTTCATTCGTTGAGGAGAACCTTTTTTCCCTTTTTCTGGCCGCGCGGTTAATTGACCGCGCTTAGCGGCATAGACGCTGGCAGGACGCGGAGCGTGCGGCGCCGCCAAACCCCCTGGTTATGGAACGATGGCCACTCGAGCCACGACGGTACTGGGAGTGGTAAAGAAGGAGCAGCAGCTTCGCCAAGAAGAGGCTCCGACAAGAATGAAAAAGAAAAAAAAAATGACTCAGTGGATATATGCTCGGAGTCTGTGCGGGCCGATGTAGCCTAGATTATGTGCCAGCAACAAGTCTGTGGCGCGGCCTGCTCTCCCCCACTCGCTTCTCCTCTCCTCCACAGGCGCATCGGCATCTGATTTATCGATCGCGCTGATATCGATCTAAGGGTTGGGAGAGGATGGTGACGTTCTTGATTCCCGGTGGTAAGAGAAAACAGCAGGAGAGTGGTGGCAGGAATTCATCGGTGCGAGAGCTCATTTGCTCTCGGAAGCCGTTCCCCTTGCCGCCTTGATGCCGCTCCCGGCCCATTTTCTGTGCAATGCCCCACTTCGTCGCGGGCTCAACCTCTCAAATCAGACACGTTACCCGTTTATATGATGACCCGCATTAAATATGGACCCGCTGAATGAAGAGAAAATGACTTCCGCAATAAATAATCCTTAGTAAAAAAGTTAAAGCCTGAGGACGTTGGTAGCCCATTTCTAAATGACAGACAGCTCCCGAACGAAGACTAGAAGCAAGAAAACAAACACAAAAAAGACCTGTCGTTTGCCTACTGTATTTTGTTCTGTTTCTTAGTTTTGCTCTTTCAAGTGTTTGAAAGCTCATAGATGTTTAGGTGCAGGCGAACAAGGGTGTAAAGCAATTAGGATGCCACAGCTGCCCATCATCATCACATCATCATTATTATATTGATGTCCATGCTGTAGCTGCGGTCCGACTGTACCCGCAAACTTTGCAATTTCATCTGTCCCTTTGTGTTAGCCCGTTATACTAAGTGGCACGAGCAGAGGCTCTTTATTTTTATTTCCTTTTCATGCCTCAACATAATATATGTCCCTTTGTGTTAGTGGTAGGTGACGTTGGCGCCGGAAGTGTCCGCAAAAGGTGTCACCGGAAACAGTTTATATTGTGACGTCATCAAGTAACGTCATCAGTCAATGAGAGCATCAGAATTGAAAGGCATGCTATAAAGAAGTGCTGGTATGAATCATTATTAATGTGACACAAAAATGTCGAGTCATGTAATTCATGAGTCACGAATAATGTTAGTCATGTATGGGTCATGAGACAAAAAGTACTGAGTCATTCCATGTGGGTAAGTAGATGTTGAAAGGCGTCGACTAGGAGCCACCAACATCGCGCCAACGCTGATGATTTCGCATTCTCCCAATGCAGTTTCTACAGTGATCTAAGTGTTTTCTGGTGAATCACCACTTACTTTTCTTTTGCATTAAAAGCCGACACAGGCCAATTGTCCTTGATTTGTACTATATCATTAACTCTCATTTCTTCGATAACCCGCTTTGGTTTCTCTCCTTTAATATCACCCATGTCATTTTACAGTGCGGCTTATAAGCACCCGGTTCTGCATAGCGCTTAGAAGTCGTCTTCGGCGTAGCAGGCCTAACACATCGCCTGCCAGCCATGACAGTAGTCATCATCATCATCATCATCATCATCATCATCATCATCATCATCATCATCATCATCATCATCATCATCCTGATTATACCCACTGCAGGGCGAAGGCCTCTCCCATATTTCTCCACTTAACCCGGTTCTGTGCTAGCTGCATCCACTTGACCCCTGCGAATGACAGTAGTAACAGAGTGAAACGTCACCAACCATGGCTAGCAGATGATAGTGTGGACACAGAGAGAGAAAGACGGAGAGAGACAAGAAACCTTATTTAACCAGACAGGTAGGGCTGAATTACATTGCCATACTAGATGTCTGCCTTGTCAAGCCTACTGGTGACCTCATAGGTGCGCCGGTTCCGAGCTGCGCAGCAAGACCTCCCAGTCAACAGGAAGCAGGATTGCCCCCAATTCTGGAGGTTGGGGTAGAGGGAAGAGATAGAAGTTCTCTCCTGTGTTTAAGGTAGAGGTGGAAAGGGTGAAAGGCATCGAGTTGCTTAGGTGCTTGGGCTATGTGGCGAGAGCTAAGGAATGAGAGACCGGAATGCGACAGTCCCGGGAGGGATCCTAGGGGTGGCTGCCTTGACACGACGTTGACACGAGGGCTGAAGAATGCGCAACCTGATGATGGTGCTATACGAGAGGAAGCTAAAGGGTGGCTACCGTGAAAGCCTATGTGATGTTAAGAAGATAGTGAGAGACCGGAAAGCGTGGCGTGACATGGTCCATAGGGTCACGAAGAGTCGGACACGACTGAACGCCTGAACTGAACTGAACTGAACCGTGAAAGCACACAAGGTGATGGCGAGAGCACAGAAATGCATTCCAAAGAAGGGCGCATGAGATTGAAATCATCCTAAGATAATCTGATTTACGGAGCGTCTAAACAAAACGATTACGCACATACTAATTGCCACGTACGTCGACGCCGAACACAATCCTGCCCTACGTGGATTTCGCGTATAACACCGCCGTCCAGGAGACGACCAGGGCGACCCCGTTGTGTATGGCAGGGAACCCATGACCACGCTCGACGCAATGCTTCCACCCGTCACAGACGGGGACAATATCGACGTCGCCGTCTATCTTAAAAAAAGAAAGCATTTATTGTATTGTTACCCCCAAAGAGGTTGTATGATTCTTTGGTTTGCGCCCTAGTTGGGCATTCCAAAAATATGATAACGCCTCCACTCGCATGCAGACGTGAAGTTTAAGAAGATGCACCTTCAGCGTTGAAGGAGGGCAGCTGCGGAAGATGGAAGGTGGAAGTGTAAGGTGGAAAGTGAAGTAGGAAGGTAGGGTGGCGGCGGTGGGACTATTGGGCAAAATCTAACGAGAACACCTCTGTCATATGAAAATTGGCAGGCAACATCGGCTGCAGACGTGGAGTTGATAGAGACTGCTGTCTGAGTTAGAAGGTGCTAACTCGGAGGTTGCGAAATTGGAGGTAAAATGGAAATATAGTATGGGACCCTCGGGTCCAGGAGTCATTCATACATGCGACCTTAAAGCCGCACATGGGCGTCCGGACGGCGAGGCTAAAGCAGTGGTTTATAACTACGCCGGGTGGTCTTTCTCTTCCCCAATGCACCACAGCGGCGGGGCTGCGCCGTAAAGGAAGTGAGCAAGTTGGGACTGAAAGCAGAAAGAGAGAAAGAGGCGCCTTAGTGGAGGGCTATAGAGTAATTGCACTGACATCGCACAGCACACGGACACCTCTTCGTTTCGCCTCCATCGAAACGCAGCCGCCGGCGGTCGGAATCGAACTCGGGTACTCCGACACAGTAGTCGCGCACCTTAACCCCTGCACCGCCGCGGCGGGGCTGCGCCGTAAAGAAAGCGAGTAAGGTGGGAGTGAAAGCGGAAAGGGAGAAAGAGCTAGGTGATATAGTGGAGGGTTACGGAGTATTTGCACTGACATCGCACAACACACGGGGGCGGGAGATGGAAGGGTGGCTGCTCCTGGCCCTGATGGGACTGGGACAGGTAGGTCACCACCGCTTGCGGCGGGGGCTAGCCTGCCAACGAGTTTTTATCTAGGCCGTCATTGCACCCGCCACCGCTTCGGTAGTGGACGACGGCTGTTGCGGCGCGCGTCTTTCTCTTCTAGTTCTTTTTCTTTCTTCTCTATTTTCTCATCTGTCCGCACAAGGCAGCGGAGGTGGCTCAGCTACAGAGCCGGTAGCAGGCCCGTGCATTTTCTTTTCCTTCTTCCTACAGCCACAACAACAACAGTGAAACAGACGGATAATCTCAACACTGTGGGAACTGGAGCGACCCTGCAGGCACTGTACTACAGGAGGCGCTGTATGAACACGTGGAGCGTTAAGCCTACTTTCGCGAAAAGTAAAATTCATTGTGTGGCTGAGAGGGGTGCTAGAATGCTTTCAATGGCTTAATGACTAGATTGTTCGCAGTGATATTTCACGCAGAGATAGTGAATGAATGTAAGATTTGTTTGTTACTATACACTTGTAGATAGGAAGACGTGACGTTACTGGTTAAGCTGCTGCGAGTACATCTTCTTTGTTTATTAGGTATTTGTTTAGGTCCTGATTTATTCGGCATCATCCAAGTATTCTTGACAATTGTAGTAATAAAGACTCGGCACTATTCACATAGCTGCAGCGCGAAAAACAGACGAGCACAAAGGAAGGAAAAACACGCACGACACGGACAATCGCTGTGTGAGCGTATTTTTACTTTCTTTGTGCTTGCCTTTTGTTCGCGCTGCAGTTATGTGGAAGCAAAGTAACCAACTTGCCCAAAAGCTCCTTTTACTAAATGGTATATATGCGATAATCTGTGTGAATGCGACCGAGGTAGTGATACGAGTGAACAGTTTGTATTCTCGCCAGCAAAATTAAATTAACCACGAAAGCTAATTTAAAATTTTATTTATAAAATAGGAGGTAGAGCACTAATAATTTATTAAGCTTGCAGATGTTGGGAACGGTAGTCCATATGCCTGTTGTGGTCGTCATTTTCGGACTTAAAAGTTTGAGTCGCTGTCATGGTCCATTTACTTTACCTGCTGATACTCTTCCACGCTTACTGGCAGTTCTGATTATACGAGTTTAAGCACAAATCTTGCAGAACCTGAGTAAATTTCAGGTCTTGTCCAAGGCGGTGATGCGAAAGATGACAATAATGAAGACGGCACTTCTTGATGAGATGAACGAAGAGATGAACTGAATTTTATGCAAAAAAAAAAGCTTTCAATGTATACAGCAAGGTTGGGTTACACATGGATCTGGCTAGCTCAGACTAGCCGAAGATGACGAGTTAAGCCATAGCACAGCACCCCTCGATTGGACCTTGGGGCTCAGTTTTAATCCCTCGGGGTCCAGCCCACATTTCAATAGTCGCCAATCGCAGCAGGCATCATCCTGATTGGTTGCTTGCTGCTTACACTCTTTCCCGGGACACATGTTCAAGCAAAGAGCAACAAAAGCCAAATCATACAAATGTCAGTGACCCTAGCGACTCCATTAGCGTGCCGGACAACTTAACTTGTACGGTTACGGCGCTCGACTACTGTTCCCAAGGACGCGGGATCGAATCCCGGCCTCGGCGGCAGCTTTTCGATGGAGGCGAAAAGCAAGGCGCCCGTGTGCTGTGCGTTGTCAGTGCACCTTAAAGAACCCCAGGTGGTCGAAATTTCCGGAGTCCTCCGCTACGGCGTCTCTCATAGCCTGAGTTGCTTTGGGACGTTAAACCCCACAAACCAAACCAAACCTTTCTTACAGAGAGAAGGAACCGGATATCCGCCAGAGCCGGAAATCAGTTTGACTGCCACCACATCCGGTTCCAGTGTTTACACCAATCAGATGACTCGAGACCAGGGAGATAGCGACACTTTCGATTACGTTCAAACTCGGAATACAGGCCCAGTAATCAGATGAGGACCTCCAGGCAATGCCGGCAAGCCAGGTTTGCAAAGGCAGTATCAGTGCTTTAGTTTAAGCAAGGGCAAGAGGAGGAGGATGAATAACTTTATTTAGTGTCCGGCAGAATTTAACGCGACCGGGCCTAGGTCTACCACGTGGGAACGTCGAGATCTTGTCTCTTCGCCGCCACGAGGTCCTGCTGGACAGCCCATAATTGGTGGTTGAGGCTGGAGCTGCGCAGAGCGGCGGAGCACCTCGACTAGAGAGTTTCGCGATTAACACCTGTCAAATGTGCGTTGCACTCTCAAAGTATGTGCTTAATTGATGCTATATGTTTGTCTTTGCAGACCTTGCATTTGTTAGTGTCATATAGTTCGGCGTAAATTTTTTTGTACTGCAGCGTGTTCGGGTATGTATTTGTTTGTAATTGGCTCCACGCTACTGCCTGAGCTCTGCATAGTTTGTTGCTAGGTGAAAGGAAAGTCCGGCGGTCCAGGTAGAAGGCTTTGATTAAGCCGTTAAAGACTGTCAGCTTCTCTCTTCCCCCTTCTTCACCATGTCTCTCTCCGGTACCGTATGTAAGACCTCATGCGACGGAGTGAGTAACTTCGTTGAGGTTGGTGAGATGCGGAGAGGCGTTCCCTATGTATGCGGGGTACCAAACTAGCTCGAACTCGTTGTCCGGTGAGAGTTTCAAGTTCTTGATTATTTGGCAGGGTTCCACGGATATTCACCCTAGGCGTAAAATGGCCGAGTGCGAATCGCTGACAACGACCCCGCAATCGGGATTAGATATCTCAAGTGCAATGACTAATTCTTCGACCATTTCAGCGTGTCGGGACTTTATGCTGGCGGAGTGGACAAGCGTTCCGGCAGTGTAGACAACCCGTATCGTCGATCGTCTTGATACCCGGCTGCGTCCACGAAGCGCGCTTCCCTCGCTTTTCCGTAGTTTCGCATGCAGAAGGGCCGCGCCTCTGGCCTGTCTTCTGCCTTGATTATACGTCGGGTGTACGTTTCTCGAAGTTTGTGCGACTCGGATGCCGTCGCTGATGTTCAGCAGGATTATTTCTTTTTCACCGTATTGACGGTGGTAGCCAATGCCAAGCCGCTCGAGTATATGTGCTGCGCTTCTGCGAGTTCGTCCAACGTGTTGTGAATTCCTAATTGTGGCAGGAACTCTGTGCTAGTCGAATCTGGCAGTCCAAGTGCCGTCTTGTATAGCCTGCATATAATCACGTGTATTTTGTTCTTCTCCGCCTTGCACCAGTCGTGAAATGCAGTCACGTAGATTATGTGGCACATGACAAAGGAGTGCACGAGTCGTATCAAGTTCTCCTCCGTCATGCCACTTCTCCTATTGATGACTCTCTTTAGTAATATAATTCCATAGGTAGTCTTGCTTATAGGCTTACTGACCGTCTCGCCGTTTGCGCCGCTGGATTCTATGTTCCTGCCTAGAATTTTTCACACGATGAGGATGGTTCCGCCGTCACTCGTGTTTACCCTGATTTCTTCATATTCTGTCTTCTTTGATCCGCTGGGTGGTCGTCCCTTCTGTGTGGGGAGCACAGTAGGATCTCCAACTTCTTGGCCGAGCAGCGGAGCCCTGTATTACTCAGATATTTTTCCACGACATCTATCGCTTGCTGCAGCTAAGGTTCGAGCTAGCCGTCACTGCCATGCTTGACCCAGACCGTGATATTGCCGCCATAAATTGTGTAATAGACGTTTTCCACTTTTTCGGGCTCCTGCGCAAGGCCAGTTATTATCAGGTTGAAGAGTATGGGCGAAATGACCGATCCTTGCGGGGGTCGATGCTTCCCAGCGTTTGCTTCTCAAGACTGATGTCTCCCGCTACGAGGAGCGCCCTTCTGTCGGTGAGAAAGTCTTGTAAGGTAATTATAGGCTCTTTCGCCGAGGTTGATGTGCGAGATTTGGGCCAGGATCGCCGAATGGGCAATCCTGCCGAATACGCTTTCGAGGTTGAGTCTGAGGATGGCTTTGGTGGAACGGGTCTTGTCGTCCAGGATTTGATGTTTCCGCTGGTGCAGAACGTCTTGCATCGAGAGGTGAGACCGAAAGCCGACGACGGTGTGTGTGTAGGCACCAGATAGTTCGACATGGGTGTTTATTCGATTGAGGAATGCCTGTTCTATTACTTTGCCCACGCATGAAGTAAGCTAGATTGGCCTCAGATTCCCTAAGCTAGGAGCCTTACCGGGTCTGGAGATGAGTAACTTCTTTGTGGTCTTCCACTGTAGGAAGTCATTTGAAAGAAGGTGGATACATTTTGCTTTTTCCCTGTTATCCTCTGAAGTAGCGAATTTTGAATGATGATCGAAGAATGCAGAACGCTCGACCCTCTAGGGACCGCCGTTTTAGCTGGGGCGGTTTGCGGACGTCGCGGTGCCCGATCTGCAACGATATTTGATGTTCAACACCATATCTTTTCTGAGCGTGTTGTAGCGCGTATTTTGTGGCACTTGACAGCGCAGATGTTCGCTGTTTAGACGCATTGGCACCGTATATCAAGTCGTTCGCTTTTTGAGCGCTTTGTTGTTGCCACAACCACGCATATGGCATGGAAGGGGAGCTGCGTCGCCAAGTGGCGCGGCCAGAGGCAGCGCGCAATGTACCCTTTAAGGTGCAACCTGAAAGTGATGATATGGATGTTTCTGCAGGGTGAATATTATGTTGGTGGGGAGACAATGTTTCTCCGTGATGGACGACGCAGTTCATCAAAGTAAGCAGGGATCGGGTGACGTCCCCATTTCTACTATACTAGAAATCATTAAAGTTACCTACCGCACATGGTGTTTTTTGATGTATGGTTTTGTGTCCTGTGAGAGCTTCTATGTGTGGCCGTATTCTAAATTTCAGGCCTGAATCGGTTCAGACACTACTACTGTCTAAGTACATTTTTCGCAAGGCGTGTATTGTCTTCAAACCATTTTGTGTCACATATGTAATTCAGGATCGACTTGTCATTTATGATTCATAAACTTTGACAATGTTTGATCGTCATCAACAGATTTTATTCGCACACATATCAGTATAAATTCAGTTTACTTGTCTCATGCATGCGCTCCAATTCCTTGGAAAGCGTTTAAATATTTCATGCTGCTTAATTCTAGTCCACAAGTGTAGTGGATCTGCACTTACACCGTTATTGCGAGTAAATACGTCTGTCGTTCAATTCGCACGCTTCTTTAACTAAAATTTATTTCGTGGAAAGACACCTACGCATAGCAGTCTTCTTCCAAAGCCAATCTTTAAGGAACTTTTGCGGACGTTAACCCGAAATAGATATATCAAAAGGCGACAATATGTTCCGACGAAGGTTGTCGCGAGGCATGGATTGCAGTAGCGTTTGCTGCCGGCATTTCACGTTCAAGAAAGCGAAAGTCAACACGAAGCATGTCCTTTTAAACAGGTGCGAACGCCGCGGTCGCTCCTCCGGCGTGCTAGGGAAACGCCTAGGGAAACTTCAGTGCGCGTCGCCCCAGACGCGCTCGGCCCGGAGGTCCGGGGATGCGAGCCGAGCGCCGCAAGCCCCGAGCGGTGTTCTCGCGAACTAGCGCACCGCTGGCGGCCCCAGCAGTCGATGCTGGGACTCCGGGAGGCAAGGCTCCCCCGCGGCAGCGAGAAGCAGCAGCAGGAGCGACAAGCCGGCCGCCGCCGACGACGCACGGAGGATCCTCATCGGCAGCGAGGGAGAGGTGCCTGCCGCCGGCTCGGTGGGGCTCCGGAGCGCCGCCGCCGGGGCAGGGGGTTCTTGGTGGCCGCAGGGTTCGGGGGCGGGTGCGACGATCGGCCGATGCGGTGTGATGGCCGTCGGCTCGTCACGGGACACGGAGGGCCTGCGTGATGCGCGTCGATGAGAGCGTCGTCGTCGCCGGCCACGATGACGTCCCGCCGCGGGGTCCTTCTTCGCCGCCGGGTTCGTCGTCGGAGACGTCGTCCTCGACGGCGTCCACCACCAGCGCGTCTTCGTCGACGGAAGAAGAAGACGAAGCCGGAGGCCCTGGTACCACCGTGATCACGTCCGGCGCGGACCTGCCCTATCCGGGATTCGTGCCTGTCGCGCTCTACTACTTCCACCAGGATAGGCCGCCCCGGTCCTGGTGCCTGCGAATGGTCACCAACCCATATCCTTGATGCTGATGCGTTGGCTTCTCCGTATCCTGCATTTCCCGGTGCTTCCCAGCCTCCTTCCCCTACCCTCCTCCACCCACTGATGCCCCTACCTTTCTCTTACCTGGCCACCGTCGGCCGTGCTGGCTCCGGGACTCTGGGGGCTCGGCGATCAATGGAGCTAGCCGCATGTCCACACAGCGGTCGTCTTCCATGCAGTAACAGGTGGTGGTGCGATACTCGGCGCTGGGTTCCTGCTGCGATGTTGCTATTGTTCTGGAGTCCTTCCATTGGCACAATAGCTCGGCGAGCAGCTAGACCTGTCCGAGAGTGTGAACTTGCTTCTTATGTCACGTGAGAGCCAGGGAATAGCGTGGCGGAAATGTTAACCGACAATATTGTCGTGCGATTCAAATCCTGTGACAGCAATCATAACTTTAGCTGGTTGCCATTATTACGCAAGTCAATTTTTTTCCATAAATATTTGGACGCGTCTTGAGATGACCAAGAGAGAAAATGCACGAAATTTGGTGCAGTTGTTGGAAATATATTTGTCTAATTCGACTTTAATCAGCTGTATAAACGCCAAGCTACTGCAGCGGTGCACCTGATAAGACCAATACTTTAGTGTGAGTTTTGTTCGTAAACTGGCAAGATATGGCAACTGCTATAGAGAGATAGATGTAGACCACTCGTCGCGTATCGGCATTTACTTGGGCACGGCAGGCGTGCTGCCTCCGCCACTTGTTGGTACATTCATAGGCGGCGACTACTAGCTGGCTTTAGCTATGCATTGCCACGTAGCTTAGCCCGGTTCGCGCTATGCTCTTTCTACACATGCCGCCAGCCTTCACGGCGGCCTCGCGACAACTCAGACTGAGAAGGCGACCGCAGCGCGCGACGAGAGCAGCTTTTCTGCGGAGCGCAGCTCAGAGGCCATCTGTCACGCATCGCGCGTCGTGTTTAACCACAGGGGACTGCAGCCGTGCCTGATCCATCCTAGAGGACTGGGAAAAGCTTATAGGGAACAAATGGGTTGCTGTGTCGGCGGTCTCATTCCAGATGCGCTTATGTAGGCCTCGTCTCACGCGATTGTACACTAGGCATGTGTTTCGCACCTAATGATAAAACGAGCCAAGATGTAGCGAAGGCCTAACGGCTGAAAGCGGAGTGGTTGCAAGGCTCAAAAGATGCAACCGAGTTTAAAGGAAACTAAAATTACACAACACAATAGTTGTGTGAATATTGATCGCGCCCCCTTGTCGGAGCGTCTTCGTCGTTCACGAATGTCGATTCGGCTTGAACAGTTTTTTTCTTTTCGACAGGCCATCCGCTAGCTGATCCGGTTTTTCGAGATGTCTCGCCCACAAAAGTAGTTGCAGGGTCCTTCTTACTGCGTCGCCTTCCTCCCTCCATGTGTACAGACTTCGTAAATATCTAGGAGGACGTCTAGGCTTCCGGTTACATACTTTTCTTTTCTTATGCGGCTTTAAATCGTCAGTACTGGGCGCAATTTTTCTTTGATGAGTTGCAACATAAAAAAAGTTTTTGAGATCATGCATTTCACTCGCAAACCCATTTTGAAGATGGAGACTGCATGGAGGGCTAGGAAGCCAAGCATCGTAAATTGATAGTGAGCACCAGCCTGAATTCTCACTTTAGTTTTCTTTTATTTTTGCCCCTAAATTTCCAGTTTCAACCTCAGTGAACACGTTTCTTCGCTGTATGATGATGGTGATGATTACGATGCGAATGTATAACCATTGAACTGATGCATTTCTCGAATAAGGAACTAATATTTGTCGAACCTCTTGGGAGAAGCACGTGCCTCGCTTGTCTCCAGCATGCCATAAAATGGCAGTCAATTGGATACACGTTGGATATTGGTTTTGGATTTTTGCGATTAGCTTTCATATGATATTCAACTTCGCAAAGCTTGTTTCGCCCCAGAGATGAACTGGCGAGCCAGCACCGTTCGAACTCTCCTTAGGCTCTCGTTTGTGCAACACATTCTGATCATTCAAAATAACGAAGAGGTTGCCAGTCGGAATTCACCACTCACTCTCCTTTCGCCGCGGTTCTATTCATGACATTTTCAAAGCCGCAAGCTGTGGAGCGGTGACTAAAAGTAATCTTTCTGCATGACGAGACACGTAATGTATAATTCGGACGAATGGGAAAAATTAGAAGGCTTTGGTTTGTGTCTCCTGGACGAAGTTAAAAGTCTTCGATTAGTTTATGGCTCCGATTGTGCTATAAGATATTTATTTGCGGCTGAGATGTGTATAGTTTGATGTCGGTCAAGGGTAGAAATCAGCTTTGCGTCGGATCCTATTGAACATGAACATGTCCCAGTTCCATCGCTAGACACTGCTCACTTTGTAGGAGACTAAAATTAGTAATTTTTGCTTATTTAAGTAAAAAGATTTATTCTGGGAGTCGGACCCTTCCTCGATTATGTTTTTATCGCTCAGTGCACCAGTTCTTCATGCGTATGCAAAACAAGCTATGAAAATATTTCTGATATCATCGAGCGTCATACACCTAAATCGTTTAAACCTGCACCATCCCAAAAGTAATGAGGGAACAAATGAGGCCAGAAGCCAATTGGCCAGGAGTACGCATTTCACGTGGAAATTTGTTTAACAGGGAACTATCGACGAAATTTTGGCAGCACATGAGATGAACTGAACACCGCTTCCTCCAAAAATGCTTCACTCACGGCATGTGTTCGAAAGACCTCGTGGCAACGCCTAGCAACACACAGCCTTGAGAACTGACTGGTTCAGCGTAGACTGATAATTCAGGGCCACCAAGCTTGCGCCCCAAGTTTTGTGAACCTCTTGATGCGGAAACTCCTAAACGTCACATCTAGGCGATCGCCTGAACCAGTCCTGAGTCCTCAGGCCATTTTCTGACGGAGACAGCGTGGTCCAATGGCCTGTTTCCAACTATACAGCAGAATCCTTCTGAAACTTCCTCCCCTCCTTCCCCCAAAAGACCCTCCCCTGTTTCCCCCATCCTTGCTAGCAGTGTCCTGGACCTCTGCGTTCTTTGCACACTCTTGTCACCTTCTATGTCCCGACATCTTCCCGTTTAAGAACTGAGCCCCCGAAGCGGGCGCGTTGACCGCGGTAACCGCTGTGGCTCCGTTCATTATGCATTTTTTTTTGTTTCTTCGTCTTCCTTTGTATGCCGTGTGCGTGGTGTCGCGATCTTCCCGGATTATCGACGATCGTGGTCGGATGATCGACATTACTGTGTTTTCGCGGAGGATTATTGATGATGGTGCATCGGTTTCGGCCGCCGCCCTGTGGCGCCCCCTGCGACTACCTCACCCCGCCGTCGAACAGCGGACAGCACCGACGGAGATAGGTGAGTTCCCACTTGGTCTCTCTTTCTCTCTGCTCGTTTCGCTTTGCAGTTTCAGTGACCTCAACGAAAAATCTGTGTTGCTCATTCAATAATTCAATAATGTTACCGTCAATGGCAATCACAGTGACGCTACAAAAAGAGTTGCTACGCATTAAACCAGCACAAAAGCAAAAGGAAACGGCATTTGAAGACAAACAAACGCAAGGAAAGTAAATGCACAATGAATTGATAGCTGAACGTGTAACTGAACGTCCTCATGCGCGTCCGTCGCAACGAATGAACTCTCGCCAGTTCTTGACGTCTGCTGTGAGATCCGACTGCGAACGGGTAAGCCCAACGATAGCACGAGACATGTGTGAGTTGGCATAAACATATGTGTGCCCGGTTGTAAGTGTTTCACATTTGGAACAAGGATGTTGTTGCTTAAAGGTGAGAAAATAGCTTTTGCGCCTTGCTCTAAAAAAGAACTGTTCGTCACATTCCTTGACATTATATTTTCGACGTGGACGAAGCGCAGCAGCAAGTTTCGTCGTCCGCAGGTGGCTTTAACACTCGTCATCTTTTCAATCGGCCTTATACTTCCGCCACGATTAGTGAACAAGCACTATTATCAAATTTTTCATTACAGCTCTGGATCTGAGAGATTCGTTTCACTATGACAGGTTGGTAGTGACGGCAACCCCGACATGTCTTTCTGTTCATAACATCAACCTTCCAAAAATCGGCATGTGATCTTCTCAAAAGATGTACAAGAAGCAAATCTACGCGCTAATTTTGTTGGTTGCGCTGCTTTAGAGCCCCATAGAGTGATCTAAAGGGAAAATTCTACATAGAGCTCGATAAACAATTAGCTGATACGAGGGTGGTATAAATTATTCTACAGTCTTGAGTTTCACATTTTTCATCTGCTACAGCGCCAATAAACTAATAGTAGGGTACTGCGTATTATTAAATTCTGACACAAAACTCGCGCGAAACTCGCAGCTCTAGCTGCATAGCTGACTACGAATGAATTGGATTGAAACCGTTAGCTACATGCAGAGATGAGACCGCAGGTGGGAAGCTAGCTTGTTAGCTTGAAAGCACCTATGATTCTACAAACTACAAAAAAGAAAAAAAAGAAAAAGGATTGGAAGGGATAAGGAGATAAAGCAGAGGAAACCTCGCGGAGGCACCAATAACTTACCTTATATACAATCGATTTTTATTTTCTTGTAAAAGGAAGGCAGGAAAATGTTTATTTGAAGTATGTGTACATACTTGAGGGGGAGGACAAAAGGCATACAAGCCTGACGAGGTCCATCCCTCTTGGTGCACCTGGCGCAGTAACACAGCGTAACATGTGCAACAGTGATAGAACATGTGAAACGAGCACATATGAGTTACAAAGGCAAGCTACCATAAGTACATCAAGATATAACAGAAGCTTAAAAGACACTTTCAACAATAATTAGACACGTTTTCACCATTGTAAGGTAATTATTAATAAACTGGAATTAATAGCCAGGGTGGGGTTTAGGCTAATTGAAACCCGCATGTTTACTGTTACCAGCAGGTATGTAGCTTCGAAGAAGGAGGGGAATGTTCTTTTGTTTAACAAAATAATCAGGATTCCTAGCCTGCAGCTAGGAATCGCAAAAAAAGAGGCATATAGTTATCATTTCAAAAAGTCAAGTTTGAGATAGTTTAATTAGGTTTGAAGCATTTACTACACTTCATGAATTGAAATAGCGTTAGCAGTATAATAACAACTGCAGAAAGGGGTCCTTTCATGATACGCTTCTTGATGACCCTCTTAACAGTCGATACAATGACATACGGAGCCTTCAAAACACAATGACCAATTAATTATCAAAATCGGAATCTTAGTGAAGGTGGTCCTTAAGGTCGTGTCAGTATTCCGGCCGACAGGTTTTTGTATGCACGTTTGTGCCGCTGTAACGGCCGTATTTCCCTGTACTAACACCCAGACCAAGTTCCAATCTACCTCATTTTTATTTAACACTAGCCCTGTGATTTATGTGCAAAAAACTTCCCGTGAAGATATGTGCAGCACTATAAATAGAACGGCCCTCAGCATTTGGAACAAATATCTCGCATAGTTGCAAAAATCTAGACAAGCTTTACGTTATTGCTCACTGCTCGTCTATACACACGTCAAATTTACAGCACGCGGTTGTAACGCATTTCACACGTTGTACATTACACCAGTTAGAACATGTTAGTGTGTTGGTTTTTTAGTATCCGAGAGTTCTTAACACAGCCTTGATCGATGCTTTGATATCTTTGAAATTTCTGGAGAAAACCATTGTTAAAATACCTGTCTAATTGCATATAAAACAGCAAAGTGCCTAGCCTGTAAGACGACTCCATTAAGATGGGTGCGGGTAGGCATATTGAAATCGGGAAGCATGTGTAAACGGCATATCTTTGCGGTCGACTGCAACACCTTAACATGATCATCGAGTCAACATATCCTTGTGGGACTGATTTCCAACATCGAAGGAATCAGTTGTTATCTTAAAACCTTCTCGGTTTTCCAAACAAAGATACGTAATTCGTGATTACTACAGGGATGGTACGTCCTTCAAATTTTCTTTTTGAGATGTGCACAATTTACTTTATTGTTTTGGCCTTCGCTCAGCGCATTCCAAATACTTATTTGTAGCCGTCCGTTTATACCCCATGTGATTCCTTTTTCTATGGCCTTCACGATGCGCGCATGTGATTTATCAAACCGTATTCATTCAACTCTATATTGAGGATCTATTATTGTATCACCACTGGCTAATGCGTTGCTATGCAAGTAAAAGAGGCGATGTCCTTTCGTTTGCATTTGCCCTGCTTCGCAATGCTGCCCTCCTTCTGTACTGGCAATAATTTAAAGGATTGGGAGACCTCTTGTCGAGCTGTCACCGCAGCTGTTAGTCTTGGCTCCTGCTTTGTAACAAAAGAAATAAACTTCACCTTAAAGCTCAGTGCGGTGTCTCTTATAAACACTGTAACAGAATAAAATTGCAGTCGATGGACACTTCGTAAACAACTAAAAAGTGCTAGAAGCGGTTAATGATAAGAAAAAGATGTACAGGGGTGTACTTAGGTCTTCTTAGGTGCGGAAATGCGAAAGCATTGAACGTTCCCTGCTGAGTTCTGTTATGTGTTCTGCGTTTCTATGCTTTCCCGACATCTAAAATTTCAGGTTTACTTTACTTGCTTACATTACTCTGGAATTAATCTTTTCTCTTCTTTAATATTCTCCTTTTTTAATTTTTGCTTTCATTTTTTATTTAATTTTCCATACTCATCTTTTTTTCTTATTACTGCCGCTGTCCTTTCCCTGAGCGCCCTCCGGAATGCTTGCGCTTACAAGCAGTATTTTGAACTCGTTCTCAGGAAGTCGGCGTAGAGATAGTGGTTTGCGCGCGTGGCCAAGAAACTGAGCCCTGATATGGACACGATTGACTTATGTTTGTTGTTTTCTTCTTAACGTATTGTTATGTACGCCCTTCGGAGTAACACATGCTTTCCAAGTCATCCATCGCCCAGTCGAAAAAAACTACAGAGCTGTGTCAAAAATACGACAAAATATTCTGTAGTTCTGTTGTAACCATCAGATTTTTCTGTAGTATTTTTCTGTAGTTCTGTAGTTTTTCTGTAGTATATTTCTGTTGTCTGTAGTTCTGTAACACTTTTCTTTTGTAACATCAGAAATTTCTGATGTTACTACAGAATGTTCTGTTGTCACAACAGGTTTCCCATCAAAAACCGCACAGAAATTCTGTCGTAATATCAGAAAGTTTTTTGTAGTTTTTTCCGACTGGGCGCAAGCCCAGAAATGCTTTGACATTAATGAAGTACTCTAAATATTCTAAAGTAGGATACATGCACGCGTTAGAATGGAGGGTGACAGTTGTAGAGGCTATAGAGTTTACGAAACACTCGCAGTGGTGGGTGAAACTGATATTCTGCTACGAAAACTCAAGCTTAATCACAGCGATATTTACGAGGCATTGATAGCTCTTCTGAGATAGGCTGAGCGGTGCTTGTCGAAAGCCCACGCAATGTATTGCCGTATAGCGCTCGTAATGAACTAGCGTACCGCGCCTACAGATACAAGTGTTAGCGTCAAAATTCACAACGGTCATACAGCCCGCGATAAACGCCATGTATCCGAAAAATACACTTGCCCATTAGTGTTGGCGTTTATAGGTTGCAGCCTAAATGCGTAGGTGACTGCAGCGCGATGTCAGCTGACCTGACTTTTCTGCTACGTCTTTTCGGTTAAAACTACACTTGGAAGTGCAAGAATAATGGCAGGTCAAAAGTGAATATTGCAAAGCATAGGTTCTAAATATTTCATATTTTGTTAAAAAAAATTGAAAGCAGGAAAAAATAGGGGGGCGTGCTCGATTTTTTATGAGGAGGGTCTACGCACTAAATCTATTCGAGACGGTAGCGGATGCATGACTCGTTTCTTTTTTCTTTTTTTTTTGTCTGTAAGCAAGAGAATGCCATCGTTTCAAGCAACAGCAGTTGCATTTCACCACCTGGTGGGCGCTTCCTAAACACCATCGCAGTGAAAAAGAAGCATATTACATTGAAGAGGGAAGCCCACGCTGTAAACTCGGACGAACCGCTGATGTGCCGTTGCGCTTGATGAGCTGTCGTGCACGAGCCGATAGCGTTGAAAAAAAAAAAAAAAAGAAGAATAAGGCGGAGACGCTGAACCGAGCTGCCGACCTTTGTCGGCTACGACGCCACGACTCAAGCGACGAGAACAACTTGCACCTGCCGTCGCTTACGTGGGGCTTCCCTTGTCCCGGCATTCTTTCGCAGCTGTCTTGTATGCGTATGCGTGTACGTGTCTTGTCTCCGTTCTGCGTACGGAAGCTATTGTTTGGATTGACACTCCTCGCACGCAGGCACACACAAACGCACATACATACATACATACATACATACATACATACATACATACATACATACATACATACATACATACATACATACATACATACATACATACATACATACATACATACATACATACATACATACATACATACATACATACATACATACATACATACATACATACATACATACATACATACATGCATACATACATACATACATACATACATACATACATGCATGCATACATGCATACATACATAAATACATGCATGCATACATGCATACATACATACATACATACATACATACATACATACATACATACATAATACATACATACATACATACATACATACATACATACATACATACATACATACATACATACATACATACATACATACATACATACATGCATACATACATGCATACATACATGCATACATACATGCATGCATACATACATACATACATACATACATACATACATACATACATACATACATACATACATACATACATCACGACAGGATTGCTCGTTTTCGCGCGTATGACTAGAGGTAGGCGAATCGAAACCCTTAAAAAATCGACGAGGACGAAATAGTGGCGCTCAATTTTGAGCTCCGGAATTGTGCGATTCGTGTTAAATATAGTGACAGCTTTTCTCTGAGGGTCATAAACGCCTGGCCCAATTGGAAATGCGCCGCACAGATGTAAAAGAAATCAGAAAACGTTAACAAATTAAAAAAAAAATTACGATGCTTGCTTTGTTGTCTGTAGCAATATATTGCCGCGAACCACCACCATCACGTGACAATAAATAGTAAAATAACCTATCTGAAGAAAACTATTTTCAGGACTGGTAAAGGTCTAAACTTTTATATGCTTCAACGGACGTAACTATTATTACATGTTGTTTAAAGAAGCATCAGTGGCACTTTACAACGTGTTTATCTGTTTTAGTTACATGAGCCGTTTCTTAGAAGAGTTGAACAAATATTTGCTCTCAGATGACAGAACGAAAGCTACAGCTGGATCACAAGGACAAACAAGAGTAATTAGAGTGAAGAAATACGAACCAGGACATGTTATCTACATGAAGTAACGGGAAACAGTGAAGCTGCTTTTCAAAAAAAAATTGCTACAACCTTTCTTTAAAATTCTTATGACATAGATAAAATAATTGTCATGCACAGCCGGTAATAATTGATGTAGCTGGGTGGGAAAAAGCAGGTAGACAAACACGAGGGCTACAGCAAGCATCACCTCATTGTCTGCACCAAAGTGTATAAGAAAAGCAAGGCATCTCATAAAAACTATAAAGTAGGTAGAGTACATGAAAACAGAAGAAACACAAGAAATTAATAAAACGAGATGCTTCTGATACTATGCCATGAAAACATAGGACACTGAAATTAATCTCTGTTTAAATCTATCGCAAACAAGGGTCTGCATTAACGTAGTTAATCTTGAACACGAGAAAAAAGAAAACATGGAACGTTAGCACGAGCCTTGAATAATGACTTCATACGCAGGCATCTCAATCACTTCTCAGCGCGCGTTTTTCTGATGCCGAATTCATCAACGATTTGTCTGTGACGTCAGTGAGTGGGTTTCTGTTAAGATGAGCAGGTCTCGAAAAGAACGCTTAAGCATGCTGTGTTTTTGAATAATGAAAATTTGTACATATGCGATCCCCTGATGTTTATTACTAAATAACATGCTGAGAACGAACAAGTATCTATGGAAAGCAAGTGCTTCTGGTAGACGCAGAAACCATGCACAGAGCCGCGTGCTAATGGGAGCCTTTTTTGCTAAACTTCAAGAAATTATTCGCATTGAGCTTCACCGGGACGTGAGAATGATACATGCTTTTTTCCGCCAGCTTTTGAGCATTAGAAGTCCGTGGGGATGTTTTCTTAATTGGAACCATTTGGACAATCGCACAGCTGCGCTAAAAAATGACAGAAAAAACCCTCTAAGTATAGTTTGGCAGAGCCAAAGCGGGGTTTTGCTTAGTTTTACTTTGGTTAAGCTTAAGACAGTGTTTTCGACAAAGAGTTACAAGTAACTGCTTTACCGGCAGTGTGTTATATTTTTTTTCGGGAACTTAGCAACTTGCTCGTTACAACTTCGGAACTTTACCGGGTAACGTACTTACGTCAACATTTTTTGGTAACGTGAGGTGTAACATTACTAGTTACTTTTTATTCCAATTGCACCCCCTCCACCACATTATTAAGGAAAAAAGAAGCGCAGGTGACCTAAATTGATGTCGCAAAAAAAAAAAAAAAAAAGGAATGCGTGCGATTCTTGCTGCAGTTCGCATGCTTGCCAAAAAGCCAAGAACAAAAAAAAAAAGAAAAGAAAGAAAGACAGGGCAGAATCATAAAGGACGAAAAATGTGCATGAACACGCGTTCACTTATTTGCTTGTAGCTTAAATTTAAGAGGAAGTTGTAGTTATTAGAGAGTTGTCGCTGCCGTATTGTTCAGCGCTGTTTAACTACTTTGTTTTCAAAATAAATGTCGCTTCTTTCTGCAAATGCTGCTACGTTTTTGGTTGTTGAACCCCTGAGCGAGCGAGGTTGATCTTGAACACTCTATATAAACACTCGCATTCTATGCCGCAATTATACAGGCTCAAGTGAAAATAAGATGTTTATGTGTTCAAATATAGTTTTGCCAAACCATGCCATTTAAGCGTTCCTTTATTCCTGCTCAATGTGCGCGTCTTTTGTATTAGTAGAAGAACGCCAAGAATTTTGAAACGTCACGTTTTCAGAACTATCGTAAACTTGTTGAGAGTTCAGCGATGTTTTCTTTTTGAAGTTAGAATCATGTGCAGAAACATCTGTCATGAGCCACATGCAGAGCTAGACGCCAGCACGTGTAACTATACAGCCAAGTTTAGGCCTCTGTAACATTGCTAAGCTCTTGCACATTTGTGCAAAGTATTCTCGTTTAATCAGGATTTCGGGTAAAATCATTGTTTTGGCCGCAATTGTTTTATGTCAAATGCGAGCTTTATAAAAGTGTTATCGTGAGTTCTCGCACTGATTGAAATTTATGACCATGGAGTAACGGCAAAGTAACGTGCGGTATTTTTTTCGGTAACGGTATTAGTAACGCGTTACCTTTTTTTTTTTTTTTTGTAGCTAACGTAGGGCGGCAGCTCGTTCCTTATAACATTTAGCCTAATGTGTTTAGGTTCTTTTTTTCGGTAACGCCTACAACACTGGCTTAGGTTTAGACATGGGCAGACTTGCAATGATTAAGTTGCCGAGACTATGGAGTTGAAGACATCGTCAACAGAGGGAACACGTAATGCTGTATCTACCGACAAAGCTCCAAGGTCAGAGGTCAAGTGGTGGTACGCCATAAGTGGTGTCATCTTTAAGCTATACAGCCACGCTGTGACCTCTGGCTCGTTGAAGGTGAAGCAACCGGACAGGTTGACCTCGGCAAATATATGGCGCAGTGAAGCTTTCACTTCACACACACACACACAAAAAAAAAACGTGCGTAAAGTTTTTCTCGTTGCTCGTAGTGATTGGCTGGCAAAATTCCCCACCAAGTGCCACTCTGGTTTGAAAGTCTGGCAAGTAGTCTTAGTGAATAAGCTTCGTAAAACGAAATCGCGTACCAAATCCTTTTTTGGTCTGTTTTATCCGACACGTTCGGAACCTTCACTAATGCAAATGCTTCAAGAGTTTATCGCGAGTGAAGCAGCGAAACTGTCGGCGAATTTCAGCGCCAGAGGCCTAATGGAAATTGCTACTGGCTATGAACATTATACGCTTTTGAAAGAAAGCTACCTCAAGCATACAACTATGTTAGTTTGTTGCACCCTTAAACAAGGGAATGTCCAGACATGTGATAGCATGAGCCGGAGAGAGCGCTGCGTGCTGCCAGAGAATGGAGCGGACAAACTTCAATTTTTTTTTCTTTTTGCCGTTTACAGAAAGATTTTTCACCGGCTATTGACGCTTTGCAAATCACAATAGACAATACGTAGGCAAACGCGCGTTGGGTACATCGATGGCATACGCTAGGACAGGCTCTAGTGAAGCCTATTTCTCCACATGTTTTGTCTGCGCCACCAACACCTGGATATCGACGCGCTTGGATCGATTTGGGTCAGTCGTCGTGCCCTAAAGAAACCAAGTCGTCCATTGCCCAAGCTTACAAGATTACGGTTGGGGGTCATAACCTCTCCTCTGAGGCAACTTGCCTTTATTTATCTTTGTTCATCTTCCAAATTTCGACAGAGGAGCAGGATTTGCTTGGCGTTTCACCTGGCAGGGACATTCTGACGTGAATAAATTATGTTGCTCAGTGGGCTAGCCAACGATTGAACGTGCCACACTGTTTTCTTTTCAAATCTAGTTTTCCTGCAACCATCCTCCACAATGAAAGGAAATATTGCTACACAAATTCAATTGTTTCTGCGTCAAGTGCTCCTGATTTGTAAGGCACACTGCACTGCACGTCCAATTGCTTCCAAGAATTTTTTACTTTCCCACTGTACATATTTTGTCAAGTGCGCTGCTGTGCTGCGAATTCACAAAGTTCTCCTTTCTCAATAATATCTTTCAACTGTCTATTGTCCTTAATGTAACCAGTACAATACTCTGTAGTGCGACAATGTTTTCAAGACTTAATGCTCCACTCTGTTTTCATCCCTGTGTTAAAACGGGGAGAACAAATAAAGCATTCAATATTGGCCGCTGCCTGGAAGCCGAGACCCCTTCCCCCTCCCCATTCCGTGCGCGTAGATGAAAAACAGTCTAGTGATGCAACACGTTTTGTTTAATCAAGAAACAGGGCTAAACTTTAAATGAACGGAGTGATGCTTAAAATTTGATAAAAAGGCGTAAGTTCTTCAACTTGATTCTTGAGGACCCTGTCTGATCTGGGCGTAAGTGCTGTTCTTTTTTAAGCGGCCAGCGTCTCCACACAGATCTGGAGGTCATGAAACGCTGCTTTAATGGTCGTGCACTTGACCGAAGTGGCAGTTCAGAGCAGTTCTCTACTCATATATACATTTTTTACCTTAGATTTAAGATATCTTGTTCCCTATAAGCAACCGTGCCTAGAACATTTCGATGCGAGAAAAAATATTGTGAGCTGGGACCGCGCTTTAATGGCACAGTCAACAATAGCGTCGAGAACCAACACACAGCACGTAGATGACGATGATTCACAGATAAGGATCAAGTTCCATGAAACGAAGGGTGATGAAGAGTAATCACAGATGTGGATGAAGTTCACGACAAGTTCACGGACTTCTTAAAATTATAGAATTATAAAAAACTGTGGTCGCTTTAGAAAGCGATTGCGGAATAAAAGTAGGCCAGGTTGAAGATTTAGCTACTTCAATTTTAAGAGAAAAAGTGCATGCCAGATTTTTTCAGATGCGCTCCTTAAATCGAAATTTATGCAGTCTGCTTATCAGCTTCAATGAATTATAACATTAGGTTAGGGATTGAACGATACGAATTGTGCTTCACTAGAGAGAAATTTTCGGAAGCAACACCACGCGTTGTTGAAGAAATAGTTATTGTCAAGAAAGTTTATGATGCGAAAGGGCAGCATGTGATCGAATAATTTGCAGTGGATGCAAGATAACAATATAGGACATGTTTATTATTATTATTATTATTATTATTATTATTATTATTATTATTATTATTATTATTATTATTATTATTATTATTATTATTATTATTATTATTATTATTATTATTATTATTATTATTATTATTATTATTATTATTATTATTGGTTCACAAGAAGGGAAAGGAGCCGTAGTGGAGGGCTGCGGGGTAATTTCGACCACCTGGTGATTTTTAACGTGCGCTGAAATCGCACAGCACACTGACGCCACTTCGTTTCTCCTCCAGAGTTCAATGTTTTTACCTCATTTTCGGACCGGAACCACCTTCCAGACTTTCTGGTCAGGTGTCGGTTGACTACTGGAAGATCTTGCATGATTGCTAGCAGACTTGGCGTAGAGTCTATTTTTTACTTTCCGAGCAAGTAGCCGTTATCGCAGGTAATCAGAGATGTCGGTGATAATTGTCTTGTTTTTCAGAGTGCGCACACGATTAGGTGCTAGAATTGAGTTTAACGTATTAATCCGAAAGCCGTCCAGGAGCACACGCATGCGTCGCCGGGCAAGATGACCAAAAAAGAGCAAGCACGAAAAATCTTCTTCTTTATGTTTTAAAAGGCGAAGAAAAAGAAAATAGCAGAGACTGGTTGGCCGTGTTGTCGTCGTGCCATGTGCACACTTGCTTGATACTTGATGATTAGGCACTGTACGTGATTGCTCTGTGACCCTTCTCAGTCACGCGTGCATGATTGTCCTCTGCACACGATACCATGGCGTGATTATTCGATGCTGTTTAGGTTAATTAGAGAGATAACATTAATGCCGTAGATGTAGAATTCTATAACACGAGTTTCTGAAATTTTTTAATGACGACTGCTGCAAGGTGTCTGGAGGATAAAAAACGTCTTTTTTGCGATGTCTTTTGGACGTGTAGTCGCAAATGGGAAGCACCATACAACGACGAATCTGAAAAACACTGCATTCTTTGCTTTTACTGGTTAAGCGGCGTACTGCTAATTAGCTGATCATCTTTGTATCCTGGTAATGTGACAAAGATGGAAAGAAAATTAAATGTGAATGCTTTAAAACGGAGACGTTTTCCTGCTGACAATTGGTGCAAGCAGCGCTCAAACCGTGATGAAGTAGCTTGAAAATGAGTCATTTGGAGAGCAGCCTTTGTACCGCTGTTGAGTCGATAAAGCTGATGATGTCGATGATTAATAGCTGCGAGTCAAGTCGGCTCAGAAAGTGATAATCCGTATTATCGAATGAATTTCAACCACCATACTTTTTTAAACCGCGTCGACTACAAGTGTCGTTTTTCTCGGTGTCATGTCTTATTTCATATTGCCCAAACTGACTCTTCCCTTGGTTGTTGATTTACCTTCTTCAGTGTCCTCCGCTTAACTCTTCAGTTGTTTCGCTGTTTACTGAGTGTCATGTGCCCATTTGTCCATGAGCGTACATAAAACTTGACGGCGAACATTAGGACTCAGGCAAATGACTACGGCGCCCTCCTGCAGAACGCCCGGAGCGAAATAGAGTTTAAATTAAATTTCTTCGCCGCTGACACCGCGCGCTGTCACCCCCGTTCCGGTGACCACATATATCACTTTGCTTCAAAGCGCGCTCTTCTCCAACCGAGAAAACAAAACAAAGAATAGTGGAAAGACGCATATACATTTGCCTCACTTGTTACGCGCACCGAGAGAGAATTTGATAGCGCGGTTACTCTCCCAGCGGTGCTCCTGGCTCCTCTCTTTTGTGACTCTTCCCTCCTCTTCCCTCCTCTACACATCCATCCCTCAGCTGCACCCTCTCCCTTTATTCCCCCTCCGTTTAATCTTTCTCCTCCAAGGCGCGACAGTGCGCTTTGAAGAATGTCTCACTGCGTGCGTGCTTGGCTTGGCTTGGCTTGGCTTCTCTTGGCCTGTTTGTCATGTACTGTGTCTTCGTTTTGTGCTACATCTTCCCTAGTACGCGTAGAGCGTTTCCCCGCGCGCCTTGTTCGGTTGTTAAGAGTGATCGCTGCCTCCTAGTCTTCCCCGGAGAGATTCGTTTGTGCGTATTCGTGAGTGTGTACAGAGGCTTGCGACAGCGCGTCCCGTCGCTTTGAAAGCAAAGCGTTGTGCCTCGTGTAAATAAAAACGAGGATGAGAGAAGAAATGAAGGATAATGCGAGGATTAAAAGAAGAAAGTAAAGCGTAGAGCATCTCCGAGCCCTGAGCACGCCTATTCTCCTCCTGCGGCTGCCTTTCGCCGGCGCGCGCGCATCATCCGTCAGCGCAAACAATGGGCTGGGCTTTTCCCTTTCTTGATGCTGGCGCCGAGCAGCTGAGAAAGAGCCCATAACCGTGGCTCGAGAACCGGGGGCTCGAAGCTGTATCTGCCGACGACACCGTCTCCGGCGACGATGAAGAACGCTGACTTGAAGCACGCTTGCTTAGCAATGACCCGGTGCACTTTCAGACTCGTCTCTCCTGCTACTGTTACGCGGCGTTGCACTCGAATCTCGCTATAACGAAGCATGGGTCTCGGAATGCGAAATAACGAATTGGAGACAAGCGGGTGGAGAATTGGATGTAAGCGGAAGTTGCATGTTGTTGTTGTGGCTGTAGGAAGAAGGAAAAGAAAATTCACGGGCCTGCTACTGGCTCTGTAGCTGAGCCAGCTCCGCTGCCTCGTGCAGACAGAAGAGAAAATAGAGAACAAAGAAAAGGGAGAGGGAGAGAAAGACGCGCGCCGCAACAACAGCCGTCGTCCACCACCAAAACGGTGGTGGGTGCAATGACGGCCTACAACAGGTAAAAATTATGTGGCAGGCTAGCCCCCGCCGCAATCGGCGGTGACCTACCTGTCCCAGCCCCATCACAGCGGTGCGCGGCGGCGCGAGTTGATGGAACCTCGCTTTACCTAAATCTTTTGCTGCGAAAAAAAAAAAAAAATCTGACATTGAAGAAAACTTTATAGTGATGCCTTTGGCCTATACATGTGCTGCAGTGAAGCAGTATGCGCGTGGTTGTTATCGATGTGGCCAGGACTTTAACGAAATGCTAGCTGTAGCCTGTAATCCCTGTCTGTAGACTCGCCATTTCACGTTGCATTATCGGTATCACTGAGTGTGAAAAAGCTGAACCGACTTCTCTGTTTGTCATGTAGGCTGAAAGTGCTCTTGCCTTCGGATAAGTAACTACGACGCAATACTGCAAGCTTAAGTAAGCTCCCTAAATACTTGTTATTCACATGATGGCGTTCATTTGCAAGAAGAGGTCGTTTTTTGCTTTTTTTTTCCAACTGCGTGAGGAGACTGCATGCAACGAGCTCTTGTCGTCGTCAGCAACAAGCCAGTGCAACCAGTCCAAAGCAACATCCATTTAAGGGTGTCCACATCGCAGGCATTTTCAGAACACGGCCCCGAGAGCTGGTGTGCGTAACGGACAAACTGTTCCTTATGCTGGGATACCGGCTAGTTACAAAAACATCGACGAATTCTCGCTAAATATTAGGTTCATCCGTTATGACAAAGCTCAGCCGCTTAGAGCATCTTTCGAGGGGTCTTCACGTTCGAGCTATATGCTTGACAAACGCGGCCGCTGCTTGAGGCTTTAACAAGGCCGCCCTATGGCATTTTAGTCAGGCGAAAAAAGAGAGCACAGCTTGCGTGCAGCAAGTCTGCACGCGTGCTGGTTTCCTATGCATGAAAAAGAAGAAACGATGCACCCGACACTGAATCAATGGATTGAGTATTTCGCAAGGCCCAAGAGAGGCACCTGCTCTGATGGTGTTCATCGCTAGCTGTCCCCTCCATCATGACTGCTGCTGGTTTTTTTACAGCAGCACGAGAAGCTGGACTATGCTGTCGCGCTGCGGAGAAGAACAAGAATACGTCACCGCCGACGTCAGAAGGAGCAATCGAAGCGTGTTGCAGGCGTGCTGTCTTTGGTGCTGAGGCTGCGCGTTGCTAAACATAGCTGCACTCATCGACCTCGAACCGTTCTGCCACGTACCCCGCTGTCAGCAGCGACCAAAACTTAGGCGAATGTGGCCCGAGATTCACCAGGGCCGATTACACCTTGTACGCCGTCCTCTCTGTCTCGCATTAGGTAATACTCTCCTCAGATCACTGTGCTCCAAGAAGGAGACTCTTGCACGAAACGCGCACCTAAGTGTGCCCTAAAATGGGGTTAATGGAAGCTGTGTTTAATATTTTAGTGAAGCTCTAGCATAGGGTTCTTGTGAGGTGTGCATGTCTACCATTATAGTGCACATTAATAATGAGGTTCGTATGTGGTGCATCAATCGGTTTTACTTAACCTCACAGTGGGGTTATTGCACTCCATGTATGTAGCGTAGTATAGTGTGGCCCTAGAATAGAGTTCTTGAGGAGGAACCTACAATACGACCATTGGACAGTGTATATGTCTTAAATATAGTGCAACCTTGGGCAAGAACCGGAAAGGGTTATTGGAAAGAATCATTTTCCGTGATTGCACTATACTGTGGGGAATCAACATGATGTATCGCGTTTTTACGTTTAACTTCAAGGGCAAGCATGTACGAACATTATGACTGTGCGCTACAGTGGGAAGGGGAGGGGGGCGGGGGGATGGAGAGGGATCATATACAATGAAAGAACGTTATTTTGTGAGCACATTAACTGGTCAAGTTTCCATTAACGTTATCCGAAAACATCTTCCACAATGTAAATACGTAATCGACCAGCAAATGTCCCTGCAAAATGGTATTCTTGCAAAGTGTATAGGTATATCCAGTATTCTACGAACGCCTGGAATAAGCTTCTTGCAAGACGCATATGTCAGTTTTAATATAACTCCAAAATAAGGCTATTAAACATCTGTATTTTCCTTTTTTGTTCTAGCGTACGCCCTGAATAGAGTCGTGAACGCGTCCGGCGCTACGAAGTATACGGCAGCGAAACTATTGTTAGGTCGTGGCTTGGGCGCCTCCCATTTCCTTTCCGAATTTCCAAGGCATTTTAAATATATGCTCGCTACCGCCATGACACGTTGGCGGCCATGCATAACTCCTTGGGGATGAGTGGAAAACTGAAAGGGAAATGAAGGGCACGTTATGTGACACGAAGGAAAGAAACCAACAGTCCCACCAGCAGCGCGTTGTTTTTTCTTCTACTACTGCATTATCTTTCTACCTAAAAATGATTAGATTACTAATGCAAGTCAACAGCACAAATTTAAAGCAAGGCAATCGCCGACTGTTCTCTGCTTTCATCTTCGGGGATAAGGATCCACAGTAGGGAGAGGGCAAGAAGATGGGATGATTGACAACATGAAACGAATGGGAGAGAGAGAGCTTTAAAGGGAGCCTTAGTCGCTATAGTGTGACGCTCCGACAAACGGACTTGCTTTCGTCTGGGTTGGACAAATGTGGAATTATTCAGTACTTATGAATTTATTTCTGTTTGGAAATTCCTGACCTTCCTGCGCGCTCTTAGTAGCGCCTTACAGAGTGATTAAGAGGTGTTTTTTATTTGTTGCTTTGAATTCGAGAAGAATGTTTTATATGTGTCTGTGGAGCTAAAGGCATTTCAACTTCTGCTTTTGGCGAGCATACCAAAGCTTTGCCAATACAATAATTATAGCTTCCATTGCTGAAATCTTGCAAAAGAGCAGGACACTCGGAATTTCTTTCGGAAAAGGGGAAAGAGAAATCAGTGGTTTGTGTAGGATCTTTGCGCGCTTTATCAAGGCTGCAAGCTCGTGAGGATTGCTGAAAGAAAATATCGTATATAGAAAGAGTGTAAAAAAAATTTTAAACTTTTGCACGCCTCAGCCATTTGCAGCATGGGTACGTGATACTATCGGATACTAAAACTAGCCTGTGGATCTCTGTCGCAATTCTTCCAAAACAGCACATGAATTTTTTCCTCATATTTTCACTCTACACAGGCTCTGATTCTGGGTGTTGGCCCCAGTGAAACTTTGATGAAATCTGCAAGAACTTGTGAGCAGACCGGAGCATTCCGACGCTGCAATTGTTTTAGTTTTTGGGCCAGATAAAAAAAAAGAAAGAGAAAACTCAAGCCGACAAAAGAAAGTCAGAATGCAGGCCTTTGTGTTGTCTTTTTATTAACAGTTGCCTAAATTTATTGCTAAATTGTTTTTAATGCATTGCTTCATATGTTGCTGAGCTTACACGTCACACAAGACGCATCTTGCGGCTGACACTTTTTGTCTAGAGACCGATGAAGACAAAAGGCAAGAAGTTAAAGGTCAAATTCGTGGCCCAACTTCAGACACGAAGCCTGGAGGTTATTGATTCATCTCTCTAGCGTGGCGCGGCTTCTCAAGCTGTTGCACCGCTGCGGCGGCTTGTCAGAGTTTTAGTTAAACTAGCCGTGTAATTAATGTAGCTGGATGAAGGAAAGAGTGAAAACACTTGGAAAAACATCGGGTTTTGTCGCGACACAGAGAACGGTGTAACAACAGCGATAGTGAAAAACGCAAATGAACGCTATGTTTATGTAAATGAATATGTATACAAGTGACTAAGCACACAAATTAGTTTGAGCCAAACACGGTCACACCTGCACGCGCACTGGACTAACCCGGTGACTCTACAGCGCGTTGGCATTGTACGCCAGCCTGAAATGACGCTGTTGTGAGTGAATCTTCGTTGGTACCAAAAAACACGAGTAAAAAAGGTACGGTCGAACGTGGCTTCTTTCAGCGGAAGCAACACCCCCATCATCCGGGGTGTTGTTAATGCTACGAACGCATCCGCTTATAAGCACAAGCCACGTACAGTGTTTGGTTTCTGACAAAACACAGACAACAATGGTTGGACAGCGCAGGTGTTTCAGTTGTGTAGTGATGTCTTTCAAGCTTCTTAAGCAGTTTATAATTCATCACGATTGACGAATGGTGAGGTCTGTTAACTGAACGTCACTCTGCCACCTTTCATTTTTGCTGGAGTCAGATTAATAATTATTGCGACCGTGATGACAGTAATTACAACCGTCGTCATCATTGTCAGTTGCTCCTATACGCCGACTGTAAGACAAAGTATTCCCACCTACCCCCGAACGCTCCTGTCCTCCGCCACTTGCGGCCATTCTTCGCCAGCAGTCATCCTTGGTCGTACGAAGCGTGTGCGCTAGGGTTAGAGGAAGATGCCTATCCCATTGTGAGGATACGTTCGTTTACGTTCTGAACCGCCATTCTGTCGCATGCAGCTGACCAGTGGTAGTGTTCAATATTATCCCTGTTGTCGCTGCACAACAGGAATAACCAAATGGGGCTTGCCATCAGCTGGTCCTTGCAACAACTAATTGGGCCTCAACAACGTGCACAAGTCTCTACCCTGTTGGAATTCGTTATTATGTGTACTGAAATGTGAAGTTGTAGTCAGCACGTGTATTGAACCATCAGTGCATTTAGCGCAGGTGTCCACCTTCGAAGGCCTCGTCAAGGGGCCCCTGAAGGAAAGTAAATAGTGAAGGTGAAGAACCGCAAACAGCGGTGTATTCTCAATCCTATAACGAACGAAATTCGCCTCTTAAACGCTGAAGTTTCGATATTATTACTGCTCACAAGTGTTGCATGCATGGCGTCCTGTAGTTAAACATTCACCGCACCTAACCAAATTGTTCATAAATGAGGTGTCAATTGACTAATTGCCTTTAAATCAAGCGTCTTTGCAAATTGAGAATCATTAGCAGCACCTTTTGTTCTTTTTGTTATACGTTTTCTTATACAGCCGGAGAAGTTTCTAGTAAGAAATATGGCTCTAATTTACAAAGTGGGTTCATTATGCGGAGTAAAATTTTACACCCTTGTAGATTAAGAATTTGCCGAAATGTAATTACTTTTTTTTTTTTTTGGTATCTACGGACTTGCTTAAAAATTTCAGTGCTAGGGGCTTGTTTCTAAGCCGTGTTTATAAGGGCTCACGAACAGCTCAGGAAGTCCTAAACTTTCTAGAGGAGTAGACGGGGGGGAGGGTGGGGGGGGGGGGGGGAGGTTGAGGTAAAACTGACGGGCTGTGTACTTTTGACAAATGTTGCACACTTATTATGAAAATGCCTCAATTATGCTAGTAAATGCGACACATTTTTCTCTTTCTCCGTTTTGACTGGTCGAGTTGACTTGTACAACCGAGCCAACCACTGCAGCGACACCAAAGTGAACATGAGGGCCGATAATCGATACTGTATTGGACGTGTACTGCTGCCTTACTTGTCTGAAAAAAAAAAAAAAAGAAAACTGGAGTGGAAAGGAAAGTTTGAGGCTTCTAGTGATCACTTTTTAAGTAGGATCGAAATTCCATCCGAGGAGAAAAGCGCGCCTGTAGCGCGAGCCTTCTCTGCACAAAGCTGGGCGTGGGCCGAAAAGTCGATTTCGGTCGTTTCCGCCCACTACAGCGGTCTGCCTTTCCGCCCCTTGCTCGCACTATCTCAAAACTTGTTCGGAATGTTATTTTCGCTCCGGTTTTGGAAAGCTGCGTTCTTCGAGCGTAGCTTGACTCATTAAGGGCATGACAGCGTCTATAGAAACGAAGATAATTCTGATCAACCGCGCTTCTTTTTGCTGCTTTGTGAGAGTTGTATTTCGTATGACCACAGGTCAGGTAATAAACAAGTGGAAATGCTGGGGGCACCTTACTCGCTTTGGAAACAAAACACGACAGCATTAGAAGCAACTAAATTGCTCCTACAAGTTCCTATCGTTGCGGCCATAAGCGCTCGTTGTCCCTGTCTTTACTGCTTACAAAATTTATTTACCACCTATAGTTCGTGGTGGATCCAACCTTGCGCCACCTCTCTCGACCATTCCACGTAGCCAGCGCACATTTGAACTTACAGAACACCTGCCAACTGGGTGATGTCACATGGTCTCGTGACGTCACACCTCGCGATCCAATCAGGGCTCGACCATCTCACGTCACCTTGCGAAGTCAATACTCTCTCGACCAATCAGGGAGTTCTGTGACAGCCTTCGAAAGGAAAAAATTATGCTGACGTTGACTCCAATGCCATCGCATGAATAAGAGAAATATGGACATGCCGTAAGTCCTGTATAGCTAACGCTGCCCGATCTCTTTCCGATGAAGTGGAGTCGTCCAAGAGTTTAGGCTCCCCATATCTCGTTTTAAGTCCCTAACTTTTATGAACGAAATCACACAATAAGGAGAGTGGTGGCCCTATAGAGCCACGAAGTTCGCCGCTGGTAGGAATACGACGCAGAAAAGCGATTTCAGAACCTCATGAAAAAGCTTTAAATATATACACCATTCGGTAAGAAGGTCTTCAAGGGAGTTATGTAACGTTGCATTCAACATCTGCCTAACGCGCGAGAAGTATTGGCGATTGCTTGGTTTTCCTCATACCTGGTGCCTACTGCTGGGTTCGGCTACCACGTGATTTTCGCCCCTTTTTTCTTGCTTTGTGATGATATCTATATCTGGTTATGATGAGTTGAGTCTGAATACTTGTTTATCTACTTCGGCATTGTTTTTAAAAACGTCGTTTATGTAATTCGTGGACATAATTGAGCCATTAGCACTATATGGTGTCATTGTACTCAGATATAGTGTGACACGCTGAGCTAAAACTAAATCCTATCTCGTATCGTAGCCTTCTGGTTGCAAAGGTTACGTTATAAGCTACTTCGATGTAAACACGTATGATGCTGCTGCTGCGTACATTGCAAACAGCCGAGTTTGTTACTCTTTTTATAACATGTTTATCATTACCCTGTGCCACCTGAGCAGCGAAATGTTATCTTTATTCACCGAACACGTCCTGTAGTTATGCTCATGTACAGAGTTACATACTGTTGATCTACACGGTGATATCGGCTGATGCATTCACTAATCGATTCGCATATACATTGTGGAAGGTTTGGATGCCGACCGTTACACCCCGAGGAGAATAAAATACACTACAGGGGAATAAAACAGGCTGGCAGAGGTAGAGGACAAATGCCTCTATTGGCACACAGCACCGAAGCATGTGTGCTCGTGGAAAGTTTAACGTCCGAGAGGTTCAGTGCTATGCAAGCTTTCTTCAGTCAACACAAAAGGACAGCTTCACTGACTGCCAGTTTCAGCTGCCATTTACACGTTCCGCGAGTTCGGTGGATTATGCAAGACGCTTCATCTCACCCTGTACATATTGGGCACCACAGATTCATTATAAAGGTTAATCGAATGTGTCGAGTAAATATCCAATTAATATTTACCAGCGTGCTGTAAGAATTAGTGGGCGCTTGGTCGGGTAAACCTTTCAGCAAGGCGATAATGTGTAATGCATATGACAACGCTTCTATAGGGACAAAATCAATGGCGTATAAGGTGACATACCCTGTATAAATGCGAAGATGACCAATATCGGGTGGCAGACTGGTCACTTTGTGACAGCTGTTTGTATGAAAAAGCAAGATATACATAAGAGCGAGAGACTCGAGCATTGCAAAACGTGATCGACAACATGCCGGAGAAGAAAAGACTATTTCGAGAAGTTTTTCGTAACGCCGGCAAGCTAAAATCTCTGGCAGCGTTGGCTGATGCAAGCCTCGACATTGGTTGCGTCTCTTTATGGGAGGCAGGAAGTCGCTTTTCAGTGCTTTTCCTTCGCCCCCTCCCTTCTCCTTATTTTTCCCCTTCATATTATTTGAATGCCGCGGAGATATAAGCGACAAAATGGTGCACACGCACCCATCCGCCTTGGCGACGAACCGCGTACGCACCGTTATGAATATGTAGAACAGGGGGGCAATCAATGGCCCGCTCGATACGCAGCGGGCGCCGCGCCAGCTGCATTTGCACAATACACACACACGCGTGCACAAGCCACCAACGAAGATGGCGTTTTGCTACCAGCCTGCTGGAACACCCAGAGGCTAGTATTAAGGGATATAATACGCTTTAACATAATATTGATCCTCTATTGCACGCAATGACTCTTTTTATTTTCAAGAAACTATTTTGAAATTAGAGGCAAGTTGTCATCTATATAAGCTTGTAGAGTACACTTCCTTCTTCTAGAATCTCCAGACTTTGTGTTTAAATGAAATTTGCTTTACATACGTCAGCCATAAAAAGAACAAAAAAGAAACGCATCCTCCCAATGAACTTGCAGAAATGCTTGAAGTTTGCATTATGCATATTCGCGCGCTTGCTTTTCAACGCGCTGTCATTCTTTAAGAACGAACTCAATCAGTTAACCCGGTCGAAGGTCGCTTGAATTCAACAACTCCCAGTATCATCTCCCCCATGGGCCCATCTTGCATTCTGCAAACCCCTCCACTACGACCGCATACCTTGCGGCGGAAAATGTGCACTGTATAAATATATGTGTACACAAAATTCGAATTATTTATTACATTGATATTTTCTTTTTCAACATTTCCTATTCGTCAGAGTACAACCGTGTCACGGTCATGACAGAGCCCGAGACTACGGGTTGAGCATAGAAGCGTCGTAGCCACTGTATCACCTAGGCTTGTAACCAGTAATACGATCTTTATTAAGACATCATTCTTCGGGATATAGTTTGTAATTATGAGCAAAAAAAAAAACGAATAAAAGTTTTATGCCTCTACATGACACAAGAATATTACATTTAATTCCCCAGTGGGAACTATGTCGGTTCGCTCCTATATAAGTTATAATCTAGTGGGGAACGGACTCTCCGCTCTTTTCTTGAGGCTATCCATAAATTAAACGTTAGTGAGTTTCAATTTGTAGGAGCTGCTACCTGATTATATTTCTACATTAGCATATTTATTAGCACGCCTAAAGCCTTCTCGAATGGCACACATATACCAAACATTCAGCGTATACGCAACAGGAGCTGCACGTGAAATCATGAACTAGGTGTAAGACAGTGGATTGAAGATCACCATTTTTTAAAATCTAGAATGCGAAATAAACATGGGAAGAGTAAGCAGTGCAACGGAGACATTACTGACTGATTTTTAGGACATTCAAGTACATCCCAAGAAGAGGCAGGCGTATCACGGCACGTAATAAAAATGGTAGGGGTGCGGGGTTACAGCTCAGGTGAAGAAATGCACGGGGGCAAAGCTAGTTGGACATCATCATATGATACCTTTGTCCTGTTTTGGGCTTCACTAGCTAATTAATTAGTTAATTAATTATGACCTGTGCGCTGTAGCGTTGGGTGTTAAAATCCGCTCCCTTTGTCCATAGTCTGCCGTAGGTGGACATCTGTTCACAGATCCAACTCCAGTTCGAGGCTTCACAGGATAATAAGTTACACGAAGTTAGAAATTTCATTGCGTTGTTTTTAAAATTTCGCGTATTCATACGAATCTAAATTTCTTCACACACCGAGATTTTTACGTTCGCTATACTGTGTATTGTGGGCGCTCCCTGCGTTGTGATACAAAGTTGAAGAAAGAGAATGATCATTTTCATTGTCCGGCCGCAGGTGTACCTACATCCGCAGCGTCTCCAAATGGTAAGGATACTGCGAATACAATGGGCTCGTTCAGAGAATTCCACTTCCACGCTGTCGATTTCCTGTGCTCACGGGAAACTGGCACCGCAGGTTTTAATCGGGGAAGAGGGGGTGGCGGGGCGCGAGAAAGACGAGCGTTCCACAAAATCTCCTCAGACCGTATAGGAGATGAAAATAAAAAAAATAAAGCGGCGAACTGATGGGATAAGCAAGAAGCCAAGCCACGCGAGCCGAAAGAAACGCTGGCTAAGATGAAGCGCGTTCAAATAATCAGCGCCCAGCATGCAGCTGCCGACCCGCGGCGAGGTACGGTGAAAGATGGCAACACACGCGGGCGATGCACGCACGCAAGCATGCAAGCAGAGACGGCCGGGGTGGTTGGTTAAGGGACGGTTGCCAAAAATTGCCTCACGCCACCCGCTCCACTTCGATCCCTCTCCCCTTTCCAGAATGGCCCCTCACAACGGCGGTGGACCGGACGTCAGTTTGACAGATTTCATCTTTTTACTCTTAACGTTTTCTACTCTTACCTCGCGCTTCTGCCCCGTTTCGATTCTTCTTCTTTTCCTCTCGCTATGTTGTTCCTTGTTCCGAATGCATACTTTTTTTCCGGTTCGTTTTGCTTTCAAGTTGATTTGGAATGGCGGGAAGAACCTTCGGCGCAAGCAGCGAGAGAGAGAGAGAGAGAGAGAGAGAGAGAGAGAGAGAGAGAGAGAGAGAGAGAGAGAGAGAGTTTTACGTGTGTTTTGCGCGGGTGTTCCCCGATGGTATCGCGACCGTGTGCTCGCTGTTTACCTTGCTCTCCTCCTCTCCACGCTGTCGCGGATGACTGACAGCTCGAGGAGGCGCGGTGCTTGGGTCCCGGGCTGAGGCCTTGCGAGAGCTAGAGATGCGTATGCGGTGGACGTCGCGACGTTGGCCAGAGGCGCCGAAGCGTCCCGTGTGAAGAGAGAGAAGATGAGAAAGAGCAGGGGGAAGGGACAAGGATTTTGCGTTACGGCACGCGCTTCGGGTGCGTCTGTCTGCTTCTCGCTTGTATGTACTGCCTGTCACTTATTCTCCCAAGCCGCACTGGCGGCAACAAATCATTTCTCGGACACCTCCGCGGAACGTTGTTGAAACGAGTAAATTGAGGGACTCAGGGAGAGAGAGAAAACACAAATAAAACGGAAACTGCAAATGCGAGTGTTTGTGACGCGTTCCAGCTTGCTAAACGAGCGAACGTATGTCAACGTTCGTAGAGATCTATGCGCCGTTTCGTGTTTTTAAAGAGAGGTGGGATTTGAATTCCGCCTCGAAACGGGAATGCGGGCGCCTGGCCAAGAAAGGTGAAACTGGACTTGTTTATTATGTCGGCGACATGTTCGTAGCTTCCGGAACACAATTTATGTCAACGTTTGCGCTGTAGCTGACTTCTAACCGGAGTGAAATGTATGGCCTCGAAGGCTGCAAGCGAAACGCACGAGACTAGTTCGAAGATGCAGCTGAACTTACTTCTCTGCGCGGTTCATCAACCCAGAAGAAGCAGGGCATGACAGTTTACTGTGTACAGGAGTGGGATGTAGGCAAACAAGAAAACCAATTAGAAAAGAAAAGGGGGCTTGGCGTGTAAAGCTTGCGTCAACAACAAATATTAGCCGTTAGGGGTTTATAATTTCAGTAAATTTTAAGGATGAATTCTATCGAAAACATTATTTTATGGAGCTTCGGGGAATTTCATGAACGAAAGCTTACCTACATTTTTTTTCCCGTGCTTTCAAGCTAGTGTGCTGCACCTATAAATGCAGGAAATTTGAGACATGCGGGTCTATCTCGGGTAGTTTTCGGTATTGATATAGAAAATTGCGTAGGGATAGGCGTTAATTCTCATCTGAAGGTGTAATGGCTGTTGATGATTGTGGTGGCTGGCATATGCATCGCTTCAGAGTTACGTGTTTGGCCTTGACCTCGAACACAATTGTTCAAACCGGTAGGGTTCGTGCTGCAGCTCATTGTAGGTTATGAACGAGAGCTGGCGACTATGCTGTAGCCATTCCTGTATGTTATGTACTGCGCAAGTGACATTGAAATCGAAATAAGAGAGAAATACGAAGAATAGTTAAGGGGGAGTTACAGTTTTTAACCTAATGTTTTGAGTAGTTGTCTCCGTCTTGTCTTCGTCTGGGCCTGTACATCATGAGAGAGAACCGTATTAGGATTCAGGCGGACGTCCGAAATTCCGATGTCCCTTGTGAAAACGTAAGCTTCCGAAATGAGACTCTCCCATCAACCCTCGGTTCTCTCTCATACCGTGAAATCATCTTCTTCCCCTTCTTCCCCTTGTTCTGCTCTGGATTGCTGAAATCGGAAGTGACGCGATTGACAAGATTTGTGCACGCATTTTTTGTTTTGTTGGTTTTCCTAGACTGGCTGTCTCTAACCATGCCGATTTTGAACCATCAATGCCTTCACGCGCTTACTGTCGCAAACTGTTCTCCTTTTATGCATACACTATAGAAAACAAGAAAGAAGTAATGTTAGGTGTGAGTTAGCTCACTGATCGTAAATGACTGTACTCACTCCATTTAGGCATTGAATGAGTTGCTGTGCGCAGGTAGGATTGGCTCATTGCACGTAATATATGCACATTAAGATTTTCGAGAAAAGAAAAAGAAAATAACATTTTTTTTTTTGTCTTTTCACGGCGACCGTGGATTGAACCTCTAAGGGCTACAGGAGAAAGTTTACTGAATTCCGACTTCTGCATCTAGCGGAAGCAGTCTCCGAGCCGTGGAACGAGGTCATTAAAACAGGAAGTCAAGATAAGAATTTCCTCTGATCGCGGCTGCCTGCGGTTGTTGCTGTCACGACAGAAGGAGGCTGGAGGGCGGTGTACTTTCTCGAGAATGAAAGTCTGGGCACGTGCAGGCGTGCACGCCCGTCGATGCAAATGAGTCAGATATACCAGAAAAGTAAGGTGCTTGCCACAGTTGAAAAATGCATGCCGTCGAAGGGATGACGTTAGCCCCGCATATGCATGAGGTTTGCCCCCTGCTAAGCACTCCGTCATACGCGGAGCTGACGTCACGAAATGACGTAACGTGGCCCGCAAATTCCCTGCTTCCTGGGCTGTAGCCAAACAATGGGATGCATTCTTGCGCCGTCGGTTGCTTACGGACCTCTTTGGAGTTGCTCTTGTGTACCAACTGCATACACTGAGCTAGGGCCGTTTTAGCGCATTTGACCATTATGTCGCTTGGATGTAGGACTCATCATTCACGACAGCTCCGATCTCTGTAATATCACGACTACCGCATATTCATCGACTCCGCTTTTGACGACGGTGTGATTTGGTTTTAATCGCGCAAGGGCCGGTTGACCATGGGGCTAACACGTTTAACCATCACGAGTTCGAATCTATTTTCCCGATCATTTCCCCGTGATTGACGCTGGGTACCGAACCTAGCATTTAGCGCATTCGAGGAGGATGCCCAGACCACTCTGCTCACATTAACATCATACTAGTGAAGCAGGCTGCCACTGAAGTGTTTTTTTTTTGTGTGTGTGTGTGCCAGTTGGGCATGCACGTGCTGTCTATATGAGGGAAATAGTATTCTGTTCTAAAAAGCAAGTGTATCAAAGTAACTTCAATGAAGAACATCTGTCGTTTTATGAACTTTCAGAGGTGCTGTTCTACGTACAGTGCTGAAACTGGGTGAACCCGTTGGCTTTTTTGCGGCTTCAACTGGTTAACATGTTTTTCACCTCCACGACTGCATTTCTTCATGAGCCTGGCGCTGCGAATTCAGGCTGGCAACACTGCACGCTTTAAACTACGGCGCTTCGTTGACAGGGACGAGCGTTATTGATTAAAGAGCATCTAGACTTTAGTATTTAGACGGCGCATGTGTCTGTCGTTCAAGTGTACCGTCTTACCTAGCGCTGTTTTACTCGATTTAGACTCTATATTTAAGGGAGGTGACAGCGCTCGAGTTAGGCAGACTATAGGGAGACATTTTATGGCGAAAGCCTCTAATGCTTCATCGTTGTCATGGATAAAATGTGTAAAAAGCGGCTCTGATTGGTCGAGACGGGATGACGTCATGGAGGTCTCGACCAATCACAGAGCCCCACCACAGTGTGCGCGAATTGGCATATGACCAATCATTAATTACTAATTCATGATTATTTGTTTAATTAATGTGTAGTTAATGACTAAATAATGAGAGTAGTTAATGTCTAATTCATGAAAGTAGTTAATGACTAAATAACGACTAATTCATGATCTAAACTTAGACGTTTCTAGACGTTCTGTAGACAATGCTTTCGCCTTTCACTACTTTAATCGCTAAAGAGCCTCGTAAATTTTTTTTACACCTGTATATGAAATGTGCGAGAGAGGGGATGTGGAGATGCTTAATTGAGAGAATGATGAATCGTATGTAAATGCCAGTTTCGAAATGCACAGAAAAAAGAATGCATCCTGTCATAGATGAAAGCCAGAGTCACTGTCAAGAAGCCAGTTATACCACACGGACACTAATTGCACACGCCTGTGGCAGCGTCGCCAAGCGGGGACCACTAAACTTAGAGCGGTCAATGACGCTTAAGCCACAAAGAAAAAAAGAAATAAAAAAAGAAGCGCTCGCTTCGACCTTTTTTCTTATTTCTTATCTCCCCTTTGTGCCCGGCACGCGTAGAAGGATGCAGGCGCTCCAGCAGGCACGCTTGCATGCCAACCGTCGGCTAACTATATCGGCGTCCGCTCACCAGTCGTTTGCTCATCGCCAACAAACAGCGCTCCGGCAACAGTCGCCGTTGCGTGCCTCTTTAGCAACCGCGCGCGCCCACCCCTCTATCCATCGCGCGCTGCGCGTCTTGTCCATCGGATGAGCTCGTCTAAAAAACTCGCTGGCCCTTGCATGCGAGGTAGGTTGTTTCAGACTAATCGCCGCCTCGAGAAGCGCCTGGTGGTAGGGGAGTTGCAAAAGGCTCGTTTAACCATAGTCCCTAAAGGCACACCATGCAGAAAGGCGGTATAGAAAAATAGAACGAGGGGAAGACAGAGGCTGTATTCAAGGTGCGTGGATAAGAGCGCCTAGACCTCGCGTGTGTCTCGGGCTTTAAAAATGGCACCTGCGAAGCGCGTTGCTGCTCGCGGTCATCGATCGGGACGACGGGGCGCTGTCCGGCGCAGACACGCCACGGGGCGCCGCGCGCGTGATGGAGTGTGCGCCCCGGGAGGAGACGTGTTGGGCCGCCGCGCTGCTCGAGTAATCACGATGCCCCGACGGCGGCGGCCCCATTGTGCAATTAATGCTCATTTGCAGCTCGCCGCCACCGCGCGGTCTGTTGGCCGTCGTTTCGGTGGCGGCGCTGCAGCTGCTAACATAGCCGTCTCATCGGAGTTCCTTCCCCGCGGGGATGTCAACGGCGAAGACATCGATGGAGGATGATGGGCCCTTATCTCACGTTAATTGCGGCCGCATTCCTGTTGATGCAAAGAAGCGAAGTAGGCGAATGCTTTGCGTAAGTGCGCGTTTTCTGCCTCTTTTTTTATTCGGCACCAGCGATGGGCTTCCGGTTTGAGAGTAACTGTATGAAGAAACCTGCATGGGCTTAGTTTCTGACTTTCGGTATAGGATTAAGCTAACTCCACGTGCCACGAGGAGCGTCGCCCACCACAGGGGTGTCAGTCAGCGGCTCGCTGCCGGACAGGTCTAATGGGTCAGCGTAAGCAGAATTCAGAACTTCCGGAACGTTGACGCGAATGCCAGTGCTAGCGATGGCTGCACGAAAGTTGCAGTGACGCGTTTCTGAGGCAGGGAGTAATCTTCGACGGCGAGATGGTGGCATGCGAGCTCGTGGTGGCGAAAAGACTATACAACGGCGTCAGGATCGGAGACTGCTCACTCGCGAATCCGACGGTACTCTAGATTAGAGAGAGTTGAACCATATCATGGTGCCACTCGGACGTTCGTGCTTCAATACAAAGACACACCTTTCGGCTTTGAGAGCTATAGGTGAGCGATAGACTCGCAAAGAAGGTGCAAGTTTTAATGCGCCTAGTACGCTTAACTTATGTTATGTGATACCTGATGTTGTTCCTTAATCAGTAACAACAATGAAAGGCCGGGTTAAGCGACCACCTATTACTGAGGTTCGCTATGTCCCAGGCGGTAGCCTCGTAATTTTTTTTTCGACCCTGCCCAGTCAAAATTCTTTTTTCCTTTTTTGTTTACGACTCAGCTTATACAAATTGTTGGTCAAAGCAAAACTAAGTCAACAGTTGTATGTTCAATACGGACGAAGCCTTCGCTAAGGGTACCGAGGAAGTTGTGCGCGAAGGCCTTCAGTTAAAACTACGGACTGAGGTTAGGTTATATGCTAATCTCTAAGGAATAACAGAAATGATTCCAAATTGCCCGAGAGCAAGGTTAATAATAGACAATGGGATTATCCTAAAGAATGTACCCTCGCCCAATATGCTCATCCGGCATTCTTTTCAGGCAGAATAAAAAGGCCCCACGTAGTCACGTCAGCGGAATATGGATGGTCAGGCACCGTTATGAACACGAGTAGAGAGCGGATAAAATTTCACAAGCGATCGATGGACCTATTCGACAGCAATCCAGGAGCATGGCTCGCTGCCTTTGCATAGATGGCCACACACGCATTCCACTCACATAGACACTAGTGGCGTTTACATGGACCCGACAGGAGCGGGTTGAGTTGAGTTATCGGGCCAAAAAACAGTTACCGGGTTCATGTAAACCCCGTCGGGTCGGGTGGAGTCCAGTCAACTCCCGCGGAAGGGGTGGGTTGACTGGACTCCACCCCGCAGCAGAAAGCTTGTAAACGCTGTTTGGTTGAGTCGGAGCACAGTGGGAGAGGAGAACAGTACGGAAACGCTAGAGATGAGCAGGGAGAAAACCGGAATCGGGTGCCGTCTGCTAGTTCTTCGCCTCGATGCGAGGTACCGCCGTAATCGCCGCTCGTCCAGAGCCGGTTCTGCGCTCGTCAGGTCGGGCTCATGTAGGGTAGGGTCGAGTCTACTCAACTCAACTCCCCAACTCGACCCTCCGCTGTCGGGTTCATGTAAACAGGGCTACCCATGTCCTGTTGGATTACGGTTCTACTCCCAGCTGACAGCTGACGGAAATTGCAACCAGAATTTTCGGCGCTATATGTCTTGCTTATATTCGAACGCAGCCGGTCTCGCATTTGTGCGACATATTTCGAACACACAATATTTGACCAGGGGCCGTCCCACTGGGAAAGATAGTGTTTCCTCTTTACCTCTATACCCGATATATGGCAAGTTAGACGCAACCTTAGAAAACAGGAAGAAAATGGATTGGGTCGGAGAACTAGATAATAACATTATTGTCCAAAGAAACGTACATGGGCGGCAACCTTAGAAAACAGGAAGAAAATGGATTGGGTCGGAGAACTAGATAATAACATTATTGTCCAAAGAAACGTACATGGGCAGGGCACGTAAGCCCCGCCGGGGTGGTGCAGTGGTAAGACGCCCGACTACTGTGCCGGAGTACCCGGGTTCGATCCCGACCTTGGCGGCTGCGTTTCGATGGAGGCGAAACGAAGAGGCGTCCGTGTGCTGTGCGATGTCAGCGCACGTTAAAGATCCCCAGGTGGTCGAAATTACTCCGTAGCCCTCCACTACGGCTACTCTTTCTCTCTTTCCACTTTCTCTCCCACCTTTCTCCCTTCCCTTACGGCGCGGTTCAGGTGTCCACAGCTACAAGTGTGACAGATACTGCGCCTTTCTCTTCCTGTGAACCAATCAACAACGTACATGGGCAGGGCACGTAATGCGAAGAGAGGATAACCGATGGTAGTTAAAGGTAACAGACTGGATTCCAAAAAAAGGCTAACAGAGCTGGGGATGGCATGATCTTAGGCGGGCGAATGAGATCAGGAAGTTCGGGGGGATTACCTTACTGTAGCGGGTTAGGGCCGGGTGAACTGGAGAAATGTTGGTTAGTTGGTTTGTGCGGTTTGACGTCCCAAAGCGACTCAGGCTATGAGAGACGCCGTAGTGGAGGACTCCGGAAATTTCGACCACCTGGGGTTCTTTAACGTGCACTGACATCGCACAGCATACGGACGCCACTCCGTTTCGCCTCCATCGAAACGCAGCCGCCGAGGCCGGGATTCCCGCTTCCTTGGGCACAGTAGTCGAGCGCCGTAACCACTGCGCCACCCCGGCGGGGTTTGAGAAATGTGGTAGACGCATTTGCATTGCGGTGGGTATCTTAATTCCTGCACGCTGATGATGATGGAAATGATGAAGGCAGGCTAAGCAATTTATCAAAGCGATTGGGAAACTGTTTCAAACTAATTCCCTTCTCTTTTCCATTACTATGCTTTTTTTCTAACTTCCACCTCCCGCTCCTCCATACTCTTTCTACCCTCTGTCCTTCGCTTCGTTCGAGTATTGACAGAGGGCAGTCGCCGCGTTCCTTCGCGTCGGTCTTGCTAATGCTCACGCATTAATAAGACTGGCGCAGTTCTTAGCTTACTACGTGGTTCATCTAGAGATACGTGGCGTGCCCAGCTACAGCATTGCCTGGCTCTCTAATGGGTGGCAACGGTGGAGAGGAAGGCGAGGCAGGTAGAGAGAGGAGTGAGAAAGGCTCGGGCGTGTCAATAAAAGATGCGCCCCGCGCCTCTTCTCGATGGGTCGTCCCCTGGTCGAAAGAGCGTGCTCCCCGGTCGTTAAGCGCTCTGTGCCGCCACTGATACCCGCTGGCCCCGACGGCGTTCCCGCAGGAGCGCCTTACAAAGCCCATGCAACAGGACGTGTAATCAGGGAGTCAGGGACACACGCACACAAGCGCTCATGAGCCGATACCAACGCAGACCGCGACGTCAGGGCGTGTCTGCGGTGGCACCCCCTTCGCCACTCGTCACGCTATGCGATACACGAATCCCCCAGGCACGGCCAATTGCTAACGCAGCGACGCGTGCCGAACACACGATCGACAGCTCGCCACGACGGAAATGATACACTCGCGCGCTCTTCCGTGCACCGCCGATGGAAGGCCGCAGCAGACACCGGACAAGATGTGCCCGGTCGTCTTCAACGTCGTACAGTCGTCACGCTGTTAAAATGGGGGAAGCTGAAATGAAGGAAGCGTGTAGTAGTAGTACATTGTTGCACAAGGGCGTGTTGTATGTATTACATCACGGTTAACAGACACCCTTTGCTTGACCAGCGGGCTTAGGTATAGGTTCTGGCGGCCTCAATTGCGCAAAAAGGTAGGGAATTCCCCGGTTCCTCTTCCGGTCACTGAAAAGGCTGATGTCAAAGTTCGTGCTACTTGTCCTTGTGATGGTTGGATGAACATATTCAAAAAGAGGGAATGTAGCATGATGGTATTGCAGTAGTGAAGCGTGCTGAGTGACTTTGGGAACATTGCAAGCGGATGAGAAGAGCGTGTAGGCATACGGCAAATGAATACACTTTTGGCATGCTTGTAGATAATGCGCGCCTTCCATTTCTAGGGCTACCTTATCGCTCCTCTTGTTTGGCGAAGTTCAGTCAAATCACTAGAGACGTTTTAGTGGAAGTCCTCGGGTAGCCCAGTGGGAAGCCATCTTTGATGATAAATCGCGCATTAGCACTAACGCCTCGCGCCAAGAGCCTCTGTTAGGAGTCAATTAGCCCTGAGTTGTCGTGTAACTGACGTTCGTTGTACAAATTTTGTCATCGATGCAAGCAGATCGGCAACAGACCAAACCAAGCCAATGCACGAACCGAGGCGAGAGAGACCAAAGGGAAGACAAAAAGAGGAAAACATGGCAAGACGTAGAGAAATAAAAAAAGAAAAAAAAAAACTACGGTGCGTCTAATTACAATTAATATGTATTGGCATCTCTATATCGCGGGAAACATTCGATGCCTTCAAATTGGTATTTGTGTCACGTTTTTATGGTTGATTTAGCCAACTCCTACGCCTATATCTTCGCACAGCGAGAAATCCATTGGAGTCACCTAGCTGTCGGTTAAATGTTTCCCTGAACACGTCTAGATGTGCCACCAAAGAAGCATAAAAATGCATTAAAATGTAAATGGAAAATTTTATCACCATCGGCAGGTATTTGTCGTGAAGAGCCTTTTAAAAAGCGTTTGGATAAACGAGGATATGGCCTATAATGAAAACGTGATGGCTCTCGCCAAATGTTTCCCCAGAGCCGTAGCGTGGTTTAGCCGGTGACTTTCACTTGTGCGCAGACGCACAAAAGGTTTGGGCTTTTAGGAGCCCATGGTCATGTCCTTGGGTCTTCTACAAGACCCAACGTCATGTAGAAGACATTTACATGTTTGTTGTTTAGATCTGTTCTACAACCAAGCTGTATTAAACAACAGAATGTTTTTTATTTTCATTTAAGCTTTATTTTCGTTCGTTTAGAGTTTCGTGCTCAGTAATAGTACTTACTTTTGCACAAAGGTGGAAAAAAGCCAGGAGCATGCATGTTGTGCCAATAACTAAGGAAACATAACTAATAGCCTCTTCGGAATTGCTGCACATAGTCTGTTGGTAACAAAGACACTTGCGCAGTTTTGGTGCTCCGTAGGAAGGCGTTTGTATGCGTTCTTTCCTCTTAACGCCATGTACTTATGCGATGTATTGGATGTAAATATGATTAGAGCAGTTCTTTGCAGAGCAGCAGGCACAGACGCACTAACAGACGCATGGCAAAATAGGTTTGGTTTGGTTTGTGGGGTTTAACGTCCCAAAGCAACTCAGGCTATGAGAGACGCTCACGACAAAATAAGACGTTAAAACCGCACTCCAACGCCTTTCCATTTGTTACCTGCTGCCTGACACCCTGCGGTTTCCCGCAGCATGGTTTCGACACAAAGAAAATATGTTTGTTGATTAGAGCGGAAAGTTGGGTGAGTAGGGACAATTTTGGGACCAAGTTGGGACCTAGTTGGGACCTAGTTGAGACCACACACATTTGTTGAGTGCACGAACATGTACAGCTGAAACGCTCAGAGTGATGTGCTTGCATTAGAGGCATGCTTCTTCTTGCCCAGCATGCCTCCATCCCGTCCCTGAGTTGTTGGCGTTGGAGAGCCTCGTAATCTAGCCGTCGCTTCGCCGACTCTTCGACAAGGGACAATTCTATTGGCACTGTTGCAAACTGTTACTTGGTCATGTCAGCTGCGTGTAAGTTGTTACGCAACCACGTGAAACCTGTCACATGCGAACAATACGAAATGATTCATGGAGCATGTGACGAATGATCAGCCGTTCGACGGTTCCTTCAGGCCTGTGACAGTCCCAAGTGTCTTTGCGTAACGGTTGGCGCCGAGAAGTGCCTTAATAGTAATCGGAAAAGGGTAAAGGTTTGCAATGCTCGTTGTCGTCAAGGTGATATGCTGTCTTAAGCAGCCACTACATCTAATACAGTTTTTCTGGCGGCGTTTCAATTTTAACTTTTCCATGCACCGTTCGTTCGATATTAAATTTGCTGCCCGCACAGCAGAGGACTGGTGCAAAGTATAGACCCTCCTTAGTGAAGGCGCCGCCCAGAACCGGGGTGTTCCTCAACTGTATCCCGAAAAGGTTCACTTCATCCGAAGACTCAGCGTAAGCGGTGAACAAGCAATTCCAAGGAATTAGCTACAAGCCAAGTCCAATAAAAAATGATGCACTGCTGCTCAAAATTCAACAAAATGCTTATTCGTGTTTTCGGGACGACAAATATTCCTCTAGTCTATAACATGCTGCATTTTTTGAAGATCTGGCGCTTCGACACAGGCCAGTATACAATGCAGCATGCAGAAGATTATGTTTTCAGAAGTTAGTGGTCAAAAAATGCGGCAAAAGCTCTCTGTGCGAACACAAAATTTTATATCGTGTTTTTTGTACCAGAAATACTTGAACGCCTACGTACACAGAAAAGAGCTAAGGGGAGTCAAGCTGCGAAATGCAGCAGACTTCTTCGAGTGCGAACGTGCGTGTCTCGATGCCTTCTTTTAGACTGGTCGATAGAGAAGGTACAGCTGAAAAGAAGTTTCTTTTCCCCTTTCCTTTCCCTTTATACTCTCCCGTTCACATTTCTCTCGGTCTTGCAATCCTTCGCTTGCGTCGGAACGCTCATAACAACAGAACTTGCAGAAGCAAAGACTACACCGCTATAACACTGTAAATCGAGACTTCATTACTTCAGTCGCATTTAATAAACAACTGATCAATCACAGCGACGCATATAGGATAAAAGTTCGCTCCCAGTAAGTAAAGTAGTGAAGGAGTTAGGTGAGCTCATTGTCTGCAACACATATTGTACTGATGCCTTGCATCGGCAAGTGATCTCGACACCCGCGTCTCGTACGGGGCAAGGAAGCAACCTCATCGATTGGAAAGCAATAAAACGCGGAAAATATCTAATTCTACTACGATTCGTGTGCTGCCAATAACTTTCTTGGCCGCCGCGAGTGATAACTGCCCTGTAGCATTTTCGTGTTAAACATACAACGACTAAGCAATTGCACGTGTTGTCGTGTGGCAGCGTTGTTGACAAAAAAAAAGTAAAGTTTTGCTGTTGAACGTGCATAATTATTCACTTATTTTTAACGCGATAGCGTAAAGGCTCCGTTATTTCAGAAAATCCGTCGTCGGCGTTGTCAGCGTTGTGAGCGAAAAATGATTGGCATGCCTCTGGCAGAGAGTATAACTAGCGGTTGACAGGGCCAGCACTGATTGGCCGTAGGGCTGTGTAACGTCACAAGAACACGTGCCGTGGCCGATTTGGCAAGATATGACAACTCGGGCTTTTGAATTCAGATTAAAGGGCGAGGGCAATTAGACCCTTCACGACCCTTGTAATCTAAACAAAAATAAGCCGGTAAGGGAGGGAAAAGGGAGTACCGTTTCCTCTAGCGCTTTATCAGAGGGTATGCTACCCAAGCCGTAACGTACATTTACATAACAAAAAATGCGAAATAGCTATGGCCAGCAAAAAAGCATAAGCTCTCGCTGTTACAAATATTTCACCCCAGATCTCCTCTAAAGCTAAATCAAGACTTCTAGTGCCGATGTTAAATGTCTTTTGCGATTGCTAATTGCATCAAATGGATGTCATTTGGGGTGGGAATATGCTTCTATTGCCAACAGAATAGAATTCTGTAGATCTAATGTGCGACAATCTATACCCGTGGTTTGAAAAAAATACCCTCCTTCTATAGAGAGTGCGCGAGAGGACATGTTACTCCGTTTTTACTCCCTTATAGGGGAATTCACGCTTAGAGTGTGCATTTAGTGTCAGATACCCCTAGGGCGAACAGGCACTTCCGCCCGGATTCGTTAAAAGGAGCCTTATGTCTGTATCGGATGGCCTTTAGCATGCTATAGTAGCCTAAGGCTGTATACTGAAGAGTAGCTGTGAGAAAATAGAGGCATGAATGGAGGGAACAGTACAGTCTTGATCAAAAGTCCTAAGGCCAGAGGATTTTCGTGTAAGCCCCAAAATGGAGCCACCACGTCGTAATTAAAAGTCAAAGGACATCTCAAATGTGCGAAATTGTTTCTTATCACAGCAAGAAACTGTCTCGTAGCATTTCACGGCCCTTTAGTATTTAATGGCGTCATGACGTCTTCATTTTGCGGTTGACATGAAAATCCTTTGGCTTGAGGACTTTTGACCAAGGCTGTACGTGAACTAGTGCCCACAAAGGGTACCGCGGATGGGAGGCCTTAAAGCTTAACTGCTATTTAATGCTCAAGCTTAATTTCTCGGCTCAAATTTTTGCGGCAGGCAGTTCAGGAGAACATTCAGTATTGAAAATTTACTTCAAAAATTGTCGAATATTACAGCATGAAATGTTTCTGTGTGCTCGTCAGTAAAATTTCTGAAGCCATTTCAGAATTCCGGAAATCGAAGGGACTGGAAGGGCGGAATGAGAAAGAACATATTGCTGACTTGAAAGATTGCATGATTATCGTGTGAACCAAGTCCAGCCATGGGCGGCCAACAAAATGTTTTGTCTCCCCACATTCCTGAAGCTTCAGATGTCGGCCGTATATGTCTGCTCAATAAAATTATCTTCTTTTTATTTGTTGCGATTAATTTTCGGAATCGTTCTTTCCCACATTTAGCATTGCTAGCCACTTATCCTTACGTAACAGTTGTCAACGAGCAAGCAATACCGTTGGCCGGCTTCGATGCCTAACGCAGGGCATATCGTAGAAAATATCATAGAAGGAGAAATTAGTCCTTAAAGATTCGACTCCTGAGCGCATATCGTTTCTTCCTCTTTTCCTTTTATTGTTCTATTCATGAATTACTGGGGTATCCAATTGGCGCGCTTCATTTCTTCTCATCCGTATTTGTAATTATTGACTGGTTCCTCTGCCGAAGACCAGCCTCGAAGACGGCCATTGATATCACAATCTCCTCATTACTCATTCTGGTGCGCTCCCATCCGTACTACCTCGACTCCTGTAACTTCGCTCCTACGTTACGTCAGCAGGGTATAATACTGTATAGTAATACTCTATAGTAATACACAGCATAGTATACTGTGTCGCTTAGCTTGAGGAACACGCTCACGCAGTTATCGTAACACCAAGAAAACTGTGAAAGTAAAGAAGAGGGAAAGCGGGAAGGGAAAATCCTTGCTAAAGGAGAAATGTTTAAAGAAAAATCCTAGACAAGCAAGCAGAGGTCAGGGTAGATAAGCGATGCACGAAATAAACATTTCCACTCACACTGCCCACATACTCTATGCATAACCTACACCGGTCGTTCCTACAATAGCAGGACGTAAGCGTTCGAAAAGAGTCAGAAAAAAAAAAAAAAAATCTAGGTGCACTCTATTTTGTTTTTCTCTATCTCTGCCTGCTGAGGATGTAACTTTTTTCTCCCCCCTCTTCTCTTTCACTCTGGCCTCTGGCCGGCGCGCACGTGCTCAAATTTAAGATTTAGCGTCCATTCAGAGGCAGCCTCCTATGGGAGGACAGGTCGTTCAAGAGCGCCGTATAAGGGCCGACCATTCAGTGGCCGTCGCTACCTCCACTTTGGGCGGCCGTATTTCTTCGGGGGGCAACACGCTTTACGCTCCCTTCGGCGCTCGAGAAACTCGACGCGCAGGGAGAGGGTGTGTGTGTAATAGAGGAGAGGAGCATGATGTGTGTTGTCGTACACGGGCCGAACAGCTACTCAAAAGTGCTTCCTACGATGAAGTGGCCGGAACGACCGCGATCTTCTCGCTGCGACGCTGGCCTCCCGAGGGATTCCCCGCGCCGCGCGCTGTTCGTCTTGTTGGCAACGCGTTACGTTAGCGACAAGAGGCAGCCACTCCCCCCCCCCCCCCCCCCCCCTCTGCGCCCCCCTCCTCTCTCCCTCTAGATCCCCGTCCTCTCTCCCCGTCGTACGTAATCCAATTTCGCCCCCCAGGCTCGGGAACCGCGTCTTTTAATCCAATTGAACCAGGTCGGCTGAGGCCCTTTTGCGCCCATCTCGACGCCGACGCCGCCAAGTCGATAGTTTCGGCAAGCCGCTTGTGGCGGCGGACTCCGCGTCTTGGACCACAACTCAGCAGGCTGAGGTCACGTTTCTTTTTCTTTTTTTTCTTTTACCTGCCTTTGCCCTTCGTGTTACCTTCTTTTCTTCACTTTTCTTCACGGTGGTAAACGTTCCCGGTCAATTTATTTCATATTTAAAGACACAATAAAAGAGGCAGCCTACACAAGGTATTCACGAAATGACACTATTTTACTCATGTGCGCACAGCCCCAGAGGTCTCAGCAGAGCGTCGGAGACTTCATTCACCGTGCTTGAGCAAAAACACTTTGGAGGGCACCAAAGGATATATATACTTCGGATTTCTGGACCAGTAACAGTAGCAATCATTGATGTGTTATTGCATTCCGTTATCCTCCACTACTCCAACGCATGTGCAAAACCGGCGGCACTTGGCGTTGACTTATGTCACTGATGAGCAGCGTCAAAGGAATTGAACTATTCTGCTGGGCCTGACAGCTGCCATGGCTGCGCGTGGACGTATTTCCCGCACTTGAAGCTTCTGGTGTATCTTTTCTACCGGACGTGTCCATCCGCCCTTAGTTTGAACACGATCAGTTCAGTCGTGTCCGACTCTTCGTGACCCTATGGACCATGTCACGCCACGCTTTCCGGTGTCTCACTATCTTCCTAACATCACATAACTTCATCTGTAGCGCCTCGAGGATGCCATATAACCATCGCGTTCGCTGCCTACCCCTTCTCTGGTGGCCCTCAACCTTTCCCAACATCAAATCTTTCTCCAGCGACTCCTCTCTTCTCATCAGATGACCAAAGTAGCTGAGCTTTAACTTTAGAACTTGACCCTCCAATGAGCAGTCAGGGTTTATGGTCGGCAATATCGACTGATTTGATCTTCTGGCAGTCCAAGGAACTCTCACGATTCTCCGCCAGCACCACAATTCAAACGCGTCAATTCTTCCGCGGTCAGCCTTCTTCACAGTCCAACTCTCGCATCCATACATCACAACTGGAAATACCATAGCACGAGTTATACGGACCTTGGTTGGCAGACTAATGTCTCTGCTCTTTATAGCTGTCTTCAAACTGCCATGGATCTCGACGTGGCCGGAGATGGGAAAGAAAGTGACGCAAGCCCAGGGGGATCTGGAGGCGGTTAGTCACATGGCTTGCCACCTCACTGTGCAGCCAAGTCGAACGAAACAGTACTTTAAAGACAATGATCAAACTAGCGTGTTCAAACTAAAATGTAGGCGACGCCGTACCTATTGGGCTTATCTCATTGCTCACGTCCTCTAGGTATATATGTAATTTCCGAGTGTGTATACCCCTGACAGTGCTTGAGTGACCGGCTTTGCGAACAATATCTACACCTCTTGTCCTTTAGCTGTCCTTCGTATACATGTAACTCGTGGTCATTTTTTAAACGCGCCTCTTGTACAGTCGTGAGCAAAAGTGGTATACAACACTCAGCCAGTGCAAGCTCGAGAAAATTGCATCGAAGTGCCATCTAGCGACAGTGTAAGGGCCAGCGACAGTGACACATGCATGTGGATAATATAGGGCACTGCCACCATTGTCTCGATCTTAGATAGCTGTCAAGATGAAGTTGGCATGCAGTTTTCTCGACCTCCGCCACTGGCTGAGTTTTGTATACCACTTTTGCTCACGACTGTACATAGTTCTTGTACCTGTCCTCCGGAAGCATCTCCCATACCGGTTTTCTGGAGCGGCCGCCTTGAGGTGTCTCTTTTGAATGTTGTTTGAACTTGCTTCCTGTAAGTGTCCCCTGAACGTTCCTTCTTATGTGTGGGTGTATCCCCTTGACATATCTCCGACGCTGTGCCTCCAGTGCATGTGTGAGGCGTGTTCACCACCTGTGTACATTTGGTGCACGCGAGAATGACACGTGAAGAGAACCAAGTCCAACGCATTAATCATCAACGGAATAGGCGGCACAGCAGCGTCGCTCTCCGGACTCAGTCGGCTGGGCACCCGCTCCACTTGCTATACGGCGGCAGCGGTCGCTGGGCAGCTGTTGCTCACCCAAGAGCGGGCGGAGGAGCGAACGCCAGGAATAGCGCCCGTCATCCGCCACCACAAAAGCGGAGGAGCGTCCGAAAAACAATCAAAGTCCAGACGCGCCCGCTACCCCTTTTCTTCCTCCCCAACCTGAGCGCGCCGCCTTGGGCTGACGGAAGCACGGCACCGCTTGGATATCTACTATAATGAAGGGAACGCCGCGCGGCCCTGAGAAGGCGAGGCAGGAGGTGGCGGCGGATGGAAGGAGATGGGGTATCGTTAGAAGGCAACGTCTGGACAGATTCGGCGCCCTGCAACACCTGCCTTGTAACGGAAGACTGTAAGAGAAAGAAAGACACTGCGCCTGTAAAGACAAACTTCTCCGCGTATCATGTTTACCTATCCAGCATAACGGAAACAAAGGCGCAGGAAAGACGCCGATATATACATACACTTTTCACGCGTTTCCTCCATGTATGTGAGTGCTTTCTTGCATAAATGTGCTTCTTCGTACTTTGTAAGTATCAAGCATGCTGCGCCGGTGACAGTCCTGCTACAACACTGCGCAACTTAACGTTGCTGTATTGTTTTCGTTGATGATCGTCATAATGGTGATGAGGTTGTTTACTGAAAGTGAAAACTATAAACTAACCGTTAAGAAGCGAACCAGCCGAGGAAACTATCGAATGTTCGCCGTACGCACACTCTGAAGTCAGCGCTAATTAAAAGAAAAAGGTGAAAATATAGGTGAGAAGGGAAGAAAAGAGTATAAAAGAATATAAGTGGGAAAGAGGAAAAACCTTCTTGCAACACATGTAAACGTTCTCACAAACACTCACAATTACCTGTGCAATCTTTAAAATTTACGCCCACTCTGGCCGGCGGGTTAGCTGGGTTCTGCTCGCATACAGTATAGTGAAAAAGATACCATATCTCATTTTCTCTGATTTAAACTTTTTTTCCGGCAGCCAAATTCAAGCGCTAGCGTTATGGCAAACAATACCACACTTTACCATAATATTAACCATTTTCTCATATCAAGTTCTAATCTGTTTCCACAGCAAATTCATTAGAATCTTCATCAACCGTACAATTCCCACTGCAGGGCGAAGGATTCTCTCATATTGCTCCAATTAACCCGATTCTGGGCTACCTGCATCCACTCGACCCCTGTGAATTTCTTAAACGAATGCTTTTCCCACTGCGCGAGGGTGTTGGGGATATAAAAAAACTTCTTTTTTTTTTGACAAAATGTGGCATAAATTGCTAGAATTACTTTTTCCTTCTTTTTTTTTTTTTTTTTGCACAGAAGGTTTCTTCGTAGATCAGTGCTTGCAATAGCCAAGTCATGGAGTCTGTCGATGAACATCCACGTTTGCCCAATCTTGAAGCAGCTGATCGAATGTCTCTTCAGTGCAGCGAGCCTTTTTTTTTAAGCATGAAACATGTTCAAAGGTGTTCAATTCAATTATCAGCAGACTGGATTGTCCACTCGATAAGGAAATGCTTATCGATGCTTCAACCAATGTTTCATAAGCGCCGAAGAGCGCTTCGGGTTCTGGGTTCATTTAAATACATATCCAAACGCCAAACTCTTGGTTGCCTAAGGAAACATAACCTTTTCATGAATTCCACGATAAATCCTTTGTTCGTGACACCTTGAGTTTTTCGAAGGAAAGAAATTGCACGAAAACATTCTCGCTCATAGGGTCTAACAAGATGAGTTGATGTGGAGCGTTCAGAGCGATTGTTAAACAAATCTCGTCACGCCCACGTGACAGGAACTTCACTTCGTATAAATTACACTTTTTCAAAGTTGACATCGGCACAAATATGCTACAGTTACTTGATCGAATTTTACAGTTTATGCGAAGTCGAGTTGGTGGGTGGATGGTGGTCTGCAAATTTACAGCAGCCAGCAGAAATATATTAAATTTAAACTTCTCGAATTTACATACGCTGTAATAAATGTAGTCATAAAATATGTCATTTTTAAATTACAGCAAGTCAGTGATAATTTAGAAATGAAGTAAAAATAAACGCAAAGACAAATATCTCGAAAGTAACAAAAAAGGAAAAAGAATCGAAGGTGAACCGTTGCGTTCCCAACAACGCCTAACGGAAGAAGAGGGCATTAATTATTACGTCAAAATATACTGAGAAAAAGCAAGGAAAATTTTTATTTCAGGGTTAATTTTTAATTTATGTGAACAAATGAAAAATGTCATTATCTTTTTCCACTATCGTATTTGACATCCCCAACCCCTTTTTCCGCATAACTATTACCTTGGATCTAGGACCAGGTGCGCAGATGTGCCGCAAACAACAGGTCAACCAGGCGTAGTGACGCTCATTTTGTCGCTGTTTATCACAAAATTTAACGTATTAGCAACAGTTACGAAATCAACGACGCCACAAAACAAGATATGTAACATTCGCAACAAGAAAAGACCGTGTACTGTTGTTCACAACAAAATTCTGATCTTCTTTCGAAAGCGTTCCTTCATTGTGTCTGAGCTTTCGACCACGAATAAAAAAAACTCATTCAACAGGTCGAGCCTAGCGCGTTGAAAAAAAAAAGAAAGTAAAGAGACAAAAGAATGTTTTAAGAAAGACAATAAAACGAAAGACGCGTGACCAACGACCACAGTGCGGACCATCGATCTCACTGCTTGAGGTTTGAGCCCTAGACACCTGAAGAAGTGGAAAAGGAGGACACACCCCAAGAGCTTTGGCTGAAATCCTGAGTTTCTTGCTCCAAGGTGAAAAAAGTATACCTCACAATAAAAAGCAACAGAGTAGATACGGAGAAGAACAGTAAGTCTTAAGCTGAGTAGCTCTCCTCAGATAAGCCGTGCGTGTGTCAGCTGTACCTGGCTTACTTTTCAGCAGTGCTGCTTCTCTTTCGCCGAAGGAAATGCTCTTGGCGGCGTGCCCACGATCTGAGTCGTTCTTCGCGCTTTCCCTTCTATTTTTTATTTCATTTTAAACATCGTGCAAAGTATTTGTAGCGGCCTATTCGACTCTTGGTGGTGGCCGGAGGAGCATGCAAGAGCGTTGTATTGATCATTTCTTTCGATAGCGACGCCGTGCATCGGCTCTCAATTTAGAACCGTCAAAGAAGCTGCAAATGCTTCTTAGTCATCTGGTAACGCTGCTCTAAGGACGCTACAGCTGCGGGGGGGGGGGGGGGGGGGGGGGCATGTACAGAAATGTCTTCGATAGCATCACGGGTGAGCAACCAGGTGAAATGTCTTTCTTCCATTCGCATGCCTCTTTTCTCCAGCAGACGCTTAGAAGAGGACGGCATGTTGGGAGAAAATGCAGAGGGAGAGGCAGAACCCTAACGAAAAAACCGCATGAGTCACAATAACCTCATATAAATTTCTCATACTAAACACATACAAATCTCATACAATCCCATATATTTCTCATACGTTGAATGATATCTGTATGAGATGGTATGAGATTTGTACTAGTTTAGTATGAGAAATTTGTATGCGGTTATTGTAACTCGTAGGGTTTTTTCACTACGAAAGGGAAGTATTGCCATCGCTGGCGCAAAAAAAGGGCTTACCGCGCCTAATTTAGATGGGCCCTTGCTGATTGAGAATGCGAGTCGGTTTCAAGCCAAGTATGCCTGTGGCGTGGTGAAAATAAAGTGCCTTAAGTGAGGTTTCGTCCCTTCACTGGAATTTCCTTGTCCGCACATTGCCTGGTGACTTACAGTAATTCTCAAAAGTAGGCCGCTTGCCTGGTTTCTTTCAGCGTCAAGTTGGGGTTCTTGTTTTTCATCGCCAGCGCTTAAAATGTCCTGAAAACGGAGTGAACTGCTTTCTTAATTCTACGCCCTGATTAAAACATTAAAAGGGGTCATCGTAAGACTTTGAAGGGAGCACTTTGGTTTGCACATTATTCACAAAGCCTGCACAAGGGAGCTAGTTCAACGTGGCTTCCTCTTTGACTTCCCATTGTCTCTGTAACAGCAGTAAATGGTTCTGGTATTGACTCAATTTTTAACGCAGTTGTCTTGAGACAAGCGCGGTCTACAAAATAAAAAAAAAAACGTGTAGATATTTCTATTTGGGCAGAATGCTTCTTTAAGCAAGGATACACTTTTGTGCCTTTCCTTGGATCTTTCGTATCTACATAAATTTATAGAAAAAAATTATTACCTCACGTGATAATAAAAGTTTAGTCTTATCAAGTTTAGCCTCAATAAAGTGATTCGGCCTATGAGGTACGCCTTAGGAGAAGGCAGCGGGTAATTTCGACCACCTGGGTTTCTTTAGTATGCACTGACATCGCACAGTACACGGTTACCTTGTGTTTCCTCTCTGACACAACGTAGCCGTCGCGGACAAGCCTAAAAAAAAAACAAAGTTTTTTGTTGCCCTGTTAAAACATTTTCTATGGTGTTGCACGGGCTCAGTACCTAGTCACGACAGACGCAGATCAGTCGTTATAAGGCAGGTGGCTGCGATGTTGCAAGTAATGATGTTGCTAAAAACGAAGATGCTTGTTGTTGAGACAGGTTCTGCTGTTAAAAGAATGTCCACTGTAATGCAAAATATTTTGTTACTTGTCGCCTGGGCTGATCGCACATCGATACCGTTCAGATACTCCAAGAAATAGTGCTAAAGAAAACACTCATTCCCTGCCTTTAATAAAGCTTATATCCTCGCTCCAGGGCTGTCAACTGCGTATCCCCGAAAGGAAAACGGCCATTAATCGTTTCCCCAAACTCCTCGCCACATTGCCAGGACCGGCTGCCCGGCCAGTTCTATAAGCGTAACCGACACAACGGTGCACTGTTCGTTCTTTCCGCTCGAAGCGGCCACCCCGAGACCGGATCGGAGCACGCCTGATTACGTCTCGATACACTAGGAACGCCGGGTCGATTCGTCAAACTTGTCGAACACGGCAGAGGAAGAGCGAGAGGGATGGAGACCAAAAGAAACGACTGAACGCACCCACAAATAAAGCGAAAAAGTGAGCGTACGCCTGATGCCGCTCTGGTCAGTCTGCTCCGTGGACGCTGTTGCTCCAAGGAAAACAGCCCTCTGAAAGCAGGCAAGCTGTACAGAGCACACAGAAGGAATACGCCAAGTGAAGAGAAAAGAAAAGGAGAAAAATATAAAGCGAAATCGCACTTGGCGTTGTGAGCATCCCGAGTGCCTCCCTTTTTCCCTCTTCCTTCCTATCTCCTGCGCTTTTTTTCCCCTTTGCTTTCTATCGGACGTCGTCCGTCGTTCCTTCACTCCCTATAGAAGTTCCAAAGACTGCGTATCGCTTTCGCTTTGCTGCGCGTTTTGTGCCCCGCTGGCCGGTGCCAGCAGTTAGTCCCTGTACTCTTCGCCGCATTCCTTGAAGAGGGAAAAGGGGAATGATGAAGAAAAAGAGTTTGAGGGGGGGGGAAATGGGGAGCAGGCAGAGTTAGTGATAGGGGAGGCTGGAAGGGAAGGGAGGCGATGACATCGTCGACGACATGCGTCGTGAGCGACCCAGACGACCAGCGTTGGTGGTCGCTGACAGCGGCTTCTTGTTCGCTGCTCTCACTGCACGCTGCGCCTGTCCCGTTACACTTGTATTTGCTTATTCTTTTTTCCTTCGTTGCCCCGTACTGCGATCGTGTTTCATAGAACGAAGGCACGCTTCATGCGCCGAACAGCATCGACAGTGGCGCCGCAGCCCCATAAAAGCAGCAGAGCATAACGGATGCTGCTGCAACCTCCCCCCCCCCCCCCCCAGCTTCCCTGTTTCCCGCAAGCCTTTCCCAGGGCTGTGCTGCAGCAGCCATAAGGATGTTGTTTGCGCTTCGATTTTGGTTTTGCTGTTGGTTGGTGTGGAAGTTGTTTTTTTTCTTTTTTCGATTTGTTTTCTTGCCTTCAGCACGACGAAGCGCGACCCAGAAATGATGTCGCCGATCAATACCGCTGTACGGAATCCGTTTCGGGACCGGAGAAGCTGCACGAGTTAAAACAACGAAGATGCAGCAGGGATTGCCTGAGCGCACGGGTGGCGCAATAATTCTTGGTCAGCGGCGCCGTCGAGTGAAATTAATCACCCGCTGAGTTCCAGCGTAACGTGTCTTCTTTGAGATATTACGCTGTGCGCTATTTTGTCTTTTTTTTTCGAGTGAATTTTTTATTTCTTGAGAGCGGTCATCAAGATGATTGCGGCGAAAATTCATTTCTGCCTAATGCATATAGCTGTTATATCGTTTTCTTTGTTCTTGTGTTCGTAAGTAGAACGATCCCCTCAAGTGGCATGCTGCGCATCAGTGAGACCAGAGCATCAGCAATATAGGTTGGTTTGGTTTGTGGGGTTTAACGTCCCAAAGCGACTCAGGCTATGAGAGACGCCGTAATGGAGGACTCCGGAAATTTCGACCACCTGTGGTTCTTTAACGTGCACTGACACCGCAATCAGCAATATAGGCCTGTCAACGAAGTTTACTAGGACACCTTGTGCCACTGAGTGGGGTGTATCTCCCTCAAGCTCACACTACTACTTTTCAGCAGTCTTTTTTCTTGCGCACCGCACAGGACTGGAATGGCCTGCCCACCGAAGTCGCTACAGTCATCGACCCCAAAATATTAAAACGGCTCATTGAAAACATCTCATATTGATCATCGACCCCAACATTTTCAAGCGCATCATCGAAAACATCTCATTAAGATTTTTGTTATACTTATATGCCCTGTAACGCCCACTCCCTCATGTAATGTCTCATCAGAGACCTTTGAGGAATAAATAAATAAATAAGTCTGAACTCATTGTCTAATTTTGTGCAGATGGGAGCAGCAATAATTCGTTTTTCTTCTTTTGCATTCGAACTTGTAATTTTCGATGATTCACCTCATTTGATCCACCTTTAAACGAAGTCCTCTCTGTTTCTCAATTATTTTCGGCACAATACGTTAAGGCATCGTCGTGCGCATGAGGTATATTAGGGGACAACAAGAGACTTTATTCTCTGCCTTTGGTTTCACCCAATTACTATTATGCATCATTCCGAGCGTACACACGACGCTCCTTATGCTCTGCGGATCGAACTGCAAACGAAGTTAGGTACTACCTCAGATTTTAAACAGGTGCGGGGTCTTGACTTACTGCGTATATAGGTATCTCCTATAGTGTTTTTTGAGTGACAGAATGGACATATCATGGACAGAAAAACTGCGGCCCGGGTTCTTTTAGAGCAAAGGCGCTGGGAGGGTTGGAGAAGGAGCGGACTTCACTTGATTACACTGAGCAAATGAGCGCCAAGAACGACCCTTCAGGAGTTTACGACCACCCTGTCGCCTCATTTGACGAACTGTTCATTTTGCGACATTCATTTCGCCACGGAAAGCGGCTAAATACATCTCACACAACTGAGCTGGTTGAGGGGAAAGCATTCAAGCACTTTTTTCGTGCTGCGGACGATTCAAAATGCCGAGAATTGTCTCCCTCTCTCTCTTTAATTTATTCTGCCAGGGTGTGTATGATGGTTCGTGCTCAGTATGTAGGAAGGTAATCGAATAATACACGAAATGCGCATATATATGTCGTATTAACGGCAATATAAAAGGGGATACGATTAACTGAGGGAGCACAACAGGCGTTAATTGGAGACCAAAGGGGACGGAAAAGCACAAAGATGAGCTCAAGAAAGTTTACCCCCTCCCCCCATCCCCCACTCCCCTTTTCTTTTTCGTGTTTTCGACAGCGATGTCGTCACCCTCCCACGGTCCTCTCCCAGGGGCCTAGCGTTAAAATCCCAGGAGGTTCGCACGCCACGTGGCCATGGCTGGCGAATGTTAGATGCATCCCCCCCCCCTCCCCCACCACTCATACAGGAACTGCAGCGCGTCTGTAAACTTCCCGTTGACTGTCTGCGGAAAGCCTAAATATAGGGCTGCCTCAATTGTCCCTTCTTGCCCACGCCACACGGGATAATATCACCTTTACACCGCTAGAGGACGCTGCCGTCGTAAAGTGAATTTAAACGTTGTGAATAGACAGAAATAGTGTGTAACAAGGCTTCAACGAGGCATATTATACCTCGTTGCAAGAGTCAAGACCTTGACTTTTTCAGAGCAGTTTTCTCGATGTCTGGAATTCCGACCAGACCCTCGCACACATGTAGTGTGGGCAGGATTGCATCCCGTTCGGCGCTCACCGCGTTGTTGCGTCCACGAGGATGGCACGCCACACTCCTAATGGACTCGCTTCGCAGATGCTAGAGAGCGGAAGAGGGGGTTTGGCTCTTCGCCAGCCAAAGGAGGAGAAGGAGAGAGAAAGTAAGACAACGGCGTAAGAAGAAGGGATTTGGCGGGCGGCGGCATAACGGAGGAGGCGGCAGAGGGGCCGTCCTCCTGCCAAGTTCGTGCCATTCCAGTTCGCGCTCCCTTAACCCGCTAAGTGATTGTGACACCGCCGCGCATCGCTCGGCGTGTTTTCTCTACCGCTCTTTCCATTGTTCTCTCGGGGCAGCAGGGTCGCTTGACCCCAGTCGCGTGTTTGTGCAACGCTGTTGCTGAGCGACAGCTCGGTCGTCGTGCTGTAGTAGTGTGTCGAGCATGCAGGGCAGCTCGTGTAGCGTGTAATCTGTTTGAACGAGCCTGGGTGGAGGGCGCTCGAATAGCCCGGTGGCAATTGGGGCTGCCAAACGACGCGATGGCACGACATTGCGCGGCGCGATAAGTGGCACCGCTTTGTCGCGGTCCTGTTTCGAGGGAAACGTGGTCTAGCACGGTGGCGAGGGATTGACCAGTCGTGTGCCTGGTCGAGGTAATGTCTACTCGTAGGTTAAGATCGACTGGAATAACTGTTTTGCTACAGGAACCCGCGCATCGACTAAAACGGCACTTTTGATTCTCCTTTCGGTATCCTCTATGCAAACAGGAATCATTTTCTTCCATTTTTAGGACCCCAAACTTACATAATGAAGCACGCGCGTTTAATTATTTGGCTGCGACAACCGCGTGATTTCTATGCATACATCTGTGTAAAACTGTAGATACGTCCTCGTGCACTCTGCGACGTTTGCGAGGTCCGGCGTGTAGTCTATTTCAAAGCTGTTACATTCTCTTCACAAAATCAAAAGGAAATAATTTTCATACTGTGAAGGGATATTTTTTCTTATTTCAGTTAGGAGTGGGTTCTGCGAACACAAACCACTTAAACATGGGCGCAAGGTTTCCCCTGGTCTCTGGTGCTAGACTTCTCTGAAGCAAATCCCTAGGGCAGCAAACTATTTTAATCCATCTTGTGCATTCGGAAAACACTCTGAGCCGTCTGTAGTTAAGTAGCCATCGTGCCATTAAAATTAAACGGCCTAAGCACTAAAAATGGTCCGGGAGCAAGTGTTTCGAAATCAGTGCTTGCAAGTGTTGGCCGAAACAACTCCGCTCGCTTGCCACCCTTAGCGAAAAATCCATATGAGTCACAATAACCTCATACAGATTTCTCATACTAAACTCACCCAAAACTCATACTAAACTCATACAATTTCATATATTTCTCATAAGTTTAATGATAATTGTATGCGATTAGGAGATTTGTACGAGATTAGTATGAGTTTAATATGAGAAATCTGTATGAGGCTATTGTGACTCAGGGTTTTTTCACTAGGCACGTCACCAGTTACGAGAGGTTCCGAGCTTAGACTTATATGCAATGGTTCAAGTGACCACTAAATACTGGGTTATTTTGTAAGTTGTACTCAAAAATTTCGAGAGGTGTTTTTGTACGCTCAGTTCTCACTGAGTTTGCAGCAAAGCGCAAATAGAGCTTGATGATTAGACAATTGTTTCACACAAATTACCGAATAAATTTCAGTATCTACAAGGGCAATATTGTATTGCAAACTTTAAAGTCAAGAAAATGAAATACCAGCCCCGCTTTAAAATCTTCTTTATCGGCAATGTGGTTCGAAATATCGAATGTCACAAGTGCGCACTTAAAAGCCCGTTGAGTTTGCTCTTCCGGCGTTGCACATTCAGAAAATTCACCTACTACGCGTCTTATGCATGAAAGACAGACGTGGTGTGTATATTTGATAACGCAGGAGTAGTTATGATTTTGAGCATAGTACCACGCGTAAGGGCTCCACTGTATGATTATGCAATGCCGGAAAGCAAGCTTAACGAACTTTCAAATGCGCGCATCTATGTCATTAGATATTTCGAGCCACACTGACGATTTAGTAAATTTAGAAACGGCACTCGGGTCCTTCGATTTCGCAGCACAATATTGCCGCTGCAAATAAAAATTAAAACAAAATTTTAGTTGCTTCAGCTAATTAATCGTCCAATATTTCAGTCCTATCATTTACACGACGTTCGTCTAACTCTGAAAGCTACCTGCACAGATCGTGCAGACGTATACATTACATATTGAGGAATACAAGCTTCATCATCATCATCATCATAATCAGCCTGACTATACCCACTGCAGGGCGAAGGCCTCTCCCATATTTATCCACTTAGCCCGGTTCTGTGCTAGCTGCATCCAAAGCTTGACCCCTGCGAACTTCTTAACCTCATCCGCCCACCTAACTTTCTGCCGCCCCCTGCTACGCTTTCCTTCCCTTGGAATCCAGTTTCTTACCCTAAGCGACCATCGGCTATCCTCTCTTCGCACTACATGTCCTGCCCATGCCCATTTCTTCTTCTTAATTTCTACTAGAATGTCGGTAACTTAAGTTATTTTTCTGACCCACTCTGCACGCTTCCTATCTCTTAATGTTACCCCTACCATTTTTTGTTCCATAGCCCTCTGGGTTGTCCTCAACTTAAGTAAAACTCTCTTGGTTGGCCTCCACGTTTCAGCCCCATAGCTTATAAACGGCTAACAACAACAACAACAACAACAGCAGCAGCAATAATAAAAAAGAGATCAATCTGTAGCTATTCGCCTTTCATGCGCTTGTAGCCATCCCTGTATGTATGTAGGTCAGGCGTACCATAACACCTTAGTGATACAATAGCTTCATACAACACGCTTCCTGTGCGTGGTAAACTGTGGTCGGAACTGACGCCGCGACTGTATGAGAATGACACGAGAAGTGGGCTAATTGTTAGTGATGGAAGTTCCGAGCAACGATGACGTACCGCTAGCCTTGACGCCCGAAGAGCTGGCCGCCTGCGTATTTGGAACACCTTGCGAAAGGACTGCGGCACTTGGAGCCCTTAACCATAGACGACGATAACGCAGCAAATCGGCGACCTAGAAACACACAAGTCAGACGCGCACAGATTTTTTGACATTTAAAACAAAACCTCACTTTGTGTCTGCCTTCCTAGTATCCCCTAGTGAAAAAAACCTGAGTCACAAAAACCTCATACAAATTCTCATACTAGACTCATACTAATCTCATACAAATCTCATATATTCTCATACTAAACTCATTCATCATATGAGAAATATATGAGAAGTAATGAGATTTGTATGAGTTTAGTATGAGAAATCTGTATGAGGTTATTATGACTCATACGGTTTTTTTTTCACTAGGGTCAAACCACGTGCGAGGTTTACGCGTTTTTGAATCAGGGCCCGAAAGGAATGGCGACCGCGCCAAAAACAAAGGCATGTCTGGGAGGATGCAGAGACGGATGATGATGAAGGCGACTGCCCTTGGCAGCGTTCAGGGCACGTGCCGTACCTTTTAGAGTGGCATACACTTTCCAACCTAACCACTCCCACCTCCCTTACAAACGCCTACGAACTGTATACCTCATCGGTTCTGCTGGAACCGTGCGCGAAGAAAAACAACGCCCCCTTAAGCCTTCCTCTCCATCTTGTCCGCTCTCTTTCTCATATTCTGTGCTTCTCCGGGCCACCGCTCTCTCCTTGGAGCGGCCGGCGGAAAGGTCTTAATCTGGGACCCAGAAGGAAGGGCCGGACTCGATGTTTACACAAGCGGTTGCTGCTTTGGACGTCGGTCGGTCGGTCGTTTGGCCGGCACCGCAACGGCATGAGTCTCTTCTGCTTCTTTCACTTCCTCTTTCTCTTCAAACCTGCGTCCTTCTTTTCTCCCCCCCCCCCCCCTACTTTTCCCACTCTCTTCATCACCTCTTTCTGTGGTGCAACCCGCGTTCTTTTCGATCTTCCCTTGCTGTGTACGAAGCGAACGGCGGACGCGGGGAATGCATCGGCGAGCTAAAACAACGTCGGAATTTTGCTGCTCTACAGCGCGTTGCAATAGCGTGGTGTGCATTCGGCACATTCTGTAGTGGTTTTGCTCCTAAAGGTCTTTCTCAACTGGCACTCATAGGCCTGCTAATAGTATTGCTACCGGTTCTGGTATTGCCGCCAGCTCATACGTCTGTTACACTCGTAATCATAATCGTTATGATCTGCCAAGATGACTCGACTGCAGGAGCAGGCCTTATCATAGTGACTTCCATTTGTAGCCTATTTGCATCAGTTGTGCCCAGGTTTTTCAGTGAAAGTCCCTAGATGCATGTTAGATGGAAGGTCAATGAAGACAGTGTTTTACGTTAGGCAAACATGCTACCATTCAGGTGATCTCCACCGCAAAAATTTCGAGCAATGGGGCGATAAGCTATTTTTTACCAGAGGATAAAACAGGCGACCAGACACAGTTAGCTGGTTTCTCAAGCATAGCCGCAGTGGTCTTTCGCTTTTGTCGGAACTTTGGGACTTATTCAAAGTATATTCTTCGTAATGATCTTATCGCATTACAGGAGCATTAATCACTTACTGCATCTGCATGTGATATTGCAAATCCATGTTTCGGCTTTAAGCTCCTTTTCTGCATGCCAGTCTGTTGAGCGTTCTCGATTCCATTTTCTACTCACGGGTTTATAATGACTAGGCAGACTCATTAAACAGAGCTGGTAAATCGTGCTCACTAAATATTTTCACCATTTTCGTGCGTTCGAGTTAATTTAGGCTGAATATATATTCTCATATCCCGCTGTACTTTTTCTATAACTGAACCTTACATTAGTTATTTTTTGGTCAACATTGCTGGGCTCCTATAAATATTTGAAAAACTACCATCGTCACTACTGTAGTTACGACATTTGTTTGCTGCGGCTAATGATGCTGTTACTAATGCTAGTAAAGTTATTGTACCGGTGATACTGCTGTAATAGTGAAGCTGATCTTGACTGCTTGCATTACAATCAGCAGTTACAGCAACAGTAATACTACGGCTAATAACATGGCGTTTGAATATTTCACTATCACGCAACTTTAATAGTTAACGGACGGAGTAGGGGTCAAGAGTGATGGCGTGTCTACAACCGTTGACGGTCGAGACTGGAAGTAGTTCAAATTTTATTGTTGCATCCTTGTACGACACTCTTCCTCAGTTGAGAAATAAATCTCTTGCAGTGTTTCTGTCTGGCATTATGATAACTTTTATTCAATTTAGATGGCTAGTTAACAAGCGCATTGAGTAAGCAAAACTTCTGACGAAGTCAGCAGCGTGAAGATTTTTTGGAATAAACGTGCTTTCCCTTACAAAAATGAGTATGATAATTTTATGCGACGTTTTTGGACAATATATGATCATAGAAGTTATTGATCGTCAATAGAATGCTTTTAGAACACATATGCTCTATGTATGATCATCTTTCCGATAATTGGCCACCAATATTCAGTACAGTTTATTTTCATACAATGTATTTTTACCTCCTATGATTGGCTTATTGACAACGTATATGGCCACCGTATTGACTGTGTTCCGATAATTGGCCACCATTATTCCAAAGAATCATGTTCATACAAAGTACTCATGCCTTGTTTTATGCTACCCATATTTTAAGTGTTGAATAATAATGTGTATTTTAATCACTGTTCACATGCTTGTAATATTCTGTGAAAAGTGAGACTTCAAAAGAAAGAGATACAAATTCATACCTATATAAATTCATATATACAGATATAAATTCATACATAAACGCTTGAAACATAAGAACTTGGTTTCCTACGACAACAATGACATGGTGCTTTCGATGTAGCATCCAGATCAATATTTATCATAGTGTCACCTAGAAAAGAAATATACATGCTCAAAACTTTTCTGCCAGTGTCACATGATTTGTGCTAGCATAACACGCATCTCTTCACTCAGCTGCTGCTAAGTAGCTGACTCTTGCTATAAACCACTGGGGATTCAAAATTCTTCCCATCCTTCTTTTCTTCGTACGCGAAAATACGTTTGTGTCTGGGTTCGGTTCAGACAAATCACCGCCACCTGTCACTTTAGTTTGTTCTCATCTGATCACGTCCCTTCGGCCTGTTTTAGCCCTCACATATCTTTATTGTGGCGGAGACTGCAAGCCTATTCATTAGGCGCATTCTTGCTGCTTTCCCACCCGCTTGTCAGTGTCAGTGAGTGTACGAGCGCCGCGAATTCTCTCCGCCCCCCAACGCACCCCTCTGAACAACGAGCGCATTTCCTCATTAGTTAATTAGGTGTCCGGGAAGCGAGTAAGCGATGGGGAACGACACTGGTCCCAATCTGGACAATCGCGTTTCGTCGGCGGCCAGATCTGCCGATGTCGCTGCCATCTCTTTTTGGGCGAAGAACTTTTGCGCTGAGTGCGCAGTCGAAATGAGAAATGTTCTTCTAACTGTCTTTGTTGTCATGCCGAACAAAATGGATAGCAGAAGAGGTAGAGAGAGAGAGAGAGACAGCGACAGTAAAAAAGAAGGCCTACGTTTCGGTAGACTGGCCTGTCTGCCTGCTCCGGTAAAACTGTGCAGCATTAGTAAGTCTACCCACCAGTACCAGCCACGGCCCTGTGTTCGCCCGCGTGAAACTTGGATCACGCATGCGTTGAAGTCTTCTGAAGAAGCACACGACACTGCGATACCGGCGAGCAGACGTAACTGAATCCCGAGACACTTATAGAGACATTTAGCATAGCGTAGGCGTATACGAGTTCACCGGGCTCTTCCAACGTATGCAATGACCACAATTTACCGTATACCCAATTGCACTGCTCGCACGCAACGGGTAAATGTCCATGCAAGTACGTCTGCACTACGCTAAACATGTCCCGTTTTTCTTCAAACTTTAATGACTGATTTACGCTATCTCAATGCGGTAGCCAACGAAATTCAGGGCTACTTTTTCGCGATGGCCTCGCCCCACCCTGCTCTACCCGCGTCGTAGTGCACGGTTTCGCGAGCGTCGCAAAAGCGTGAGACGAAGCGTCCCTGTGGATCGCCGTCTCGTCTCCGATCTCCGAGCCGAACGCTGCAGCACCAGCGGCATCGTCGTCGTTGAGGCAATTACGGCCGCATTGATTGAGTCGTCGGAGCGTAGCGAACTCCCGCACAGATTCTCCCGGTTTCCCAGGCTTTTTCTCCCTCTCTTTTGCGTCCTTGGCATGTGTCCCTTTTCTTCTTGTTTCCCCTATACCCCATTCCTTTGCTTCGCGAAGCTTCTGCCATCGGCAGCATTCGTGGACAAAGGAGCACAAACGCCGAACCCGCCCGTTCGCTGACCATTTTGTTTGAGCTTCGGTTTCATCTTGTCGCGCTATAGAGTTGTTGCCGCACTTAGAAGCGAGTGCCTCATTTCGGACTGCCGAATATGGTATGTCTGTACGCCTCACTTTTGCGTCTGTTGCTTCGTTTCCGTCCTCGTCGAGTGCGCGTTCCGACGGGGAGGCTAGCAATATAGGAATCAGTCGGGTTGCTTGTTGTTTCTCTTAGCTCTTGTCGACAACAAAGAAGACCATGCTTTGCCCTTGAAGGCGGTCTTCTCCAGAGTGCCAGTTCCCTGTGTGTGATTGCCGAAGAGAAGATTGACGGCGTCGTTTATAAGATGCTGCTCTGAAATTAGGTAATTTTCGCGAAGATGGCACTCAACTTGCTACACAACGCTGGTCTGGGAAAAGCTTAGATTGCAAGGGTACGATTCAGATGAAGCCTCAATCTCGTTTCGGGCGCTTTTGTCAGCTGCGGTCTCGTAGTCGATTTGGCAGTGTCTTGCATTTTAAATCGTAAAAAACGAGCAGCTCATTCTATATGTCTGTTTGTTTTGATCTAAGAAATAGTATACCGACTGAGAATAGAGCAAAAAAGGATTAACGTGTGTGCCGTTATGTAACTTTCGATAGAATGAATGTTTACTGCGCTATCTCTGTGTAGCTCATTCCGACCACAGTGTCCTGGTTTTTTACATTTCAAAACGCGCAATTTCATAACAATTCAGACAGTACGTTTTACGATAACACTGTGAAGATGGAAACTGGGATGGAGAAGCGGCAGTCTTATACGCATAAGGCATTTCATGAACTCTTCATAGGAAGCTGTGTCATATGCGATTATACCACAAGCTAATAGTTTGCAGGGCACAGCCTGCGAGGTGAAGGTCAGGCTATAGCCTGTCACACATTGCACTTTTTCCGCGACCTGTATCACATGCTCAATTAGTGTGAGCTATTTTTTGAAACTTATATCGAGCATTTGTTTTCCCTGTTGCCCCAGAAAAATAAGGTATTAACGAACGTGCACCTCGCTCAGAAGAGCAGAGGTGCATGTGACACTTCCTTAAGTCGGGATTACAGTTCAGTACTGTGGAGACTACCTCGTTCATCGCAGTGACTCTGCACTGCAAGAGAGTGTTTAACGACAAAACCACCGGAAAAAAAAAACATGGGCACGTTAACCAGGCTAACCTAGTTCGGAATAGTCGTTTCCTTATTAGGTCTAACTATGTCTATTAGTGCGAATATGTTACAGCCCCATCGGTGGAACGTTTTCGAGTAAGGTTGCTGGTTATAAGTTCGATGTGTGTGTTGTGTGTGTGTGTGCGTGTGTGTGTGTGTGTTTTCGGGAGCTGTAACAACTGAAGCCGCGGTTTGAAGGCATATCATTAGAGCAACATAAGTCGTCAGTTCGAATGCCTACCGCGAACTAGCCTCTAGTTGACTAGAAGGTGTATGCTACATGCAATGAGAAATCGTACGATACCGCTCAGAACGCTTTGCGACGAAAGGCTGCATCACAATTCCAGTATGAAAACCTGGAAAACTTCCGACACATGAGGGTCTGTTATTTCTGTTTGGTTTGTGGAGTTTAACGTCCCAAAGAGACTCAGACTATTATAGACTCTGTAGTTGAGGGCTCCGGAAATTTTGACCACCTGGGGTTCCTTAACGTGCACTGACATCGCACAGCACACGGACACTCCGTTTCACCTCCATCGAAACGCAGCCGCCGAGGCCGGGATTCGATCCCGCATCCTTGGGAACAGTACTCAAGCGCCTTAACCGCTGCACCACCCCGGCGGGGCAGACGGACACATATAGACGAATGACATGTGCAGCATGGTCATTGAAGTGGAGAATTGCTTGTGCTGGTGCCCTCGGTCGCGGATGGTCTGCATGCATCCAGTGATCCACCGTGTATGCTGGGCATACTGTGTATGTCTATGGCCGCTTGATGACGTCATCTTATTAAGGGGAAAGCCTTTATTGTCTCATACTGTCGTTAGCAGCCGTATCGGCAAATGTGTCCACGCTCGTGAGCGAGAGTTAAAAATAAATTCATAAACCTTGTCTTCTACCGGGAAATCGAACCTCCATCATTTGAATCCCCAGCCCAACGCTTTACCACTGCGCCACATCGAGGAACAATCTTCATAATTCCCCTTGTCTACAGTGAAAATGATAGCGGGATTCCGCGAGTGGATGAATTCCCTGTGAATTTTCTGTAGACCACGCCGTAAAGGAAGGGAGGAAGGTGGGAGTGAGAAAAGAGAGGAAAGTAGAGGTGCCGTAGTTGAGCGCTACGATCCACCGCGCTATAATGGCTTTCACCTCATCGCACTTTAGTGGTCCAAAGTGCCCTCTAGAATTTTTTTTCCTGCCATTTGAGGAATTATATGGATCATTTTGAGAGCATAGACGCTGACGTCTGCTTGTCTCGTAATTTGGATGAGTAATGTTGTTCACATTAAAGCGGAACCTGTAAAGAACGCACAAAGCCAGGGTGCGATGTGATGCCGACATGTCAGGACAGCGATTCAGTGTACCGGGGCTAAAAGAGGATTCCTAACGTCTTCTCTTGTGTGTGCGTGTTTCTTTCTTGCGTTCAGAGGCCTGACAGCGGCTTCTCGTCGTCGGCTGCTGCAGGATTACGAGGGCGAGCCGGGAGTTGAGAAGTTGGAAGGAGGAGAGGGAAGGTGAGGAGAGGGTGATCTACCAAGGTACGCGCGGGGGACATTCGATGCGTGGACCGGGCGATGTCCTGCGGCGCGAAAATCGACGCACGCTCTGATCGATGCCTCATCGACCGCTCTCCGAGCGGCGGTGATCGGCGGACGCGGGGACACACCCGTCCCTCACTGTTCAACACACCGCCGCCCGACCCTTCTCACAATCCGCTACCTGCTTTCGCCTGTCCATGGCGGCTGTCGAGACCCCTGTCTGCGATCAGCGGTTGGCGCGTAGCGTCGCCCATCGCCTGCGACATTGTTTGGAGGTGTGGGGCTCGAAGGTGGCTGCTCTGTGCACCCCCGCTGTCAAAAGTTCGTGGAATGCAACGCTACTGGAAAATTACTTTCCTTGCACCCTGCGCGCACTGCTCTTGTTATAATGATAGATTGGGTAGGATTCATCGTCTATTCCGAGCTGCAAAACCTCAAGCGATCGAAATTAGCACGCGGGCCTTCACTATATGCCCCGACGGGGTGGTGCAGTGGTAAGACGCCCGACTACTGTGTCGAGGTACCCGGGTCCGAACCCGACCTCGGCGGCTGCGTTTCGATGGAGGCGAAACAAAGAGGCGTCCGTGTGCTGTGCGATGTCGGCGCACGTTAAAGATTCCCAGGTGGTCGAAATTACTCCGTAGCCCTCTACTACGGCTCCTCTTTCTCTCTTTCCACTTTCACGCCCACCTTCCTCCCTTCTCTTACGGCGCGGTTGAGGTGTCCACAGAAAACAAGTGAGACAGTTACCGTGCCTTTCCCTCCCTGATAATCAATTAGTCAGTCAGTTCACTATACGGGATCCCTCGCAGTACATTTTGCTTTTGCACATTAAATTCCATGTATCATATATAGAAATACCGATTTTTATATTTCGTGTACTCAGAACTAGACTGCGACTCGATGACGTGGTGGTGGTAGTGGTTATTTATTGTATATACAAAAGGAAAGAAAAGATGTTTGCCAGCCCCGGTATCTGCTATCTGATATCTGACGCACCTGAACTGGGGCGGCGGAAATAAAGGGATAACGAGGAAAAGGTAGAGGAAATCGGGAATTGTTTTCGTCAATGCTTTCTAGCGCGATGTACATACGTCTACAACTGTGCCTTACATGAAATGAAGGTAGCGACGGCGCCTTGTTTTTTGCAGGACATTTGTATTAGCGAAATACCGCGGGGGCTTGAGATGCATTGCGCCTTCGCGATGGAACACTCAGTGACGTCATCACTTCGAAATCCATATATTTGCCAGTCGTTGTCAATACAACCCAAGATTGTCCATTTTTTATATTCACATATCGCACCTAATTTGGAAGGCTCTGAACACCATGCTATATCGATGAAAGGTTTTTGAACATCAAGTTATCCATATAAAAATTAACTGAACCCAGCAAATAATTGCACCATCGCCGACAACGTACGAAAGTGACCAACGCCACCTTGGCGGGAAATTCAAATGTACGCACCGGTGACGCGGAATGCCACTAGTTGTTGACTTTAGCCATGCCGTCAAATGATGCCGGTAACTGAACTGGCAAGTACAATGGGTGCTGTGAAGGGCTTATATTGGTGGTGGCGCTCTAATAGCATGGGTACTTCCAAAGGTTTGTAAATAAGCCTATTGTATACTACGCAGTCGCTTTATACAAACCAGGGAAAGCATCGAAGTGTTCGATTGCTCTGAAATAAGAATGTACGTTCTCTTCTCACGTGCGGATGATTTCTATAGCACTTAAAAGAAGGACTTCCCGGCAAGACTTCGGTACAGTTATCGAAGAAAATCCTTTCCACATAGCGGGCGATGTGTCTAACAGAACTATAATGTTGAACGCTTCATCGAGCGCTTTGACCGACAAGACTGATGGCGTTTGTCCTCAGTTTAAAGGTGGTTAAGATTTGCTAGCGCAGAGTGTGCCAATAATCAGTAAGCTTATCCGCAAGCATACGTCTTAAGTAAGGAAGTCCCATTTTCAAACGAAATTGTACTTCTAATATACGATATGAAACTTCAGTGGACACGATATCATAGGGCAAGCTAAATCTCTCTGATATCTAAAAATGAATTACAAGTTGTTCATGAAAAGGTTCAACCGGCAACAAGAAACGATTTCGACACCCCACATACAACTGGAGCAAAGGTGCACATGCCGTTACCTCCATTCCTTGCGCTAAAATGCGTTGTGAGAGGGCCTGCTGTTTCCACTCCGGAAGAACACGTGCCCCTTGCCTCGAACGATCGGCGGAATTGGTGTCTGACACGCGACCCTTTTTCCAAAGCAAGGGCGCGTGCACCAAAGGTGGGAAAGTGATGCTCTAACATGGACCGCCACAGCGTTTCTTGAGACTATGAAATTTGTAAAGAAAATGGCGTGTGTTTAACCATGCCGTATACAGAGTCTAGGACGTACTTCGTGCCTCTCCTCCAAAAATTATAGATTTGTTCTGAAAGAAAGCGAAAAAAAAAGGTGGTGGTCTTTCACTAAGAGTTTCTCACGCTCCTACATCACTTCCCTAGTACAGTGACTTGGTAAGTCGGCCCATAGAATATTCTCTCTTCGCGGCAAACCATTTTAGATGTTCACTTTTCAGTCCCTACCCCTTCAAGAAATCTGTGGGGACAACTAATTTCGATTTTTAGCCATTCGAGTCGCAGGGACAAAATTAAACCCGCGACTGCTCTAAAGACTGCATGATTCAGCTAACAGACTCGCTAATATGCATTTAGGGCTCTCAGATGTTTCAGTCACCTGTCGCCTGCTCAAAACTATGGGTATGCTGCCAAAGCATATCTGTCATTCTGAATTTTGGCTTTCCTCTGGGTGGACTTTCTTTATGATTCATCTTCCCACCTCAATTACTGTCATCTTTTTTTTTTTTTCGGAGCTCTAGGAGCTGTTAACTATCCACTTCAACAAAGTTCTGCCGAGCAAGCGCTTTTGTTGTCAAGTCGAAGATTCCGCTTTCATTCCTGTATTGCTCGGTCTATAAACGAAACAGCATCCAGGAAAAGAGTAACAGAATCAACGGTAACAACTGCATTCAGTTCCAAGCGAACAACTCCCTCATCTTTCATAGTCCTTCGGGCGTGCGGCAGGGGCGCCCGCGCTTCAGCATTGCCAGCTTCACGCGTCGCTCGTCTAGCCAAGATTGGGGAGTAACAAGAAGCAGAGCGGGAAGCTCGGGGAGAAAAAGCCATGAAGGAGGGATGGGGGCGCCGAAGATCGCCACGGCCCACCGGACACAGGACACGCGCACCAGGGGGTAAAAGAAGTGCGGAAGGAAAAGGGATGAAATGGGAAGAAAAGGGATGTAGGCCTTCCCTTGTCGTCGTCGTCGCCGTCCCTGACCGAGGTGCCGGCGTCGATGATGGGACGACGGCAGCGCGCGCGTTCTGCTGACGGCGCGACAGCAACCGTGAAGGCTATAGGGGAGAAAGGGAAGGGAAGGTATTGAAGAAAAAGGAGCTGCACCCTGACTCTTGCAGCTCTTCTTACCTACCCCCCCCCCCCTCCTTCCTTTCTTGCTGTCGATTTTCCGCGGCGTTTCACCCCCTGACATTTGCTCGTCTTCGTCGGTGGCGTCGTCTTTCCCGGTAGGGAAGAAGGAAGCGTCCCAGTGTTCCACTTGCTTTCCCTATTCCGCTGTCTTCGGACGGTGAACGGCGGGCTGCACGCCTGTCGAGGTCTTCTCGGTCGTCTTGCGCGTCGGCTTTGTATATGTACAGTCGCAAAGGAAAAGAATGGCTGACTGCTCTGCTGGGCACCGGAGCGAATCCTTTGACGACCGCAAAGAGGGACTCTTTGGAAAGAGGGAAAATGAGGAAAAAAGGGAGGCGAGTAGTACTCTTTGATACGGCTACCACTTCGCTGGTTATGGGTTTCGTATACGGCGGCGTGCATGCAGTCAACCCGAAGCGCCTCCCGCATGCTTCGACGCGCCGAATCAGTCTATAAACTCGGAATGACCGGGAAACGAAGTTGGAGGGTTATTTCAGGGGATAGTTCTTCGCGAAGCGTAAGCGTGTATAAGTCCTAGCTGGGCTGTAGCGTGGGAAAGGTAGCTATAAGGGAAAAAGAAAAAGAAATGGTGGGCCAAATCTCCTCGTCACTACATTGCGCTTGGCTTGTTTCTTTTTTCCTTCTTCTTTCTATTCAACGCATACTACGAGTGGAACAGGACGGAATGTGCGATTAAATCGTTGCATTCAAGTCTCCATAGCAACGTTCGCGTTGGTGCGGCTTGCGATTTCGTCCTTCGTATTCGAAGTACTAAGCGTCCTGATTTAGTTCCGAAATTTCGTGAAATTGTCTATTTCATTGCTCGGAAGTAAACGAGGGCCTGCTGCTGTGTCTATGAATATGTCTAGTTTACATAGATGTCCAGGTCAATGCAAATCCGTCTACTAAAGCACACGTCAAGACTTCATGCGATGGAAGTCATTCGATAGTCCTCCAATAAGTCAGGATGGTAGCCCAAAGTGTTTCTTTTTCATGTTTAAATTGTTTAACTTATTTCCCTAAGGCTTTTTGGTCGTCTATACGCATTCACCCTGAGCAGCAAAAAGCCGTTTTGTATTCGTGACTCTTGGTAGGTCCCTTAAAGAAGACCCGCAACCGCCAACGGCACACGGAGACTACCGTAACACTGCAAGCATTGGACTCTCGTGTTTAAACAAAAGCCTGCTTTGAAAATATTGCGGGTGTATTGCAATCTGCGACAAGACAGCTCGTCGACTCTGTGGCTAATTTTACAGATTTGTCGATGTAGCTTAATTTACGTATAACGGCGCTCGGTGCAGCGCCATGCACTAATCGCAGAGAGCACTCTAGATACGTGATGTCTTGAGCACACTGTTAGTGGTTGAAGGCGAACGAATGATAAAAATTATCTGCTTTGTCATTCAGAAGGAAGCAAGTGTTTCTTATAATTCCACCATAAACTAGTTAAATGTTTTTATCTGTTGCCTGCAAGCAAATTATTTGCCCCCCCCCCCCAAAAAAAAAAAAAAAAAAGTGTATTTGTTGATAGTCTACATACCTGCTATAGCAGTCTCTGTATGGATTATTTCGGGACGTTTTAACACGTCCGTTAAGTCATAGCAAAATCTTTCGAGACTCCGCTTCGTGGGGAACGATTTCTGAAAATTACGCAGCAAGAAAATGAGCAGAAGCAACTAGAATCCTCACAAGCATTCACTGTTTCCACTCATTCGAGGCCTCAGAACTGTACACGGTATTCTCCCGCCGTACCCACTTTGTACATCTCCCCGACGGCCTCTATCGCCCGTACCCACTTTGTACATCTCCCCGACGCCCTCTATCGCGTACTGCCTATCCCTCCTACAATCTTTATAGCCGGCCCGAACCACAGCCGGAAGCAATCTTCTTAGCGTCAGCCGCCACATCCCTGGTTGCTCGTCTACCCCCCGCTGTGTGGATCAATCTCGGATCATTTAGGGCGTGCACGAAGTCCGGAGAGCGGCTGGTTTTAGACAGAGCAACGCCGTAACCGTTTTTGACGCACTGTTGCTTATATTTTCCTTCCTTGTCTTGCAAGGCGATCGATGTAAATAAAAACGTATCGTCAAAGTAAAACACCATAACCTGATGCTGCGCTTCAGCGGAAAGGAAAGAAGGGGCAAAAAATACCGCAAAACTTTCGGGAAACACTGATTCTTTGATTCCGGGAAGATCGTGGAGTGAAGGAATAAAGCCAGTTTCGAGGTTGCCCTAATGCGCTCTTCTTAGTCCTGCTTGTGCGTTTGCGCGATTCTGTTGTTATGTGGTGAGGCGGTTGAAAAACTTTGTTGGGGCCTTCGACGTCTTTGTCGTGACCCGCGTGGCCGACCGCTTTGTGCGGCGGCCGAGCACGTTCCCCGCAAAGTGCTTTCACCGCGCTACTCGGGCCACTGATCCGGACGGACGGGTGTCTGATGGATTGGTTCGCTTTGATCTGCCTGCCGCCTACCTCTAAGAAAGAGGATGAGCAAGGAACGGGGTTTTGAGACGTGCCAACCGCGTCTCTGTACACGAACGGCCGTGTGGTGCTCTGGGTATATATTACCGGAGACAGCACTGCGCTCCGGTGGTTAGGTTTGGGTGCCCTTGTTGTCCCTGTTAGCTTGGAAACATTTTACCGTCGGTGTTGGAGATTTAAAAACTTCTAAAGGGCACTTAAGCCTACTTACGGGCTGCGCAATGCGAAAGCATTTCTCTCCTGTCGCTGGCCTGGTTGTGCACCTGTGTCCACACTTCAATGCGTTGTGACGTACACAGAGTTCTGCAAACGCCTGGCGTGTTCAGATATGTCGAGACATGCAGTGGTGCCCTCTACATTGAGCTATTATGTCAGACACTGTAAACTTGACTACGACTAGCTATGACTGTGACTAATCATGACTAGCAATAACGATGACTAACAATGACTATCAATTTCCTACTGTGACTATAAATAACCATTAATAAACTAATTACCACGAGTATGATGAATAAAATCTTAATTGCTACGATTAATTATATATGATTTATTTCATTATTATCAATCTCTGGATGATCGACAGATGTGAAGGACGTTTTCCGATCACACTTTCTTCTCATACGAAGCATTAGGAATGAAAGGCTTTCGCTATAAAACTTTGAGCAATCGCATGTACTGTCGCATCAGTTTTGTGCCAGCTTTTAAGCGGATCATGTATTTACTTCTTCATTAGCCACGTGACCCCCCTCCCCCTCCCCTACCCTCCAGTGATAGCCCTATACTTCCCAAGAAACGGCTTCATTTAGGGTTATTGTTCCCGTCGCTATAGAGAGAAGTTGATTTGAGACGAACGCAGAGGGGTCGGCGCAAAAACCACGACCACCACGAGAGCAAAGAAACGAGAAACAAATCATAGGGTTATCAACACTCGCATGCATAAGTCACGTGGATAATTCCAGGTGGATAATGCCACGTGGATAATGTCACGTGACCTGTTGGTCTTTAATATGAATGGAGCTCAAACTGTATTGGTCACGTGATCCTGCAATTGTGATGACGTCATTTAATGCTACAACCACAAAGGATCGCTTGGAACCGAGACGTAGTGACTGACGCTGCAATAATGAAAGAAATGTTCAATTTCACTGCGAATTTTGAAGCCATGCATTGCTGCGACAAGACGACAGAATTTAACGAAGAGAAGCTTAGGGGCCGGCCTGAATATTTCGACTCGTGCTTGCAGGCTTAGCCAAGAAAAGAGAAAAAAGTTTCAGTATGAAGAAAGCGATGGGATAGAACGCGCTGCGACGCGTTTTAGTAATTGTGTTTCCACTCGCGTCAAATTTTCTTGCCCGGTTACTTTGGTTTTTTTTCACAGAACCGACGACAGCAGCTGGTCCTTGAGTTATGCTTTATCGCCGAAGCGCTTTCGATTGATCTCAAACACCGCACCAAAGCACGTGTAATAGTTTAAAACATCTACAAATTTATGCACGCTCCGTACACTTTTTTCAAAGCTGGAGTAGTAGCCTCAGTAAAGAACGTCGTTATTAAACTGGTTGTGAGAAAGAATGACGGAGACACTTAGAGCACCAAGATGTGCCACACGTGACATCCAACAGAGGATATACATGCAATATTCTTTTTTTAAAAGAAGAAAAGGGTGAGGAGGAAGACGTGTCAGTGAGCCAACAGGAAATATTTGAAACAGCATCTCACTAGGCAGCATATTTCACGTGATCTGCGATACTGCTGAGGATGATGTCTGATCCTTAGCGACTTTTATTTTTATAGCTGCGTTCTTTCGTTTACTCTCCTTGCATGCTTAGCTTTTAAGTTTTCCTTCCGTACGCGGGAATATTCAGAGTCATACTCCTCTCCTAAAGTCGTGACCTGCGAAAATGTCGCCCTGCCCTGGCAAATATTTCTGCCAGTAAAGTGATTCACGGGATAGGTCGGTCACTCAAGAAGTGTTTCTCTACCTTACCTCATCAGCAGTCGGGTTTGAAGTCAACCGTTTCAGCATTAATTTTTGAGGATTTTGTATGCTTAGACAGCTGTAGGCGCGGCCAGTGTAATAGAAACCTCTAATTATGGATATCTGACTCTGGCTGCTTCACTTGTTTTTTTCGGTGGTTTCTATCTAACCGTAAATTGCACACTCCTTTAACTATGCGCTTTACTATACTCTTTAACGCACTATATTATACCGACGTGCGTTGCACGTTAGAATTAATAAATACATCAGAACGGCATGAATATCGTTTCGGCTTATATCGTATGCGTGAATATTTATTATCTAACTTTACGCGTCCTTTCCGGTCGAAGTGACCTACACTAAGTCTCAATAGCAGTCCATAAGCGCAAATTATAGACAATCGAGAAGGAGTTAAAGTTTATTGCATAAGGGTGAAGCAAGCATGGTACCCAAATCGAGAGCGATCGATCGATCGATCGAGCGACCAATCAATCAATGAATGAATCAATCAATCAATCAATCAATCAATCAATCAATCAATCAATCAATCAACCAGTTTTACAAAGGCGAGGATATACACAGAAAATGTTGGGCCAACAGCCGAAAAAAGTTTAAGCTCATTCTTCTCTGGTTCTTTATAGCGTGTTGGCTGAATGCGCTATGCTTGCTATGTTCAGGTTCTGCATCGTAACGATGGTGCAGCAATGACGTAAAGGCGATTACGTTTTTCTGTCGTATGATTATTGGCAATAGTGGTCTGCACTCCGTCAACACAAGGCTTATCTTCGAAAAGAGTAGTTGTTAAAAATTTGGTGATAACGCATTCATTGCTTTTGCCTATCTCCTAGATAAAATAAAGCAATTCGATTTGTTCAAACCGGATATTTTAACCACCCCTCACGATTGGGCTTCTTCGCGTGGTCTGTGATACAACAGAGTAACGGCGCACAATTCGTCTTGCAGAGCACAACACAATGAGATGAGCGTAGGATGCACGAAAGAAGTAATATTGAGCTTTCCACTGCAATCTGCTGGAGTACCCCGTTTGTTAAGACCAAATGCAAGCTTAAAGTGTGACCGGGATGATAACATCGCAGGCAATCGCATATAGGAAGATGGCAAACGCTGAAGTAAATTATGGCCAACGCAACTGTCGATGCCAGGCATTATAGATAGTACCACTACCAACTTTTCACTCGCTCATCAAGTTCCCCGACGGAAACATTGGGTTACAAATAGCTTCAACCTTTTATGTTGAGAGCATTGCAGGTTAGAGGTAAATACCTAGCAAGGAACGATTTCAAGAATACGATGAAAGCGAAGAAAAGATAATTGAAAAAAAAAAATAGAGAAATGCCGTGCAGCACATGATTCCAGTTCTATACCTAGTTGACTTATTTAAATTTTATGTCGCTAGGGAAAAGAAAGTGCAAGGCAATACGTATTTCTCAAACGGAGCAATCGCGCTCCCATTTTCGAAGCCTGTATGTTATTCTGCGGAGAAAGCTTTTTACTCTGCCGTATTCACTGTCGATGAAGAAGCAGAGTCTTATCTTTTTTATTTCCCGATTCCTGGGAAGACGGTGCACTCAGGCGCTCTCCACAAGCGCTGTTTTATTTTTTCAGGAGAGAACAATTTCGAAATCCTCGAGAAAATATACACATATACAGTGCACGAAACTCGCTAGGCCTTGAAAAACACTACTACGTATAGTCTCTTTATTTTACACTTCTTTTCGCTTTCAAAGGTTTTCTGCAGCAAAATTTGCGCTTCCACTTGGTCCGACCCTATGCTCCGTCTCTGCCTGGAAATACATTTCATTATGGACAGACAGCGGCTGAAAGTGCAAGGAGCGACAAGGAGACCGGTTATTGAGGCCGGATGGCGTGCCAGGGTTGGTCGCTTATTCGGCTGCTGGCACCCGCTTCGCCTTTGTTTTGGCCCCCTAGCAGATATGGGCTCCCGCCACGTATACCACTCTGCCTTTTTGAAATGACCGAGGGGAAAACAAAGTAAATAGACAAACGAAAGCTGGGAAATGACGATGAAGAAATAAGAGGAAGGAGAGTGTAGAGGTATATGGCGCTGGAAATGTGATTTTTTTATGTTGTTTCTATTGCATTTTTTCTCTCCCCATTACGTTTATTCGCCCCCATTTTAAGCCGTCGTCGCGTATATATCCATCCGGCTGCTCTTCCTCTCCATTCGCCTTCCTTTCCTCTCCGATTGGGCGCTACGCGCAGATCCGCTACAGTCGTCCCTTCAACCTACATCCTCTCCCTTGACTCGGAAAAGCGTTGAGCTTCTGCCCTGTTTAGCTTTTTGGTCACTTTCTACGTCCACTTGTAAAAGATTCAGGGGCTGGACCGAGTGCCGCCTCATTAGGAGCGTCGAAAAACTGAGTGGCCCCGGTTCGGTAGAGAGGGGAAGGGAGAGGGGAAGTAGCCGGCAAGCTGGGGTCCCCGTTTGCCTGCAGGCCGCTCTGCTGCGCGTGTTCCTAATTAGCTTTAGCTGCGAGTCAGCTCCAACTTGCTCTCTGAAGTAGATAATCAAAAGAGAACATAAAAAGCGCAGCTGGTTCTAGCCAGCTCCTTCTTTCTCTCTCTCTCTCTCGGTCTCACCCTGACTGACAAGGCAAAAATATATACATCGTCTACTAGGGAGGCGATTTGGCTGAAAAGGGACACCGTAAAATGTGCAACGACCTGGCTACACGGAAACGAATACGTGCGTAACGATAGACAGAGCGTTACCCGCATACATCTAGGCTGTACATCTAGCGAAATTGCATCTAGTAATTTTATTAACCCGTGCCAAATCTACTTGACATTACTGAGCACTAATTTCTTTTGATTACTGATTATGGCACTGTGCAATATTTGCGTTTCTTTAGGATTGAGACGTGATCCCACCGGTTGTTAAGGTTGATGCAGCTGTGCATGTTGTGAACTATATATCAAACATAACATAGCGTGACATAGTGAAATCGTCAGAAACATACTTTTGGTTAACTTCGTTTGCATCCGGGTTTGGCTCCGCAGATGAAGACTATTTCCACTACTTCTATCCGCCAATGCATTGCGGTAAATCGCTATGTAATGCCTAAGGCTGTGTGCTTATTCGATGTTTTCGAATATTGAATCGAATATTCTCACATTCGATTCGTTAAACGAATCAAGCAGTGGAAATTGAAAATTATTCGAACCTGTTCGAATACCTTCGCAAAATATTGAATGATTTTCGAATACTTTTCAAATAGTTGACACGAAAGAACGCCTCGGTTAGCAAAGACCATTCTCTTGAAGGCATCGTCAAATCCGAGCACGTATAGCTCGCTCCCGAAATAAATCAACCTGCGCGAGTAGCAGAGGATCATAGTTGCGTATTCTAGTAGTGCCAGGCTGTACATCTAGCGAAGCTGCATCTAGTAATTTTATTAACCCGTGCCAAATCTACTTGACATTACTGAGCACTAATTTCTTTTGATTACTGATTATGGCACTGTGCAATATTTGCGTTTCTTTAGGATTGAGATGTGATCCCACCGGTTGTTAAGGTTGATGCAGCTGTGCATGTTGTGAACTATATATCAAACATAAGTATTGGATAAAATTTAATTGTAGACATTTTTGTATGTTTCGTAATCACCGTACAAATGATATGAAAATTCCCTGAAGAGTATTCGATCCGAATTCGATTCGGGATTTAGCTACATTATTCGTGTTCGATTCGATAGCAAGACTGTACTATTCATATTCGATTCGGTTTGCAAAAATTACTGTTCGCAAACTCCTAGTAAGGCCTTTGCGGAAAATGTAATGACTGTTTGTATCTCCGTACAAGGCTTTCAATAGTAAGTTCATATGATTTAAATAGGCTGATGCTATATTGTCCATAAACTGTACATACACCCTGCACAGGAGGAGCCTATGAAACTTTTGTGAGAGAAAGATGACTGAAGTAGCAAAGTGTAATGCAAGCTCTTGCTTTTCATTATCCTGTTGTGCATTACATTCATGACAAGCCAAAATATATAGAGATTTGAAGGGATTTTCCCAGAAGCACTAAATAATGATGAATCCTTCATGGTACCCGTGTTTTGCTTTTTTATTGCTTCACCATTAAAAGAAAGATTAAATTTGGGGCCAGGGGGTCAAGCATTTGAAAAATAATTATACAGGACTTTGACGATGTAAGACATCTCATCTTTCCAATGAAAATGTCAGCGTACTCTCGAAAGGTGCCGGTCACAAATAAAACAATAAAAAGAAAGGCAAAATAAGGACAAGAATCTCATTCAGCATCGAAGACGTATGGACTGCAGTCTATTCAAATCAGGTTGAACATGAAAACAGCGCAAAAACAAAAATCAGAGCGAACCAATAAAAACGCTGGAAAATGGAAACGCATTGGAACTGGAAACTTCTACACCAGTGCGCGGTCGATCTGCGACCTTCTCAAATTGGCGTCAGTCGCGAGTGAAGCGCAAGGGGGGGGGGGAGGGGGGGGAGTTTTCGCTTTGCGAGCCGATCGTTCTGATTTGCAATTCAATTAGCCGTAGTCACGGGTCGAGCGCGATATTTGCACTTAATTTTCTCACTTATTTTTGTTTTTATTTTTCCCTCGTCCAAGTGTCTTCTGCGACGATTTCCTCACAACCTGCATGTGCTTAACGAAAAAAGAGAAAATAAAACCTGCTTTCGACGCAGCTGTTCGGAGGAGCTGATGCTCTTGTGTGACGGCCATGGGGGAAAAGAAAAGCTCTGGCCAAGACATCTGCTTTTGTTATTCCCATTTATGTCATAAACCATGCAAACTATATTGATTATCTCAAGTCCTCCTAATTCGTCTTATCGCGGGAGATCACAAGTTTCTGAGGTACTCCATTGCTTAACTCGGAGTTAGCTGTGCCTGTGAATCTCATTTTATAGAAAACAGCGAAAGCCAACGACCACCCAACAATGATCAGGCCTGTCTAGATGTCACGGCATAACAAGTCAATTGGCGAATTGCGGGACGATATATATTTCGTAACCCATATAGCACTCTTTCGCTCGCTTCCAAGGCGGTTGAAGACGAGTTTAGTTTTCTTCACAAACATTTTTTAGTGGCAGCGTTAAATGTCCAGTGTTCCCGTCGTAAATTATGCTCTTCAATTCGAACCCTGAGTTGCTTTATACACATCATTGTCAACAGCAAATTGAAGATTTCTTAGACATTTAGCTTTACCGTTGTCTTCAATATTCCCCATTTAAATTCGCTGATCATTTCTTTCAAATACAAGGTAAATATTACTGGGGAGTGGGGAAGTCATCTCTCTCTCTCTCTCTCTGCCTGTGGCATTAGCTGTTTAGTATTTTACCACTTTCCCTGCGGACAACTATGGGCGCTAGCAGTCTTTACAGTTTTTTTCGAGCACTTCTACAGACACCTCTTTATTGATGTCGTTACGCAGTGTTTGTGTGACAGCTCGCGTTTTGATTTTTTTTTTCTCTCTCGAAATTTGTGAAGAGTATAGGTATGGGTAAGTTGAATTGCGCTCATCTAGACATACTCCCCTACACATCTGGTTGAATTTACCTATGGCATCGAAGTTGCTCTAGATAACAAATTAACAAAAGTTTATTGATTATACTTCCTGGGATGTCCAAAATACTTTTGATATTGTTCCTCATGATTTCTTTCTATGTAAATTACACGCCTATAATTTGAATATTAGTGTCATCGACCGTATTTATGTATACTTGTACAGCAGTGTGTCGTTGTTAGTAACCACGCCTGGAACCATGGTCCGGTTACTTCTGGCATTCTAAGGATTCGTTGGGATAACTGTCAGCTGGGATGATTAGGACATGACTTTAAATCGTCTTCTCAAGGAAGTGTTCTTACATGTTTTACAAGTGTATCATCAAGCTGGTAGCCTTCACCACAGCGCAAAATTTTACGATCTTAGACTTTCTTCTAACTGCTGACCTGCGGTCGTCCAAGCATGCTAATTACATCGCGAATAAAGCTGGTGGTGTATTAGGTTTCTAAAAAGAAATTTGAACCATTTTCTTGTACGATGCAAAGAATTGTTATATTTTACTCGCGCCCGCATGATACTTTAATATTCAACTGTGTGCGGGGATCCATGCACGAAAGAGGATGAAGAAAGGCTAGGAAAGATTCATAAAGGGCCAGTGCGCTAAGTTATTGAAATTTACGGTTTGTCCTGAAGAAAAAAGTAACCTTGAATAGCCAGACCAGTAAAGCTCGGGAAAGGAATCTCATATTGAAACATTTACAAAATATTTGTCACTCTAAAACTCATCTAGACGAAGCGAAATATCTTAAACCCCCTCCCTACGCTTCGAAACAAGGAACCGCAATTCTAAACGTTTTGAGCTCCCTTTTAAACGTGTCGTTATCCTTTATTCCTTATTTACGCGGTCAGTTGATGAATACAGTGTTTTGCCTCCCCACGTTAATATGCATTTTTTTTTTTGACGCGTTAAGCTCATGGGTACCCGCTCAGCATATTCGAATGTACCTCCTGCTGTAAGGCATGTTAAGGCGATGCAGGTACCGATTAAGTAATAGAATAAATCTGCGGCGATCATTAAACAGTGTCCTTTCCTACTTTCTGGAGGAACGTCTGGTTTTGTTTATGTGGTTTAACGTCCCAAAACGACACAGGCTATGTAGTGGAAGGCTCCGGAGACTGCGACCACCTGGTGTCTTTTAACGTGCACTGACATCGCACAGCACACGTACATGTACATCTTGCTTTTCGCCTCCAAGAAAAAGCACCCGCCGCAGCCTGGATTATGCAGTGCTCCCTTGTGTTCGGCATTCGAGCGCCCTAGGAGCCACCACAGCGAGTCCTTAGAAGGATGATGTTAATGCATTGAGTATCCTTTGCGAAACCTTACCCTGTATTTAGGCTTCGTGAAATTTAAGGTTGCCTATGGGTGGCGTTGCAGCATTTTGTACCGCGTGGTCACTGATATTCATATTACTCGCTGCCTTCATTTTCCTTTGTAAGCCTTAAAATCCTAGATTAAATGCCTATATACAGTATTTATAAAAACTATAACGCATCGATGTCTCCCATGGAACTTCTAGCAGTGCTCAAACAAATGCTAATCCCTAGAGGGCTGGGTATGAGGTTTTCTTTAAAATCTGATAGCCTTAAAACGCTGTCTATGTAAAAACGAGGCCACACTGCGTTGCCAAGAAGAGGTACCGATTGCACGCAGTAAACGCGATTGCTTCCGGCTACAACAAACTACGTGAACGACGAGCAAAGCTCCGAAAAACGCGCCGATACACTTATCACTTTCAGGTAATAACGGCATGCCACAATATGCCCATCAATCACTTCCCACTTATATTCAGCGAGTGAATTCTTCCAGGGTGCCCCTGTCACCATCATGCAGGTTGTCACCTCTGGCAGGAGATTAGCGAAGTAAACATGTCACCTGTTTGATGGCGGTCACGTGACGGAGAGGGCTGATCAGAATTTTTTTTTTTCTCCCTTCCACACTGCATCTGGAGGTCGCGCGAGGCGACGTTAGGTATCGAGCGCTTCCACGGGTAAAAACCGGTCACTTGGCTATGCATGAATACGCGACCGCGCGTAGTAATGACCTTAATTATACAGGTGGACGCGGGAAGGACGACCAAGGCTGCGAGAGGCCCGCTCTTCTCTCGTAGGGAATGCATTTGCATAATCTGTTCGCCCCCATTGGCACGAGCTTCTTCGCCGGGTGACTTTTTTTTTTTTCTCCGCGCCGTATCCGGTCGAGCGAGTAACGCTGAAAGGGGTCTGATCATCGCCCGCAGCGGGGCCTCCGAGGTCTGTCTCAACGGGCCAAAGAACGTGTTTGGGAATAAAGAAACGAGCGGGTTCGTGAATTTTGCTATAGGATGTGCAAAGAAGTGACATCGCGATCCGTGTCATAGTTTGGTTTGGTTAAGTTTTGTTTGTAGGGTTTAATGTCTTACAGTGACTCGGGCTATATTCAAAGCCGTATGGTACAAATCTGGAAATGTCGACCGCACGGTCTTCTTGTACTAACATTTAACAGCGCGGACTCCTTGCTTTTTCGTCTACACGAAAAAGAGGGTGCCCATGCCGGGATTCAGTAAGCAGAGACATCGAATTTATTGTTGGGACCTGGCTTTGGAATGATTGGAAAATCGCTCGGATTGGAAAACCACGCTTGAAAAATCGGCACAGCGGCATGAATTGTGCCAAAAATGGGCCAAAATTTGTGATTGAATTTCGTCCTTTCATGTTTCTTCTCGGCTTCAACCGCAGAGCGACGACTGTGATGCCACAGACGAGTTTAGGTCACATGAGGCATAAAAAACACGCCATGCGTTCACTGGTTTCTTGATTTTAGTTGCACCCACTCCTACGCAAGTCTGCCCAAGAGTTGCAATTCGAAAAATGAAGGGGCAGCAGTGACACTCACGTGACCTAAATTAGTAAATATTTGTCTGAATTTTGTCATAGTTGTCGCTAGGCGGCCGAAAGACCGAGCCTGTGCGAGAAAAAAAAACTGATTATAAATTATTAACTTGCCGTACATAATTTGCGCGTTGTTGACCATCTGCACTGCTGTGTTGCGCACCATCCCAAAGAAGACATAGATCCAAAATCTTGGTGTTCAACCCGTGCCTTTGGGTTAAGCAGTTGACCACCATAACCACTGAGTCACCGCAGCAGTTCTTTCGTCTGATAGTAGTTCAGTACGTTACAGTACGCTATGAAATGTAATTACATGCACGGTACGGTATGAATGGCATAGTGTGGTAAGGTATGGTACAGCATGCATGGTGCGGAGCGCTATGGTACAGTACCGTATGATACGCTATTTGTGAAGGCCATAACAAAATGAAATAAAAGTAAAATTACATCGAACGCTTCGATAGACAATGCGGTAGCATTAACACTTCATTGCCGAAAGAGCTTCGCATAGCGAGTTACAAATTTTAATGATTGGTCAAGACAGTGATCAAATGTCCCCGGGAAAATTGTCCTTGGGGAAAATGTCCCCGGAAAAAATGTCCCCGGGAAAAATGTCCCCGGAAGAAATGTCCCCGGAGAAAATGTCCCTATTTGCGAAGTAGGAAAAAATGTCCCCGAAAGGGGACTGCAGCCTTATTGCGCCATGGGACGAAGACTGCGTTTCCCCTTGGCGAGCTGCAGTTTTGAATTATGCATGGTAATTTTATTACAGCGGTTTTACCGGTCGGTTTGTAATTTACTGCGAAGATCGAGCTAATTTGGGCATTCATAACAAAAAAAAATGGTAGCAGTGGTAATACAGTGACAGCACCTCGTCTTCGCTTTGTTTGCGGGGAAAAGGAGAGCTGACCACCGGCTTTATCGGAGAAGCTTGGAGCAATGCTTTAGTATGGTTATGATACACGACCGGTTAGGTCTCGTCCTGCTTATAACATCATCACCTTTATCACAATTGTATACCATCATCAGAAGAACGGTTGAACCTTGTCACCAGAATGTTTGGAAAGTATTTCTACTGAGGTCTTCTTTGGGAGCTTCCCCGAGACTACCATATGCCGATCCGCTTGTACCTTTCTCAGTGGGCAGTATTACCAAGCTTATCAGATATATGATTGCTTAACGAGCTGCGGAGCTCGGAACCTCGCAACATATAAAGAACCAGATGGCTATTTCACCATGCAGTTCTCGTAAACATTTCGGGCGCCCAGAGGACGCAGGTTCCAAATTATGATTACATTTAACCCAAAGCCAAGAAAGAATGTCATAAAATGTGTATCTTTTTTCTTTTTCATGTGGGTTCCGGAAGAAATCATTTTTAGGGACCGTTTTTGCTTTGTGGACGTTTTTTTCTAGTTGCCGCTTCTGCAGGGGCCGTTTCTTCCGGGGACGTTTTTTCCGGGCCTGTCTTCCGAAGACATTTTTTCCGGGGACGTTTTTACCTACACCCGCAGAAAATACCCCGAAGCTAAGATGGCCATCATGTAAGTGGGTCACTTAGGAATTATTGACGGCTCCACAGGCCTAACTTAAGCGGCGAGAAGCAACGACAGAGGGGGAAAGCAGCTGAGTGGATTTCACAGCTTATTGCTATGTCATATGCTCAACACGTAATGAAGTTAAGTTCCCCCAAATTTTATTATTTTTCCTTTACATTTTTCCTCACTGTCGGCGTCCTTTCCTGGGGAATCACTACTACCGGTTGTCATAGAGTACCCTCCAAGTCTATTTCCGCTTGAGCTTGGTGCCTAATGCTAACATCAAGTGATGACTCGGTTAACGTGTGTCCGCTATTTCCTCAGCTTTATCTCGTGACTACTTTTCATTAACGTGAGAAGTTGGGCGACTTGACAGGTATTCATGCTAAACGAGCGCGAAAGAACAAACGTAGAAGAGAGTTGGGCTGTCTTCTCTTCCGTGTTTGTTCTTTCGCGCTCGTTTAGCATGAAGACTACTTTACACTTGCTCGTGACGTACAGCGTGAGTCAAAAACATCTGCATCACATGGCTTGCATTTCAACCCTGCAAACTGAGCTCTTACGGCACTTCTAAACAACAAATTATCTCAGAAGACGACGATTGTTCTATTTTAATCTGCTCTTTAATTTCAATCTTTAATTTCAAGAATGGTTGAGTTCTCCAATATAGGCATAAAACAAATTTTTTAAAAAGAAATTTTACCAAAAGTGTTCTTGCTTCTTACAAGCAAACCTCGGGCAAAGCCTCGGGCGTCTCCGCCATCTCATAAGCGTAACAGAACCCCAGTCTAGCGCTATTCTGTTCTTAACAACCAAAATTGCCCCTCCCGCTGAACAAACACCTACAGACTGACAGATATAAAAATACCTCCCCTCACATCGGCCACCTGCCCTCACCAGCAAAGCGTAAAACGTCTAATGCTTTCGAGAAATGTCGCACACAAAGTTTCAATTGCGAAACAACGGGAGAACCATTCCCTGCTTACGATACGCTGAGGCAGTGGTCGTCTAGATTCCACGAATGAGTCGCCTCGGCGGCAGCATTACGGCGCTGTCGCTAACCTCATCCCCTCCTTCCCTTCCCTCTCCTGCACTCCCTCCTCATCCTCTGTGCGATGCGGGAGCGAGCACTGACGCTCTCTATTTTGCCCTCTCCCACTCTACTTGCGGGAAAGACGCACGCTAGATACACACTGCCCTGGATTCTCGCCGTGGACGGTTGCTTTGAATATACGGCAATGCAATGCAGCGCGAGTTCCTTGCGTGATGGTGTGGGCGGCTCGCGTTTCACCCCCTCGCGAGTCTTACTGGACAGGAGAGGGGGGACGCAGCTCCTGCGGAATCTTATCCGAGCCGAGACGCACCAGCACTCAGCGAAAAGAGGCGGGGACGAAGAAACGGGGAGACTATATAACGTCCCTCACGCCACCGGAGTGAGCCTTTTTGTGGGCTTACTACACTCGCTGTGACTGGCTCTTTGCTCCTTAGATGATGCTGGCTTCGCGACGCAGGGGCAGACGAACATTAAAGGAAACGCGGGTAGGTGGGCTTTGCCGCAAAGAGAGGCGTAATGCGGGGGAGCTTTTCTGCACAAGCTTAGGGAGAATGTGCGACAGCGTTTTCGAGGTTCAAAGCATAATATGCAGGTAATGTAGCGGATATGATGAGCAAGGTGGTACATAATACAATTATATAAGATACATATGTTAGAAATATATCAATGAGTGTTAAGAATATCATGTGTATGTATGATGCGTACGTGTAATTGAGATATTAAAAAAAATGAGTCTGACTTGACGAGGCAGATAGTGTTAGTGGCTAAATTAATGATTTCGAACGCAGCTGAGGATCGAGAACGAGTTTAAGGATGGTTAATACGTGTGCGCCGTATGTTCCTAGCGTAAGAAGGTTCGCTTGCTTATGCAGTGTTTAAGCGATTAGGGCAATACTCTCCCATTTCAGAAGAAATGGCGTTGCTCAAGTCATCTTTTTTAAAGCGATACCCATTCTTGGCTAATGAGTGACGTTATCAGAGTCTGTGCGCAGAAGCTAGCTGTGCGCAACTTTCTGCAGAAAGTGTCCATCTGCCGTACTGGCATTTACAGAAAACAATCTATCTCCACTAGGAATTGAACCACTTTTTCTCCGATACCCAGGCGAGCACGTAAACCACTCAGCCACGGCGGGCTCATGAGAAACCGATCGTAATTCTCTTTGCCTAGCGTGAGGATGATAATAGCGATGACAATGACGGTGCACTTTGTTGATAATTATGATTATGGTGGTAGCTACAGTGATGATGACGATGATGATGATGATGATGATGTTAGTAACAATGGCAATGATGATGCAGTTAATGAGGATAGCCCAGTAAAGTGGCTTTCGCCATTTCACCTCTTAAGCAGATTTGAACGCAGTGATGTAATTTTATTTTTTTACGCTCTAAATCCATTTTTTCACTTACAGAACCTCTAGGGTCTTACAAGAAAGTGATGTAACATATTGGAGCAGCGTAAGACAAGGGAACACAAGAAAAAAAAAATCAACACAGGACAGCACTGTCCCGTGTAGTTTATTTTTTCTTGTGTTTCTATGTGCTTATATGTTATATTCGCACAAAGTGGCCCAAATAGCCACCATGTTAGGAAAGCGATCCACTTAAAAATGAGCGAGGTACACAAAGTGCTCTTGAATTAGCAAGTGCGCAAAACACAAAAGATCAGGACAGGAAACATATAACTAGACAATAATACTTGACAATAGGAACTTGGATAGCTAATTACCGGATATAGAACCTTGCTCAAACTGATACTATCACAAAGAATATAACACAGAGCAACAAAACACAAATCTGGACACAGTAAAAAACAACAGGTAGATCGAAAGTATCGGTATAACTAATTCGTTCAGTTGAGTTTTTGTTTAGCCCTTTACAACTTCCTAAGGAAACTTTAGATCTAAAATTTTATCCCGCTAAATATCAGCATTTTTTTTTATAATTCTAATATTCTGTAACATTGAGTAATAGAAGAATCAAGTAAGGAATAAAAGTGAAGGACAGAGTATACTGTGGGGCCAGTTGGTCAGACATAGTTCAGCGAAAAATGTTGCGTTAAGACAGGACTAGAGAAACGAGGACAAGACAGAGCTACAACTTCAGTTGTAAGCTGTAGCTCTGTGCTGTCCTCGTCTCTCTAGTCCTGTCATAACACTACGTTTTTCGCTCAACTAAAGTCAAGAACGCCGAACTAAAACACTGGGTACTAAGTGACCGCAAAAGCCCTTGTCTTATTCATAATGAAATGTGGTAATGAGAGTTTTTTATCCTAACCTAACCGTCTCAACTTACATAAAGCAATGCGCGAATTGTGCGCTGGGTCATGCAGTAGCCGTCCCGACCGACCCGACTCACCGCGCCGTTCTTCCCAGCTCTCAAAATGATCTCTGATGACATTTTACTTGGAATTTTCGCCACTTCGGCGTCGTTACGAAATGGTAAAGGGAAGGGGGGGGGGGGGGGGGGGGGTCACTCAACGTTAGGCTATGTGTTCTCATCAGGATCTCAGCCGCAGTTGTTCCCTGAGCCGAGTAGACCGCTACATGTTTGCGGAGGTATTGTCTTTGGCAAAAGTCCGAGCCACTTCACCACAGTCAGGAGCCGGAATAACTAAGAACAAACAGTGGACGAAAACCGTGGCATCAGCGTAGGCTTTCTGCGTGCCAGCGACTCTGTTCTTGTGTCTATTCATTTTCCCACCTGTCATATCGCGCATTCTACCACTCGCTTGGCGTGGCTTTAGACTCCTCAAAGGGGTCATCCATCTAACATCGGCCGTGACACTTGCAGAAGTCAATCAAATATTTAACGATCGAATAACTCTATGCCTACTTCCTCTGCTCGGTAAAACTGGAAACGATGTTTAACAGTAAGAAAACGCGCACAGATCAGCTACGTACAGGATGGAAGCAGGGTATTGTGTACACAGAAGTAGAATATCATAAGGCAATGAGAGGTGACGCACCTTACTGAAAACTAAAATCCAGTCCTGGCCTCACGCATAGCGATAACTATAATAGTTAAACACGGCAGTGAACGAGCAGGACGTAAACTTGTACGTATTGCCGCGTGCTATTTACGCTAGGGAGAGTTCAGTGTGATGTGAGCGGTGACATTGAGTGCCTTCTTCAATGCCTGCCGCATGTCAGCCCTGTTGTCTAGAAACTCAAAAACAAATGTAGAATTGAAGCACACGGTGGCGTTAAGTGTTTTCAAACAATATAGGGAATAGGAAATTCATTACCAGGGCATTTTGGTCGACCTGTCTGGAATGACATGTAAAAAAATAAGTTGCTCTTTCTTGTTCAAAGATATGGACTGCCAGGTTCACTCAATACGGTGGCAACGTCATAAGCAAGTGATTCCAGCTTGCGAACTGATAAATATGAAATGCTCCGTAGATTCCACGCTGGGACAGCCACGAAGAAGTCCAGAAGTGAGGTGTGTCCACATGTCGCTGAGGACACACCTCACTTTTAAATAGGAGGCAAGTTTAGAACATTGTAAGAAACGGATTATGAACCTGTCGGAGAAAACGATCTGACCTTCTCATGAGCAGCAAAATCTCAGTTTTAAAATTTATCCGACGTTCTTACCGAGTTGTTAACACTGCCATAGAAAATTAAAAGGGTGCGTTTTTGACAATAATTACGTAAAAGTAGGAGAATGTGGATATATTGGTTGCCATGGTGCACTTTTAGGTTGTATGAAAAATTATAGGCACCATTTAAGCTTCGCCTATAAGAATATAACGTAATAGTGTAGTCTACCACCCGACCTACAAAGCTCCGATTTAGCCAAGCAACTAAGAACACTGAAAGGTTGATTCTTATTCCACTCTCCCACCTTAAATGAGTAACCTGAGTTGGCAGCGCTTCCTAACCTTCTCATTAAGTCACACAACCCATAGGAGAATCAGTGACCAGAGGTGTCAGCTGCCAGATGCTACCGTGACAGCTCCAAGCCCGTAATTTTAAGCTTGTAGCACCGACGCCAGATTGCCTGAATAAGGGAACCTTTAATCATATCGCATTAGAAACTGCCTTCTTAAACTACTTCCCTCTGAAAACATACGTTTGTCGAGAGTTTCTGTTATTAACAGAGTTCATCAGGGTTGTGGCACCAAGATAACAGCAAGATGGGATCAATTTATCTAGAGGCTTAACTAATCCGCGTAAATGAGGTCAGCGTGCACTTTGGTCATTATCTGATATCCGGTGTCCTCAGCGACATGTGGACACACCTATGCGACAGAAAAGACAGGAATCTGAACGCTGAAGTCTGGTTCCAACTTGAGCTTTTCAAGAATCGCAATTTATGGAAACAGTGAAATATGAAGGATTACGACAGCACAGCGACCAGAGAGACCCGTCTCCGCATTGTCTTGCCAAGCCGCTAAATAATTATCTCCCAGTTTTGAGTCATTCTTCCTAGGTGGACGGAGCTTCCACATTTAGGCCGAAACGCCTTTGCTCGGGACATTTTGGTCACTGTTTCACTTATTTCTAACAATGATTTAACGCTCGACAAGGAGCCGCTGACTAAACTTGCCTACTACAGGTGTGGTCGCACTGATATGCAGCGCCGTCAACATGACGTACCTGCCGTTTGCCGAGAACCTGACAGGGACGAGTCGAGCCCAAACCATATGTCTCGTAAGGTGATGCATTGCTGACTTCTACATTCCTTGGCTTCTGTAGTTCTACTTTATTGTCAAGATTCTAGCCCAACGTAACTCTTTCGTTGCTGACATGATCTGGAGTTCCATCGGTGGCTTTAAGGCACAATCAGGGGCAAGTCGTACAACAGTCACGTCCGACGCAGACCGGCTGCAGCCAAGCTTATATGGCGGGAGCATCGGCCCGCGGGCTGGCCTCGATGTGGGCTGAGGAGAAATGTAGGTGAGCAGCGAGCGACACACACGCACACAGGCGTCGTCCACCTGTTGGCGGAGGACACCGGGCCGTCGTCGCCAGCGGCGGCGCGCCTATTGATTGGCCCCTGCTGGAGTGTAATCGATTTTGCGGGGCCCCGCCGGCCGCCTCTCCTGCTTCGCTTTCCTCCTCTTTCCCCTGGCCCGAGGCGCTCGCCGATCGAAGAGTTCTTCCTCCTCTCCCACATCCTTGCCCTCTAGCAGCACCGAGCAACACGGGTTCTTTCTTTCCGAGAGAGCTAGCAGCCAGGGCAGTGGTGGTGGTGGCAGAGCCTCCTCCGTTTGGCGCCATCTTGAGGCGGCTGTGCGACACTCGGTGACGTCAACCAACGAATGGCCCCCCCTTCCTCGCTACCTGTGCTCTCTACCTGCACAGCGAGAATAGCCTGTGCTTCCCTAACGTTTTTGTGCTTCTCGATTCTGCCCGAGTGAGGGATAGATGGCGTTTATGGCAGAGATACCTTGTGGTCAAGCATGTGCATCTGTGTCAAGTCTTCTCTGCGTGGGAAGCTAAAAGAGGGTTTTCACGGCCGGTCAGATACGGCGAAATCGGTGGAGACCGATGGGTACTTAGAATTTCAAACTAGTTAAAGTAGTAGGTGTAGGCTCGGCGTTGTCTGACATTAAGGAATTGGCAGAGATAGCCTGTCTGAGACACGGCAGGAACATTGACCTAAATGGTCGGAAAGATATTTCAGACGGATTGTAGTTCAGAGGAACAGGTAGCTAATTGTAGCACTGTCACAGAAGCAGGCTTATATAACCATCCATTCTTAATTAGATTTTGAAGGTACCATGATAGTCATTGAGATTAGCAAAAAACCGAACACCGAATGGACTTGACGGGCCGTTTTTTTTTTCTATCGACATCACAGTTTCATGCAAGAAATAAAACCTAAATCTGCGAGTGAAGTGCTCAGCACACAACCGCGAGTGTGCAGTGAACTCGGAAAGATTTCACGACCTGCACAATTTTACATTGAGGAAAAATTCTGTCTTCTTCGTTTGCTCAAATTTGAGATAATCTCGTCACCTGTGCTCAAGCAGATCCCCCTGTAAACCAGTGCAGGGCTACAGCTATGCGCGTAAGGCGAATGCCGGCATGGTTGTCTCCTGAAAGTACGCTGTCGGAAAATATCAGGCGCTTCAAAGTTTATCCTTTAGTCACGGGCTCCGCGACTGACGTCACGGACAACTGGTGTTGTTCGAAGAGCCACACATAGGACAGAAATCGTTCTAATTTCGCACTCCGGTCGCCTACGCTCAATTCTTCCGAAACAGCTTCGGCAACACTGACAACCTCTATATAGCTATATAGACATGATATATCATTCATATAGCCAAACTCCGCGAAGCAGAAATGACGTACTGAAGCGCTTTAGAATGTTTTTGTTTTTGCCTCACACCCGTGAAGTTTCTCAGCTGTTTTTCGCTTGTGCCGAAAACACGATTGGGTGAACGTAAGTCCTCCAACTTTGCCCCCTTTTTTTGCCTTCTTGCCTTCAACAATCTTCTGCGGAACGAACTCCAATGTCTAGCCACCGGTGTTTAATGTAGTAGGCTAAAATTTCTTCCTAGCTTATGCACACTTTGTGTGAGGATAGACCGCATCTAGTTTGTTTTTGCTTGCCCTTGTAGCGGTAAAAGCCTCCTCGACTGGTTCTTCTGCAGCCATGGCCGTGCTGAAGCGGCGGAGGCAGTGCGCACTTTCGTACATAGTCGGCGCGATCATTCGTTCTTCACCGCATGCTATAGCACTCCTTTGAATTCGGCCACCTCGCAGACACAAGGAAGAAAAAAAAATGCAATAAAATCCATGTTCTTCCTTTGGACGATTTGAAGGATGTGCTCTCCACCGGTGTTTGGAGTGCACACTAAACCAAATCAGCCACTGAAGAACCAATCGCTCAACTCTACAGTACACTAACTCGGGAATATTCAGGTTCAGGGGCATTCAGGGCATCGATAAAGAACGACATTCTCCACTCAAACAAAAACGGAACAGACTTATTGCTGGCGCGTTGAATTCTGGCATTTCGTGTAACGACTTGCTTCCGCCAAACGACAAGCTGCGCCTCCCGCATTTCCCTAAATATACGGGTTAACCGAAAAAGTCCGCGAAAAAGAAATGCCCTGTCACTGCTCCGACCCGAATAACCCTCGCTGCGGACGCATGTTACATAAGACGTCAAGAATCGTACATACATAATGCGGTGCTCTCTGCGGCAAAGTTTGGGCTACGTCGATGCTTTTATTCACTTTCGCTAGCTTAGGGAGGAAAAGATGGCGAGAGTAGGGGGAGAGTGGTGGTGGCTCTCGGCCGAGATGCAGCATTCAAGCGCTGAGCCACCGAGCTTTCGTTTGGGAATGTCGCCAGAGGCCATCGCTCACGCGTTGCGAGAAACGCGCGACAACAGCGAATGGGGGAGCGAAGCAAAAAAAAAAAAAGAATGTTCATCACACAAACACTAATGTTCATAATAATAATAATAATAATAAAGCTAGAAGTGGAATGTCGAGCGACAGTTTGGCCCTTTTGAGTGCTCATATCTGCACGTCAGGAGGATGGCGAATGTCTCTTGCTTTTTGTTTGTTTTGTCATCTCTATGCAAGCCGTACTGTGTTGCTTTATTTCTCTTTCGAAGTGCTGTTTTCTGCACGCTGTGCGCGTGGGAACATGTAAAGATGCATACACGCCGACTACAGAGCGCCATTCCAGAAGTGGGCCACGCTGCCACTGAAGCCTTTGCTTTCTCAGTTTCTATTCCAGCGGTGAAGCAGTAGGCAGCTTCCTCGCTGAATGCGATAGGCCAGCAAGTAAGCGTAGGGGCCGCACTTACTTTTTTCTCATCTTTTTATCATTTTTTGTTTAGTGCCTAGCCTGTTAGTTTTACGGGCATGCTCTTCTATACTAAACTGAAGCGCAGTAGTTTTCAACTTTGTCTTTTTTGTGTTTGTTTTGCCCGCATGTTCGGCCTTGCTTGGAGAGGTCTACTGCGGACGGCGATTATTGAAATAGCTGGGGCCCCCGCATCTCTTCACGCCGCATTCTTATGTTGGCCGCGTTCAATTTCACGGTCCTTGCATTGGCGCGCTTGAAGTGTTGCGACAAGTGCTTTGTGCGGTGCATTCTTGCACTGTTTCTTTCGGTCTTCTCGTGCCGATCTTATTTTCTGCTTCAATTTCTGTAGTGTTCCTTGTTTTCATGTCTGACAGAGACGAAGGCGCCCCTTGTTGACCTTAACGGTTGTCTGGCCTTGGCCTTTTTATTACTTTCATTGTTTATTCCCATCCTGTTGACAGATACGGCGCGCGGTGAAATATCCTAGTCCTCCATCCTCATATTGCGCAAGTAGTGAAGGACCCTTACGTCATGGTCTCCCACGGCTACTCGCAAAGATCTGAAACCTCTTTTTCTTTCCAGCTCCTCAGGCATTACGGTGTCGGCGGGGACGTGTCAACCCGTACGGCGAGCACCAGAGTTAAAGTTATGAATAAAAAGCGCAAAATATGACAGTGTGTTAAGAGATATAGGCAGTGAAGTATAACGTAAAGGGAAATGGAGACTGTATATGCAAAATATATGGAGCCAAAAAAGTTTAGTTTTGTTTTTAGTCTGTTGTAGACTTTAGCTTGGCTTTGTCGTCAATATTTTTCGCCCCTATATGCATAATTTTTCTCCGCAATATATGGGATGAAATTATGAGGGCACTGCGGGTTTTTTCATCCAACTTTTCATCTGAAAAAGACTGACTCTGTGCCACTTTGTATGATATGTATGTCGATAAATGATATGTATATGCATGATGCGCATACGTATATACGTATGTATATATGATATGTATATGTTATGATATGTATGTGATATGTATGGATGTTATGATGTTATTATATGGTCGGATGTAATATTTTATGATATGTTGTATGATATATCAGTTAACTATGCATTTATGCTGAGAAAACCGCATCTAGAATTTAGTGTGTGTGTGTGTGTGTGTGCGTGTGTGCGTGTGTGCGTGTGTGCGTGTGTGCGTGTGTGCGTGTGTGTGTGTGTGTGTGTGTGTGTGTGTGTGTGTGTGTGTGTGTGTGTGTGTGTGTGTGTGTGTGTGTGTGTGTGTGTGTGTGTGTGTGTGTGTGTGTGTGTGTGTGTGTGTGTGTGTGTGTGTGTGTGTGTGTGTGTGTGTGTGTGTGTGTGTGTGTGTGTGTGTGTGTGTGTGTGTGTGTGTGTGTGTGTGTGTGTGTGTGTGTGTGTGTGTGTGTGTGTGTGTGTGTGTGTGTGTGTGTGTGTGTGTGTGTGTGTGCACGCGCGCACCCGCGCACGTTATCATCAACATAAGTGAAATTCACTTCATATAAATCAGTCCTACTTGCAGTACACTCGGTTTTGTATACAGTTGTGTAGGTGGGGTGTAAACGAAAACTCGTAATATAAAAAGACGACATGAACCGGCTCGGCAGCTTCTGGTTTGAGGATCCAATGACAAAACGGTGCATCACGATAGCAAGCTTGAAAAAAATTCCCAGAATGTCGTGATATGAGTGTAATGGCCGGGTAAGTCATCTCATGAGCGCTGTAGGAAAAAAAAACAAAAAACATCCAGGCACAGGCAGCATAGAGGTTCGCGCCAGCTGAAGCCGCGATACGCAATAAGTAGTGTGTTGTGAGCCAGTCGTGTTTAATAAATGTCAAGGCCAAAATAAAGACCTCAAAGCAGATCAAAAATCGGTGGTTGCTTAATACTAAACTTGAACACTCCAGGTGATCAATAAAGCAAAAGGTTCACAGAGAGAGCTCTTTACTAAACGACTGTTTCGAATCTATTGTATCTTCCTATCCCAAAGCACAGCGTATCGCTTTGGTAATTTGTTCACTCCGCGATACACAGTTCACCAAAATCATTATACTACTTTGTTTCGGAGAGAACCGCGCGCGATGCCAAGTTGGCCAAGTTTCTCACTTGACCAAGATATACGACGAGCGGAACGTTACAGATTCACTTTTTTCTTTTCGACGGGCGCAGAAAACGTTCGTTCACCTTTGCGTGGGAGATATATTGCTGGCGCAGCATTGCGATCAAGTAGAGAGCTTGCTGAAAGCGTCAGTGCTTCCCCAAGCGAGTAGCTTGATTTCTTGTTCTCTTTTTCGTCACAAAAGTAGACGTATCAAGGTCTGTGAAAGGTAGCGTGTGGAGACCAAAAAAGAAAAAAAAAAATGGCGTCGAAAGAAATAAAAAAACAAGACAGATAAAAAGGAGCCTTCACTCGCACATTTCCCGTTCGTCAGGCGGTTCCTGCTCCCTTATACCCCAATCCCGACCACAACGGGCAGCAGCTGCTGACGTCCGGTCCTTTCCGGTAAACAAGGCGGCATTGCTCGGGCCGCCGAGCGCGCCGCATTAACCCGTTTTCAATGCAAAAGCTAAGCCTCGTCGGGCCCGAAGCTTCAGCAGCGCCACCGGATGAGTGCTGGCGCGATTTGTTGCGCCGCGCGGCAGCGGCCCGGGCCGAAAAAGCAAGCGCGACCATTTATCACGATCCGGGGCCGCCGCCGCCGGCTTGGAAGCGAAGTTTGGGGGAAAGTAGGGGGCGGCCGCTGCTGCGGCCTGATGGGCCGCCGGCTTTCGGTTCGTGGTCGAATATGGTTTTTATACCCCACCGGCGAGAGCATAAGCGGTTTCTTTTTGCCCGCGAAAATAAGGAGCCCTGCCTCAAGGAGGATGGGGAGCAACCAGTTTCGAAAGCAAACAACGCAGTTTCGGGAGAAGCCTCTCGATTTTGATCCTCAGCCTCCCCCTTCCCTAGATGCAGAATGAATTACGGCTTGCCGTCATCGCTACGAGAAAAATTTTCCCTAGCACTGCGGGCGCGGCGATGCACGAGCGTTGAGGAAAATGTGCGGTGCGGTGTGTGCAGTATATGTAAAGCTGATCGTGTGCTCGGGTAGCCGGCAGCCTGTGCCTCTCTCGCTTCGAAAGCCGTAGCGCATAGCGTTCCCGCCGAACGGGCGGCCGACCGCTTCTTGTGTTTTCCTACTCCGGAAATCGAAACATTCTGGTTGCAAATGGCCTTTCTCCTTTTCTTCCGCCACCGCTCGGTGAGTGTTCGGCTCATTTATTCCTGCCTAATGGTTTTTCTATGATACAATTTAGCGTCCACCCTTTCTTTCCATACGCACTTTCACGCTCTCCTCCTCTCCACGCTGCGTCCCTTATTAATGTCGTTTCGCCTGTCCCGACTGACTCGCTCTTTTCTGTGCGGTTTGCCTCCTTCCTGCTCATTTAACGCCAGATCCCAGTTGCGTCGCTCGCCTCAAATGAGCCACCTAGTATGCATCCGTTCACGGAGATTGCAACCGCTTTTTTTTTTTTCCTTTTCCTGTTTTGGTTACGATTTCCTGACTGGGATAACCGCTTTCGGTTTAGATGCAATGCGCCCAAATGCGATCTACGATTGGCGGGGATGAATGCCTGGGTGCTTTGTCTTCCACTCTGTATAGCGGCGCAGTGACAGATCCTACACGTGTCACTAATTAAGCGTGCTTGGCAATGTGTAGTTGGGACAGATTTTATTTTTGGCGTGGGGGAGGGGTGGATACTTTTATCTATTTCCTCTACTAACCTGCTTCCTCAATCGACTATGCCTTCTGGTTTTATTGATTTTTAACTGCTGCAGGTTAATGCCTCCGTCGGTGGATGCAGAGAAACTTCAATTTCGCAAGTAAGACACTTTCGCGGTCTATTTGCCTCATGAACTTTGATATAAGTCCGCACTCCATACACACGGAAAGAACAGCAAAGCGGAAAGCGGAAAACAGACAGCTTCTCCTGCTTCCCTTTTCCAAGTACTAAAGGTCTTTGTACTGTGAAAAACTGCGCCGAACTAAACACACCACAAGAAAGAAGACGGGTGGTGTGTGGTGTGTTTAGTTCGGCGCAGTTTTTCACAGTACAAATATGAACCAAATAGCCCAAGAAACGGCATTAATACTAAAGGTCTTGTGTGATATGTAGTGCAACTTATTTAGAGGTCACTTCTTCCTGGTAAAACGATGTAAACCCACAGCACATTACGTTGTTTGGTACTCTATGAGTGACACCTCGTGGCTGTTGCTCCATCTGCAGAATTAGAGAAAGTGTGCTACATGAATAGACGCTCCTGATTAGAAGTTTATGTCGTTGTTTAGCCCAACCTTATCTTTACCGGAAACGTATCTATAGCTTCTTGAAAACGAGAAAGTTCGGCCGTACTTAGAGGTCGTCTCAAAACCTGCAATTCAGTCGACCAAACCAAAGTTCGTAAAATGTAAAGTATTATGCGCTTTTGACAACTTGAACTTTATTTCCTCGCTTTAAGCGATTTGGCAATAGATAAAATGAGAGAAAGAAAAATGCGGCATGACACTCATGACTGATCCCTACAAGTTTGGCACCAGTAAAAATATTAAAAGAAAGAAAAAAATAAACTGCTTCTCGCGTTCTGGTGGCGTGACATACTTTTCTTCGTTTGACACTAATACTAGGCGAGTGAAAGCCACCGGCAGTAAACAGCACATATTTGTACACATGGTTGTTGCGGTGCTTCAAAGGGCAGATCAAGTTGGTCCCTGTTGCTCGTCTTCCGACTCCTAAACAAAAGACTCGCAAATACTGCCAACAAACTGCTTGCTTTGTTTTCTTTTCTCATCACGACACCCGCATCGTGGTTGTCGGAGCGAGAAATCGCAAAGCCACGCCACCAGCACGAAGCAAGTCGCCATCACACATGAGCACCACACAAGTAGAGGCCCGCGGTTTGAAGCCTTGTTGCTGCGACGGCGAAGTTTCTTCACACGCGCTGTCCCAGGTCCAACGAGCGTCCGTTGTGAAAGAACCCCAACGTTTTGCGCGGAAAGATGGCTTACGTCACTTTTTCGGCAATGACGGCTTTCTGGACATCATGTTGCTTCCGGTTCCGGGCTGCTGGGGTCGCAGTAGATGGTTGATGGCCGGGTTCACCTGGAGCTCTTCGTTGGAGAAGTTGAAGAGCGGTGGCAGTGGGCCACCGTCCGGAAGAGTGGCGCCTGCCAGCCGGAGGTCATCAAAGAACGAATGGGCCATGCCATCGAAGCACGTAATCCTCTTGCTCGGTACGTAGTCCAGGAGCCTGATCAATAGGTCGATGGCCTTGGGCGTCCCTTTCCCCTCGAGCACACGCTCCCACGGCACAGACTTCCGCTTGGGGAACCTGCACTCGGTCCAGTTTGGATTCATCTGGAGGACTTGCTCTTCGGTGGGGGTGCCCAGTATCCTCATGATCTCGGAGAACTGATCCAGGTTGCTGTCGCCAGGAAACACCGGCCTGGCGATGAAGAACTCTGCCAGTACACAGCCGGCAGACCAGACGTCCACCATGGTGGTGTACTCGGTGGCACCCAGGATGAGTTCGGGTGCCCGGTAGTAGCGCGAGCAAATGTACGCCACGTTCGGCTCGTCCTTGATGAGTATCTTGGCCGAGCCGAAGTCGCACACCTTTACCACGCACTTGTCCGGGTCGCAGAGCAAGTTCTGCGGCTTGATGTCCCTGTGGCAGATGCCTAGCATGTGGATGTACGCCAGACCCCGCAGTACCTGCACATTCGCAGCCCGAACAGAGGAAAAGGCTAACTTCCTCTAGCTCCCAAAACCACGAGCCAGAGACGTCCTTCTTACATCCTTTACATGACATCTCTTATTTCTCTGCTGCGATGGTTCAGTGGTAGGGGTGTTTGAGTGTTGAGCAGGAGGACGAGAGTTCGATCCCGGCCGTGGCAATCGCCTTTTGGTGGATGTGAAACGCAAGGACATTCGTGTACTGTGCGATGTCAGTGCATGTTTAAGAATCTTAGCTGGTCTAAAATAACTGGACCCTACAGTCCCCCATAGCCAATATTGCTTTGAGATGTTAAACGACATACACGAAACTAGATAGATACATTTGTCGTCGCTAAAAGACATCGTTTCAAAAAGGTTGTCTCGTCTATATGCGCAGTGTTCACACTTTCAAATGAAGATACCAGTTGCCTCTTTTTTTCAATATGTCTTAACTCCATAAGTTTAATTATTTTCTACTTAACGGAAGACTGATGAAAAAAAGCTCTCAGGCAAGAAAAAGGCAACACCTCAGAGAAAATAATCTTAATTCGCATGCCTTTATTTAGTGTGAAGCATGCTATGCTACAAAAAATGAAGTTGCGCGTTAATGCCGGTGCAGCTCTTCAGTATGTTTCCTGTGCGCACGATTCCTTCTAGGAAGCAAATTTTGTAAACGATCTAGCATGCGAAAAAAAGAACCTCGTCGTGTACTGTTTACTTAGCGGACAAGCCTGAAAGACGGTGCGCAAACACAGATCAGTCAGTGCGCTAGGACGCCCGCGCAAACTTAAGAAGGGACGAATTCAGAAACGTAGGCGCCGTCTATCTGAGTCCCGCCTCATGTTTTTGCAGTTTTCTTCATAACAGCGTGTCGCTTAACGCTTTAGTTAAACATCGGTTGTCGAAAGCACGCTGTTTTCTATAGCACCGTATTTATATTCATTCGTGTCCAGTCATGACTGCGCGCTCACTATTTAAAAGGCTCGCGAACTGAGCTAGATGCTTAAATTTCGTATTCTTAAACTTTGGACGCATAACACTTGCTTTCACAAACTTCGGCTTTTCGTGTGAAGTGGTGTTACGAAGGCTAGAATTGCAACGTTTTAGTCAAAGAAACGTTAGATACGAATGTCGATGCTTGTGCGCGACTTTTCTGTGTCCCTCGTTCATTCCTCACAAATCTTCACGAACAGAACGTTATCTAGGAATATTGTTCCCACTTCCAGCTCTTAATCGATTAGCTTTATCCTTCATCGCCTTCTTCTAGCCGTTTTAAAGACGTTCTTACCCAGACATTCTTTACAAGAGCATTTTCAACGAAAATATTTTTATAAATGCTAATTTTCCCCGCATATAGTGGTATTTCGCGATAACAATCAATATACTCGCAGGTTTTACCTATGAATGTTTGTAGGCATTTTCTTTTTATGGTGAAGAATGTCCTCTATTAGATTTACACGGGAGTTTTAACGACTCCGTTTAAGCGAAAGTCAATCTTTAAAAGGGAAGGTTATGGTGCGCATCGGAAGACTAAATCATTGCTATCATAACGATCATAACAGTATCTTACAAAATATTCCGCTGGTGCCTCACAATTAGAATCAATGTCCAAAATAACTGAACCTGCTACGTCACTGCGTACCTGGTACATGTACAGCTTGATGAAGAACAGCGGGAATGTGTGCTTGTTCCGGCTGTAGTGCATGATCACTCGGTGCACCGTCTCCGGGATGTACTCCATGATGAGGTTCAGGTACACGGTGTCCTTATTCTTGTCCAGTGTGCAGAAGAAGTAGCACAGTCTCGTGATGTTCGGGTGCGACAGCGAGCGGATGATCTGCAGCTCGCGGTTCTTGAACTTGCGGTCCTGGCGGACCCACTTGACGGCGTACACCTCGCCGCTGTCCACAAGCTTGATCTGCTGGACGACGCCGAAGGTGCCCTTGCCGATAACCTTGGTGCTGATGTACGACATCTCAATGAGCTCGTCGTCGGACCCATCGGCGCGGACCACTTGTACCGTTTTTACCTGCGAACGCGAGGAAGAGCAGAACGCACCGATGACGCCACCTGTACACGCCTGAACTCAGCCTGATACGGCCTTGAGGTTGCGCGTACTCTATATCTAGCAGATAGGTTCTCACAAAGTACTAAATTTGAGCCTAAGCTTTCGAAATAGAAACGCACTATAATGGCACTCTGCTCAAAATAATCGGGGTTGTTTTTGGAGCGGGCTAAGAGCCCGGGATAACTTTGCGGTACGTTTATCCTCGAAGCGTTTCATTTGCTCCTCCTCTTCTGGTTTGCCGCAAGACACTGCGGCAAATTGACTGAAAGTAGACAACGTTTACAAAGCTGGATTGATCGCCCATCACTGTTTCCTCCTTTTAGTCTCCGTTCTTCAACGTAAGCTCGTGAACATGCATTCATGTCCAGTCGCGCCGAGAAACAGGAAAAAATTCAACGCCTCATTTTCGGTGCCAATAAAGAATAATGCGGAACTTTTGAATGAAAGGGTCTATAGGAGAGCGCTGCACATTTGTTAAAGAGAAAGAAAACCCCGGCAGGAATTACAGGAACTAGCAAATTCTGATTGATCTGCAGACAAAATTCAATGTAAAGAGAGAACTGTTTCGAAATAAAATGTTCGTCAGCTGATTAGTAAACACTGTGCCGCGAGGTGCGGAGGTGTAGCTACGAGGAATACCGTTTATTGAACTTCTTAGATAGAATGTACACTTTAAAACAGAACAGGCGCATGTGCAGGCTTGAACATGATTTCTTACCATCCCTTCAATAAAAAAAAAAAAAGTATATTGCTCCATTGACGACACATTGCGAAAAAAAAAAAAGGAAATGACACGACCGCGAACGCATCGACCGCCAACTTAAATGAAATACAGTGCATTGCTATCCAATATGCAGGACTCCATTATAGAAAGAGAGAGAGCGAGATAGAGGAAATTAGATATAGGATACTTGAGAACGCAACATAGAAGAAAAAAGTAGGAATGGTGGTTTGTGGTTACCCCTCAGATCTTTTTTCATTTTGTATCGTGCGGTCACTATTTATTTTAAGGTAGTGAACAAAAATATATTTAAATACCAGTTTTCTAGCACGTGACATTCACAGGCCCCATGAGAGGCTTTGTGAATCACGTGGAGCCACCAAAAGAGCAAAAAACATTATGCGTGATTTCTGCCAATCAGTACTGACTTCATCCTTGAGAACAATCATGTCCACTATGGCGTGACTCAATATCGATGATCTTATTGCAAACCACTGCAGCACCGACAATCTTTTACCGTGCACGTATCTCGTCAAAACCAGCGACACGTTGGTGATAAAGTTTCCATGCCATCCCGACCGCACAAGCTGCATCAGAAGTTAACCATCCATGACGTCTGAAATGTCAATGCGAAACATGCATATAATAAGCAACTGTGGATTCCGATACCTTGCTGAGAAGCATCGGATCACGTATCTGAATTATCGGAACACCTTTGCATAGCTCAGTATTAAAAGCCAAGGCTGGTTCAACACTGAACACAATGTGCATCTACCTAAACTGACAAATTCATGCAAATGAACCGCACAACGAAGTTTCACTGCCACAATTCAGCGCAAATACCTAACATTACCGCCACCACGAGGCATCATCGGCGCTTACTATATACGGGACGGGGACGTCGCTAACGAGGTTGGTGGCGATCGGTAGAGCGTCAACCAGTACCACCATCTTCCCTACCACGAAACAGACGTGACCAGTAGTTGTGATCGCGTTAACCAGTAAGCACTACTTCCTCTGTGTACATCGGTGTCAGTGGAAGCTAGAAGCGTATACATAATGGCAGAGGGGCCCACCTTCTGTCCGTCGCGCTTCGTGATGACAATGTCTGTGATGGGCAGGTGGTAGTAGCCGCCGCCTCCGGGGTTGTTGCCGGTCGTGGAGAAAGCGGTTAGCTTTCTCGCCATTCCCGCGAATGACTCCGTCGTGAGGGCCGGCTGGACGTCGGGTTGCTTGCTGCTACAGGGTGGTGGCGGGGGCGCCGGCCCCGCTACGACCGCATGGGAGCCGCGGCAATCAGGAGGCCCCGACGCCGACCGCCTCTGGGGCACACATAACGCTGCGCCCAACCGTGTCCCGGCGGCACACTCGTCTTCTTGGGGCAGCGAGCGTGGGTTTTTGTTTTCTCTGGGCCAATCTTGTTGGATGCACCAGCCGGCCGCCGGTGCGCGCGCCGGGCTGGGCGCGAGGCCGGCACGGCTCGGGCTTCGGCTCCTAGATCGGCACTCGGCCCGCTGCTGCTGTTTCTGTCGCTGCCGCCCACCGGCCGGCTGGCCGCATGTTTCCGGCGGTGACCACAGAAACCAGGTGAGCATCGCTGCCGAAACAGGGTACGCCATTTTCACGAGGCAAGTACTGGGAGGGCGTCTCGCTGGTCACGACGCTGTCGGGCACTGACTAAGCAGGTCACCGCATTTAGAAGTCTTCAGGCACAGCCATAGCTCCAGTGTGCATTCGACGAAGGTCAGTGAAATCATGTCCCAAACAATCCGCTCTCGGGCCGCCTGTCCACCAACGATTTCCGAAGACCGCCGGTTACAGAACAGCCAAATCCAAGCTGAAGAGGCAAGTAGCAGGCACCTGAAATAACATGCGGGACCACGACGAGATAGGATTGTCTACGCCACTTTTAAAAGTCGCTTCTTCAGAAGGAGCGCCGCTGCTGAACACGCTGGGGGTTTTTATGCGATGCCATCTTACCTGCTGACACAGTAGGGCCTTGATGCTGCTTTGTCACGTTGAAGATGCGGTCCTTTCCAGCCTTTGCGTGTAGAAGCACACTGGGAAATAGGTGAACGCTGTAGCAGGAATGTAACGCCTGGAGTTTGTAGCGGTTGCGCAGAGCTCAGCAAGCTTACATTATTACACGAAAAGACTAATAAAAGGATGGCTCTTAACATCGGTTCGACAGCGTTCGCGACTGTTATCAGAGCCTACCGAAATGCTTTGGACGTGTCACGCGCGCAAAAAAATAAAAAAGAAAGGTAACGAATCGCCTACGCTTGTTCGGTCCATTCTATTTATAATGAACTATATTTCTATTTTGACACGAAAGCGTCAATGGAAAACCCGGTGCGGTTTGGTGCGGGTGTGTCGAGAAAACCTGGGTCGGTCGAGAGGGTCTCACGTTACACGGAATGGAAATAGGTGAAAACAACATATCGCTATTGATTCCAAGTCCGCAACTTAACTCAGGTGTCATACCATGTAAGAATGTAAAGTGAATTATTATTATTATTATTATTATTATTATTATTATTATTATTATTATTATTATTATTATTATTATTATTATTATTATTATTATTATTATTATTATTATTATTATTATTATTATTATTATTATTATTATTATTATTATTATTATTATTGGTTCTCAGGAAGGGAAAGGCGCAGTACCTGTCACACTTGTTTCTCTGGACGCCTGAACCGAAGGCGAAACGAAGTGGCGTCCGTGTACTATGCGTTGTCAGCGCACGTATAAGATCTCCAGGTGGTCGAAATTACTCCGTAGCCCTCTACCACGGCTCCTCTTTCTCTCTTACCACTTTCACTCCCGCCTTCCTCCCTTACAAATTGGGTTCAGGTGTCTACAGAAACAAGTGTGACAGATACTGCACCTTCCCCTTCCTTTGAACCATTATTATTATTATTATTATTATTATTATTATTATTATTATTATTATTATTATTATTATTATTATTATTATTATTATTATTATTATTATTATTATTATTATTATTATTATTATTATTATTATTATTATTATTATTATTATTAACCAAGCCGTAAGAAAAAAAACTGATTGATTTATAGGAAGGGAAAGGCGCGGTAACTGTCACTTGTTTTCTGTGGACACCTCAACCGCGCCGTAAGGGAACTCTAATTTTTTTTTTCAAGCCGTCAGAAAAAGGAGGAAGGTAGGAGTGAAAAACGAGAGAAAGAGGTGCCATAGTGGAGGGTTTCGGACCACCGCGCAACATATGCTTTCGCCTCATCGCACTTATCGGTCGGAAGTGCCCCCTAGATATTTTGTGTAAATTATAGCGTCACTTATGTCTAAATTTTACAGTGAGCAATATTTCAGCGGGCCTTCCGTATTTCTGAGATGCTGATGCGGGCATTAATTCGTGTCTCTAATTATGTTTGAAAGTAGGCTTTCTGCTGCACTGTGAAGGTTTCGTACGCTTATGTTGGGACCATAAATGAAGTCTGCTAGCATCTGTACAGTTTCCATCGACGTGACACGGAGGGTGTTAGATGAAAGGTATCGCATGCAAAGCGCATATCCAACGAGCCGACATAAACAGCACCAAATGTAGCGATAAGAGAGATATGCCTTAACAACGCGGACTGACCGGAGACGAGTATACGTAGCGGTCTGTTAAACTTATGTCATAAATGATAATGCCAGATATAAATGGCATGCCAATTTGCATTGCATCTGTTGCGTTGAGCTGGTGTCCAGCTGAAGTTGCGTCATGTGCACGATAAGCAGCGTTTTCTTGCGTGAGACGTTCTTGCTCGTCAGGACCGATGTCGTGACTCAGCTTTCGAAACACATCTAGGAGGCCCACCCGCCTCACCGGGTCGATACAGATTGATGCAGACAGCATGATGAATGTTGTCCGTGTTCTTTGAGGCGCTCGATAATACAGCACGAACTTCTCTCTTTTCTACTAGGTGCAGCTGGCAGTGGACATTTCCTGGTTCTATCCCCAGAATACCGCAAACTACGCTCATGTGACTGGCGTCAATTCATGGTCGGATATTTAATATTTGGTGTTAATGCGAACATTGTTCTGTGAATATTTTGGCTGCTTCTGTTTATTTTTGTTATCGAAAGGAAAGTAAAATCAAGGCAGCGTGGACTTTCATCACTGCCAGCCTTTGCCATGTGACTTAGCTGGGCTCAATAAGCAGTGCACTGTGGAGGGTGCGGAAAAGGGTAGGATGCAGTATGTACATCTATACGGTATGTTCTCACCGGTTTGCTCATGAGCAATTTTATTTTCTGCCGAAAGTGTACATTTTGTTCAGTATAGCAACTGTTACTCTACGGATTTGGGAGTTAGCGCTATCCGGCTGTATTGTGTTAACGAAAGCGTTTGTCTCTCATAATCCCATCATATACACCGTAATTTCCGTCACCCAGTCCACGAGCTGTGCAAGTATGAAGGTTGTAATTTCGCCTTTTGGTTCTTGCGCCGTGCATGCGTACGCAACGCACTGGTTGCCAACCTCGCTCCTGAGGGCTGCGTACTGCATGAGGACTGTATACTGGAAGTGACAGCACAAATTCCGACATTTCCTTGTTTCTCCTAGTTTCCACGGGAAGGCGCTAGCGTCTGGCTATTGCGTTATTTGGCCACTAGTGATATTTTGCCACAGAAATTAGAACGATCATCGTAACCCCAGCTAAAAACCGTATGAGTCACAATAACCTCATACAGATTTCTCATACTAAACTCATACTAAAGACATACAAATCTCATACAGTCTCATATATTTCTCATACATTGAATGATATTTGTATGAGATGATATGAGATTTGTACGAGTTTAGTATGAGAAATTTGTATAAGGTTATTGTGACTCTTAGGGATTTCTCACTAGGGAATTATCATCATAATCGCAGTCATCATCATTATCCCTAACAGTACCAGTGAAGCGAAAATCGGAAACCGAAATAAAATTCTCCCAGTAGACACAGTTTAAGCATCTCTTCGTGAAAACTTGCCCGCTCTAAACGGTAGAATATTCTCGCGTGCATGTTTTCCCGAGAATACTCCGTAACTAATTCTTTGACGTCTTTCTTTCGGATAGTTTGTTCCACCGTACTTTAGATACATTGAGATCATTCGCCAGCCTGTCTTGCTCTAATAGAGACAGCTTCGAGCTGAGCAATTTGTCCAGTCATTACTTCGTCGCCGGCACCGGCCCAGAGAGTAATGCTCGGACGTTCTGGAGAAGAATGGCCAGTCTCCCAACTCGTTTATCAAGCCTCCGTCTCGTACTTAAAGGGACTCTCAGGGTATAATCGCCGCACTCTAGCTACAAAGGAGCTCCTTCCACAATAAACGGAGCTTCTATGAAACATAAAAGGACGGGGGGAAAATGAAAATACAGGTTCCGCCGTCACCGGACGGTCCCGGAAGTAAACTGCGTTGCGTTAACAGTTTTCGTAACGCTAGTACTCTCACTCAGCCTCCTCGATGTCTATGCGGGCATCTTGTGAAGCTTGAAATAAAGTAGATATCGCCAGGACTGAATTGCGATCCCGCATTGATGCGAACACGGTAGCTTCGCTGACCACTGTGTATCTGATTGCCACTCCCTCGTTCTGTGTATTAATGAAGAAATATTTCCTTCCTGATATACGGCGGGCGCAGGATTTGTCATCGCGAGCTCTGGACACTATGCGTACTCACGAGAAAGGAAAGAACAACTGCGGCGCTGAGAGGAGGAGGGAAATGTCCTCAATCTCGGGATGTGCTCTCTGGCCATGTATACGCCGTCGCGTGAAGTCAGAGCTAATAGAAAAAAATAATAATGAAAAACAATTTCTTTAAATAAGGAATGTAAAAATAACAATAACACAGAAAAGCTATAAATAGAAAAGAAGCATAATAAAAAGGATACTGATGCAAAGTAAAGCAAGTAAAGTAAAAAAGCAGTACTCTTAATAGAGTCTGGTTGTAAGATGCAGGATTGAATCCCGACCTCGACGCCCGCTTTTCGATGGAGGCGCAAAGCAATGCGCCCGTGTGCTGTGCGATGTCAGTGCACGTTAAAGAATTCCAGGTGACCGAAATTTCCGGAGTCCTCCGCGACGGCGTCTCATAGCCTGATTCGCTTTGGGACGTTCGACCCCACAAACCACCTCCTTACGAAGTTGTACACGTCGGAAAAGCGACGAAAAGCAGAAGGAATTCATAACGAAAATAAACACCGAATTTGCAATGCTCTCACATTTTGGCACGTAAGGGAACTTAAGTGCACCCCTGTAATTTGTGCGTGTGTCCATCGTCGTCACACAGCCATAGCCAACCAGAGAGCAACTCTTCACACAGACGTGCAAAAGTTAGCAGAAGTCACCTTTGGACGTTGAATATGCGGCACGCCTATACTATGCATCTACCTGTACCGTACCTGGCCTACACCAGTGCCATGCCTACGTTGTACATCATATCGTACCTGTACGGCATCTGTGCCACACCTGTATCATGGCTCTGTCATGCCTATACCATACATGTATAATGCTTTCTATATGTGCTGCAGCGGTGCTCCAACGTTCCCACGCCATTTCACGTGTGATGGGAAGGGAGGCTGTCCACGTGCATATGAACAAGAAGGTTGTAGATAGCACATTCATTGTGTTTATGAGCCGACCTTTTTTTGTTGCATGCATGGTGGCACGGACTGTGGCTAACGTATTCTGACTTATCGAAATGTGTCACGCATCGTGAACATGCGAGATCTACGAAATCGGTGCGTATCAGTGCCATGTTCTACTACAGTCTCCTAGAACGCCCAGCGAAGCAGAGGCAGATAGTCGGTTTTGCACCGCTTTCACGATAACAAAAAAAAAAAAAAAGAAGTATTGGCTTCCTTCGAGAAGAGCCATCTGGTAGTTCATTAGCGCTATAAACATTCCGCTGTTTTATCTTTTGTTAAACGTCGTTCGGCTGGTCTCTTCGGTACCGAACTTACTTGTACCATCGCTTACTGTTCATAAAGCACCGCTTCGCAGTTCTTAAAGGAAAAAAGAACGGAAATAAATAAACAACTGCATAAACAACTAATTAGTTGTTTAAATCCAGGGGGCTCTAAAGAACCCAGGAAGCCACGTTTTCACCAAAGTGTGCGGAAAACCGAATGACAAGCGACCGCACGAAAAAAAAAAACCGAATTCACATTTTAACAATATAAATAAATAATAAATTGTATTATTAATGAACTAGCGAATACATGAATGGATATTCAAACGAACGAAACAAATAACGAAGGGAGGAATGAAACAAATAGCGAATGAATAAATGATCAGCCGGTCAGTTAACAAGCTATAGGGAGGGATGATTAAATAAGTGGCGGACCATTACACACCGGCGTCGCTGTGATTAAAGAAATCTCATCCCCTGACGAAGTGAAACACCTCACTTGATTGGACCGCACTCTGGCTTGCTAACTTGATTGCGAAGCGATGCAAGTTCACTATGCACACATTCGCTAGAACGCACTGAGAGTGTCTCTCTTCTTTTCTAAATGTTTCAGGCGAGCGAGCAACGGCGCGAAACAAGCAAACACTAGGGGCAAACTTAAAAGAGCTCGCAAGAGAGAATCCAGGGAACGATAGCGGCCTCTTTAAAAGACCATTAGGTGCTTGTGGTGCGAGCTGCGGATGTTGAGGGCGGCTTTTATTTTTACTTTCTCCGCGAAAAGACAGGCGTCGCAGATAAGGAGACTCCTGGCAAACAAGCCAGGGAGGGCACTGCGCGGTACTGGCTTGTATATCGTCTCTGCGCCAATCGAAAGGGATCAATGCTGGCACCAGGTTGCGCCGCCTCTTCGAGGGAGCAAGCGATAAGCTGGGGAAAAAGGGGGGTTCGATGAACAGAGGACTAGGGAAGAGGGAAATGATGCTCTACGTCCGGACTCTAAACACGAGCGCCGCGACGGATTCCAAGTGGAAATTTCGTGGCTGAATTTCACTTGTTTCTCTGTTTCTCCCCTCAGATTCATTCCTTTTATTCGTTTTCTTTTTCTCGGAACATATCGAACGTTTATACGCCCCAGCTTCAGCGTCGCTTCATCGTTTTGGAGACAATAACGACACATTTTACGCTTAACCTCGCTTTATCTTACGCTCACTGGACACCAGCGGGGGTATGCAGAATAATCGATATTACGATTTCTTGCGCGCTATGGTTTTGTTGTTTTTGTGGTGTCAAGGTTTTCATTACGCTTGACCCTTCTCGAGGCGGCAAATAAAAGTGTAGAATCAGAGACCTCTCATAACATTAGTTGCTTTGGGACGCTAAACTCTAAAAACTACAACCAAACCATTGTCCGTTCATTTTGAAAACGACGCGGCGGACCGTCTCCCCGCCCAACGCCCCAAATGAACTTTGGTGGCCGTGCACTGCCTCCCCACTTCCCCATCGCCTCTGAATTTGTCTTCACCGTAGTTCCTTAAAACGAGCAATTTCTTTTCTATGTAGTTTCTTTAAGAAAGAAATCTTTCCTTTGCTATTCTACTTTCGCGTATGAAAACAATCTAGGCTCTGTTAAATAAAGAATTCTGACTAAATCAATTGAAATCTCTGAAAGTGGAAAGCTTCTGCCTGGCTTTACCAACAGTTCATCAAAACAGGCAGCCGGGAAAGAGGGGAGGAGGAAAGAGCCGTTTTCGAGCAGACCGCGAAACGCCAGGGCCGGGGTCGGCTAATTTGCGTATGGAAATCGGAGTGGCGCTTGGTTGAGGCTCAATTTGAGCCGTCCGCACCATCCCACCATGTGCCGGGGGAAGTTAGTCGCGATGGTGTGGTTTAGCTTGCTCCAGGGCACAACCTCCGTTCTCCCTGTTTCCCTTAACCCGCCCTCCCCATCACTGCCCACTCTGCGAACGGGAAGCGAAGGAGAGAAGGGGAAACGGTGAGACAGGCGATGGCCAAAGAGATGTGAATATGGAGAGGATGTAGCAGAGCGATTGAGGGCAAGGGTGCGTAACGTTGTTGCCCTCGCTCACGCTCTTTTTCCCAAACGTCAGCCTTTCCCTCCTGCTTTTTCCCTTGAATCCCGCCGCGTACGGGTCGAGTTCCCGTTTCGCGGGGCCGTCACTACACCCCCTCCCGGCCTCTCGTCCTTAGGCGGTGGTAAGAGGGTTCGCGACCAAGCCCCCTGCTGTTCGTTGCTATGGGCTTTTTCATTACCCCAACGCAAATCGAGATTCGAAAGACTGGGGTTAATTAGCGGCGAAATGCGCGCAATCACGCAGCTGCTGCTGCTGGCTGGCAGGGTGCCACCACTCGTTGACGTTTTCTTTTTCTTTTTTTTTTTTGCGGTTAGCTTTGGTTTGGAGCGCGTCGCTTTCTCGGAACAGCAATATGCACGAAGTTCTCCAATAGCGAAGTCGTGTAACAAAATGCCTCGAGGTCTGTACCGCGCGTTGCGTCACTTCTTGACATTTCTGTTTGACGCAGCGAGGTCTGGGGACTGATTTCTTGCCCCGATAAATCTAGTACAGGCCGAGGACAGGAGCGCTCCTGTATTGTGATGTCTCGTATTGTTCGCAAGGTTATCAATTTATCGATATTGAACAAATATTTAAAAACCGACTAATTTGTGATAAAATAGAGCAATTGATTAGTGGTCGATTGGTTAGTGGGCTCATCGATTTTTCCTTAATTCAATGGATAATTGGCTTGCCGTCACTAATAAAGCTGAATGCGCACAACGGACCTTGCTCCCTGGACCAGGCATCACATGACGACCCAGTCCTGCTGAGTGAGGTTCGAGCCTTTCCCACATACTAATCCGCTTATCGATAACTCCTCTTACCTTAACCTGTGTAGGTGGCGGCAAGCGGATTACGCGCATTCGAAGTCTTTCGACATGCTACGGTCACGAAAATCGCTTCCTATGCCTGAACGCCGTTTTCTTTCTGTGAGTTTTGGGGAGTTGTCTTTGTTGTTGTCTTTTTGTTCCGCAAGCAGATGTCTCAAATCGTTATTCGTTTATTTTACGTCTAAATCACTTTATAAAAAAAAAAAAAGGATCCAGTATGCACCCCCTTCGCATATTCAAGGCAGCTACTCCTTCTCATCCTCCTCCCCGCCTTTAAATCGCTTACTGGAATTGTCCTTATACGTATACAACATCAACACAGATAAAAAGGCCCAGTGACAAAAAGAAAAAAAAAAGCCGTTTCGGCGAAAGGATTTTTTTTTTTTTTTCTCGCCCCATGTATGTGTCGTTATTATCGGTTCCGGCTTGGCGGCGGTGTCGATTTGTATTCGCCGAGTCTTCAGATTCATTTATCTGCTTCTCCCTGACAGCACATTACCATAAATTGTCGCGTCCAACGCCGGGCTCCATTATATTAGATCCGCGGCCTGTCAGTGGTTTAGCAGCCCAATGACACGCACGGGTCCCGGCGCTCGGTGGGCTTCCCTAGATCACGGCAGCGACGGCGGTAGACAGGAACGGGGAGAGTGCGATGCGAATTCAGCATCTCAACTCGCGCGATTGGTGAAAGGCAGACAGAAAAAGAAGATGAAGAAATCTATATGCGTGAGCCGTATTACTTACTTCTTGTCGCTTGTGCTGAGTTTGCGCCGGCGGATTTCTTGTGCCATTACTCTCACCCCCCCCCCCCCTTCTTTTTCTTTCCTCCTCTTTACCCTGTATGTTATGACGGTGTCCCGTCAAGAGCTAGTTCTTCCCATTGCGTTATGAAACTGTGAAAAAAAAGTTTCAGAGGGAATTTCACAATTTATTGGTGTTACCCTGTATTTCAGAATGACTGATTGATTCGTTCGGTGGGTGTATGGTTTGGTTTGTGTTTATTAACATTCCTAAGAAACTCAGGCTACGAAAAACGCCGTAGTGGAAGGCTCCGGATATTTTGACCACTAGGAGTTCCTTAACGTGCACCGACATCGCGCAACACACGGGCGCCTTGCTTTTCGTCTCCATCGAAAAGCGGTCGCCGTGGCTGGGGTTCGGTTGGTTTGGTTTGTTTTGTGGGGTTTAACGTCCCAAAGCAACTCAGGCTATGAGAGACGCCGTAGTGGAGGACTGCGGGAATTTCGACCACCTGGGGTTCTTTAACGTGCACTGACATCGCACAGCACACGGGCGTCTTGCTTTTCACCTCCATAGAAAAGCTGCCGCCGAGGCCGGGATTCGATCCGGCGTCCTTGGGAATAGTAGTCGAACGCCGTAACCACTGCACCACCCCGGCGGGGCGGCTGGGATTCGATCCCACATTCTTGGGTACAACAGTCGAGTGCACTAACCACAGCACTACTACGGAGGGCCGATTGATTCATTTATTGATTCATTCATTGCTTTATTCATTCCCTGGAGAAAACTGTGAAAGCGGATGTCTTAAATTAGCATGTCACTTCTTGGACGTCTTCCTGCAAGATTTCAACAACTCATAGGAAATAGGCCAAAGATCATGCAGGAACAAGTGCTGTACGGTAAATACATCTTAGCTTTGGCGTAGTGGCATAGGAAGTTTCTTTTTTCTTTATGCCTTTCTAGCAATCTTACACTCCACTTCGACTTAGGACAATTAACGTCAAAACTCGTAGAAATTCACCGGTTGCGAGAGGGGGGGCTCTCCTGCCAATTTTCAAATGTTATTGCGAGGCAAAAAAAAAAAATCAAGAATCGAGAACACCCGCCTGTTCTTCTATCGTGGAGATCAGGTTTGCAAAATATTTTCTGTGTATCGGTCTTTTTTGTTTGTTTGGTTCAACGAGAGAGTACAGAGTGGCGCGAGGAATTTTAATTAAGGAGAAATTAAAGTCTTTCTAACGCGTCTGTGGTCTCTCATTAAAACGGAATGAACAGCGAACCATGACGCGCACGCAAAACCGAACGAGCGAAAAAAGCAAATCGTGAAAGCGGAGGGTATTACACAGAGGAGAAGGAGCTACTCATAAAGGAAGCAGCGGAGAGAGGATGGGTGGCGCGTTAGAGAGGCAATTGAATTTTCGTGATGCTTGCTTCTCTTTCTCTCTCTCCTAATTAGATGGAGCTCGTTAGTCGGCGCTCTAATGAAACGTTTCGAATTATTATTACACTTTTCCGTCCAGGCCTCCTTTGGAGCAGTAATTGTCAGCCATCTACTCGATGGGGCATCATTTGTTAGGCCGCCTGCGCAACGTTTCTGAACACGCTTCCCGTATGTTTCGTTATTTTTAGTATATTGATCAACGCCTTAGATCTAAACGGTGACTGAAACCCTACAAGATCTGGAACATTGGGACTAGAAAAAAAAAAAAAAAAAGACGGGAAGCCTGAAAAAGACTGAATACAATAGTGTTCTTTTATAGAGCGCAGCTCTTTGGCGCCCGTTCCTGGGTTTAGCGTCGTCGTCGGCCGCGTCGGCCTCGTAACCAGCTCCGCCCCCCCTTTCATAACCCCAGTTCGAGCCTGCGCTTCGGCAACCGGAGCCTAGCAGGAAGAGTGGGGGGGGGGGTACACTGCGGCGAACGATGGGGGCAGGAGCGCGCGCAGCAGCCGGAGAACACGAGGAAAGGAGGGGAGGGGGGGTCACCGGAAGCAGCGCTAGCAGCGACTGACTGATGCCACTGCCGCCGCTAGCGAGTCAAGACAACGTGACTGCGTAGACCTGATTTATTTATTTATAGGAAGGGAAAGGCGCGGTAACTGTCTCACTTGTTTTCCGTGGACACCGCAACCGCGCCGTAAGGGAAGGGAGGAAGGTTGGAATGAAAGTGAAAGAGAGATAGTGGAGGGCTACGGGGTAATTTCGACCACCTGGGGATCTTAGAAGTGCGCTGACATCGCACAGCACACGGACGCCTCTTCGTTTCGCCTCCATCGAAACGCAGCCGTCGAGGTCGGGTTCGAACCCGAGTACTCCGGGACAGTAGTCTGGCGTCTTACCACTGCACAACCCCGGCGGGGTGTGACTGCGTAAAACTGATTTATTTAGAGGAAGGGAAAGGCACGGTAACTGTCTCACTTGTTTTCTGTGGACACCGCAACCGCGCCGTAAGGGAAGGGTGGAAGATGGGAGTGAAAGGGGAAGAGAGAAAGAGGAGCCGTAGTGGAGGGCTACGGAGTAATTTCGACCACCTGGGAATCTTTAACGTGCGCTGACATCGCACAGCACACGAAGCCTCTTCGTTTCGCCTCCATCGAAACGCAGCCGCCGAGGTCGGGTTCGAACCCGGGTACTCCGGCACAGTAGTCTGGCGTCTTACCACTGTACCACCCCGGCGGGGTGTGAATGCGTAGAACACCGTCGCCGCCATGCAGAAAGAGGAGGAGGGGGTCCCCCTCTCTTCCTGCGTGGCGGCGAGGGTGCTCTCCGGTTGCCGAAACGCCGGCTCGCTATCAGCGGATCATGGTGCGTGCATCCCGTTCGCACTCGCTTCACTCGCTAACGGCGTCAGCAGCATCAGTCAGTCGCTGCTATCTGTTCATCGCGCAACGTTCCTATGGGCCCACGCGCTACTTCCCGCAACCTCCCGATAACTCAATTGCTCTCTTCATTTCTCCGACCACAAAGCTTCTTTCATGACAGCCAACAACTGTTAGTGGAGTGTTTCTTGAAGGAGTACGTGTGAAAATTAAAAAAGTTGTATGTAATTGTACATACGTGTCTTGCTCGAAATATTTGCCTCAATCTATAGAAAAGGTGAAACAGCTGATGAGCTGTGCTCAAATTTTATTACCTGTAAACAATGTGACACCGGAAGGGGCAGAACCTTTGACGAGGCTTCTCTTTCAAAGGCAAGGCTGACATCCTACTGGTGTTTTTGTTGAAGCTGGCCAGCAGAGGCTGCAGTCTAAACCAAAACCCAAACTTTAAAACTAAACCTAAACCTTATATTAGCGCTTAGCTATTGTAAGTGAGGCTTTCTATGCGATAAAATTTAATTTCGGAATACGAAGCGACGCTATGTCATTCGAAGCACAAAGCAAGGCTACTTTTTTTTTTTGCTAAGCTTTCCCTAACGAGGGAATCTGCTTTCCCAAGTCACCCGAAGCAGCAGGGCATTGTTCACGAAGAAACCGTTCCAATTCATTTGCGTCACTTCCGGCTGTAAAAAAATCAACGATGTCTGCGAAGTATTTCTCTCCCTCTCAAATCACATCACTACCATCCTTGACACGTTCACATGTAAGGAACGGATAGCAACGCTTCCACAAAGCCCAGCTCGCATTAGAAAAAAAGAAAAACAGGGAACGTTATATGAAAGGGGGGTCGCACCAATCCACAATAAAAGACCGGGACTTTGGGCGACCAGAAACGGAAATTGCTCCCTTTTGGCCATTCTCGCCTGCGGCCGCAAGCGACGACAAAAAGCGCTCGAGCAATTCGGCTCCTCTGGGGTTTGTAGTGACGACCAAGGAAGGAGAGGATCTTTGCAGGCTTGGTTATTGAATGAAAAAAACACCAAGTAAAGGTGGTCTCGACTTTCTTCTGTGTCTCTTTCCTTATTTCACTATTTGTTCTTCTTTCTTTAATATTTATTTATTTTATTATTCTGCTCTTTCTTAACCCTTTGTTTCCTCGTTTTCTTCACTTTCTTCCCTCACGGCATCTTTTCCTTCCTTCCTTCCTTCCTTCCTTCCTTCCTTCCTTCCTTCCTTCCTTCCTTCCTTCCTTCCTTCCTTCCTTCCTTCCTTCCTTCCTTCCTTCCTTCCTTCCTTCCTTCCTTCCTTCTTTCCTTCCTTACCTACTTATTTATTTACTTACTTACTTACTTACTTACTTACTTACTTACTTACTTACTTACTTACTTACTTACTTACTTACTTACTTACTTACTTACTTACTTACTTACTTACTTACTAACTTACTTACTTACTTACTTACTTACTTACTTACTTACTTACTTACTTACTTACTTACTTACTTACTTACTTACTTACTTACTTACTCACTTACTCACTTACTCACTTACTTACTTACTTACTTACTTACTTACTTACTTACTTACTTACTTACTTACTTACTTACTTACTTACTTACTTACTTACTTACTTACTTACTTACTTACTTACTTACTTACTTACTTACCTACTTACTTCTATACACACTCACTCACTCACTCACTCACTCACTCACTCACTCACTCACTCACTCACTTAGTTGCTTACGTGCTTGCTTACTTACTTACTTAATGCCGCAAATAGTCCTTTCTTGGTCACAAATAATTTTACGTGTCTGTCTTGTTTTGTTGTTGTTTTTGTTTTCAAGAGAATGAACTTTCCTACAGCCAGAACACTTAAAAAATGTATTTCGAAAATCTAAGGAAACGTGGAAGAGTACAATAGACGTCATCCTCGAAAGATAAAAGGAACGATGACGTAGTGTTCACGAAATATGGAAGAAGAAGTCATCAGTATTCAATATAAATATCTGTTGATATGACGATGCCAAATATTCGTCCATACCTCATCTGCTTCACATATAAGAGCCTAAGTGAATGAAGCAAAAAATGTGTTATACAAGCAGTACCATGACGTTGGCAATAGAAAACATTTACCATGTATAACGATCGATCCTGCGTAGAATGTAATATTTCTTCGGTTCTCCTCGTCGTTCTCAGTTTTCTGCGTGTAAATTCTCAATTTTTTTATTTTTGCTTAATCGCGAGCTTTACGAAGGGAGTTCCAGGATCTACGTCACGCGCCTAAATGGCCTTGTCGCCATTTATAGCGCAGAACGAGCATACATCAGAGTTAAGTGCCATTCACTGCTTTGCAGGCTCAAAAGGGCAACTGTCGAGTTTCTGTTGAATGATTGTGACAGACGTTTACGACTGGCCTCGTGATAGCTATTTTTATTAAAGTTGCTGACTCAGGTTCTCTGCCTAGCCAAGTAAACAAAGGAAAAAATATGTTGCCATGGCCACAACCTTTTAGACGGCAACAAATCTGTTTAGAATTCATCTGGCATTATATCCGAATGTACAGAGCGACTCAAAACATTCCAAGAGCTCAATTGGCGAGATGTTCTCTAATTACCTTATTAAGCTGCTCAGGAGAACGTTCGACAAACCATGCACCCTCCGCACCACACGTTTGGATGGCTCGGCGCACTCTAGAACTAATCTATACTGTATCGGGAAGTATTGGGTGGTCACGATATCGTAACGATTATCCGACATTTTGCATAGCCAACTTCCACTGCAAATTGTCTTTGAACAATTGCCCCGCCGTGATGGTACAGTGGTTAGGGCGCTCGGCTACTGTGCTCAAGAATTCGGGATCGAATCCAGGCCACGGCGGCCACTTTTCGATGGAGGCGAAAAGCAAGGCGCCCGTGTGCTGTGCGATGTCCGTGCACGTTAGACAACTCCAGGTAGTCGAAATTTCCAGAGCCCTCCACTACGGCGTCTCTCGTAGGCTGAGCCGCTTTGGGACGTGAAACCCCAGGAGCCAGAACTATCTTCAACTAATCAACTCTATCTATCCCTGTTGCCATGGCTCTTTTTTTTTTTTTCATATTTATCCCGTCAACATCAATGGTGAAAAAAGAAACACAGGTCGTATGCAGTTCGACTTTATGTTCTTTCATACCGCTGAAGTGCCGCTTAAGTATACGCACAGTCTTTTCTTTTAACGCGACGGAGATAAAGGCCCTCATTTTACAAACAGATATGGAGCCGGCATTTGGGTCGAAAAGTCCCCAGCGTGCCTCTACCAGTTCAGTTGCAGGTGACATGGGTGGCACTGATTGGTCGGCATGATGTGGTTGATATTGAAGGAGTCGCCAACTCGAGAAATTACTTAGAAATGGAACGTTTATATGGAAATCGAACCCATAACCCTAAAATCGGCTAACCCTAATGCTAACGTGTTTATACCCCGGCATGCTCATACCGCTTGGCTAAATGGCCTTTACATTTACATTTGGCTAAATCGGCCTTTACATTTAGGTCAACTTGTCTTACACATAACTGGGCAGCTTACGAGTGCATGATATATGTGAGATAATAGCAGCACGCAATGAGAGATTAGGAATTAGGGATTGAGGAAGTAGCTGAGTGCATGTATGTCGACGAATAACTTCAGGAGGAGTTCTAGACCAGAACCATCAGTGCTATCGTGTTATAGGCGGCGCGTAAATTGTCCCTCTTTATATGCGAAGCGTATCCAGCTCGTTCGGTTGAAAACCCGTCGGTGTCGAATTAGGGGTCGGCACCAAGGCGTCGGTAATATTCATGCTGAAAAACTTTGGTTGCTTGGCAGGTGTTTGATACCACAACCACATGACCTTGTACAGAAATTTCAAACACCCCACATTCAAAATAAAGCTATGAAATATACTGAATGGACTAATTTTTCACCAACGGAGTTTGAACCCAGATCCTCTGAATGCAAGACGGGCACGCAACTCATAGGTCACGAAGGGTGGTTGGTACCAAGCGTGTTAGACACTGCACTCCTAGCCCAGGCACGTTTTCACGGTTTGGTTAATGCGGCGGTTTATTTTCATGTCAGGCGGCCTTTCATGTAATGACTGTGATTGTATGCTAATTAATGTACATGTGCGACCCGAAACAATAGCTCTAGCGCATCTAATTCGCATTTGTTCTGAGGACGCTAATCGCCCGGTCTTTAGAGCAAAACACTTCTAAACTAGCACAATGAATTTAGTAGATTCATGGATTACTCTTTCCGTCCGGAACACAACAAGCGCTCCTTGTCTTCCGGACGGAAAGTGTAATCCTTGAATCGGCGAAACAAGCGCTTGTTGTGATCCCTTATCGTCTCTGTCTCTTTATGCGCTATATCCCTGTGTTGCTATGGCAACAACTAAGCCTAGCTTACTATATATGGTTATATTACGACTTGCTACGATTTACCATGACTACATGGACTGTTACCATGACAAATATCAAGGTCAAAGAGAAATTTAATTATGTATAATAAGCAATAATTAGAAATATTTAGCAAAACATATTCAGCGATAACTAGGCCTAATTAACACTCTTTACTGTAGCATGTTGAAGAAGTCAAGTCAGAACTTGTCTGAACGCACACTGGCGCAACTGCGGCTTCGAAAGTCTAATTGAGCGTATTGGGCGTGGTTAAGTTTAATAGGTGTAACTATAACTCCATAACGTTTCACGTGCTTTTGCTCGTAAAAGTTCAGCATCATTACGGCTAAACCACTCTCATATTTTTTTTTCTGGTGTCCAATGCTTCTGTGTATGTCTTTATACTGCCCCCTTAAGTGGAAGACTTTGGCAACCATTTCAACTAATTAAACACCTTATCCGCTCATAATCACCGCTGGAATGGTCATAGCTTGATAGTAGCTCGAGTGAAAGAAAATCCAGCCTTGAGTTTGGCTCAAGCTAGGCTAAAGCTAGCCATTATTGTCATCGCGCTGGTTAAAAATATGCCTGCACATGTGAGACTATCTCCTTGAATAAACTAGTTAGTTTTAATTCCGACCACGGCGGTTGCTTTTTGATGAAGGTGATGAAAAGCATGGCGCTTGTATAGCGTGCAATGCCAGAGCACACAAAAGAACCTAAGGTGGTCGAAACTTCTCGAGCCCGTACCTACGGCATCCTTTAAGACGCTTTGAGACTTTGACAACCATACCCCGCCCCCTTCCCCCCCCCCCCCCCAAAAAAAAAAAAAATTAAAAAAAATTGGGTAGTATTCCGCAGTTCGTCCAAGCTCACAGCGGCGACGCAACTGAAAGCATCGACAGAACCGGATGTTATGTTTTTCAACTTTCACAGAACGCACAATCACCATTTTTGCCTTTCGCGAAGCGATTGTTGAAGCCTCTCCAGTTAAGCTGGCTTCCTCGGCAAATAATTTCTCGTAATACTTGTCACATGTGTCGTCACATCTCTAAAGAAACAAATGTTAATAGCAGCATTACCAATGGGACAGAATTTATCGGCGTCTTGTCCCTTTCTCCAAGGAACTGCGTGTCTAGGTAAATAATCAGAGGAGGGGGGGGGGGGGGGGGGGGTATTATTCTTTCAAGGAGTTCCTTTCCCAGAATGACAGCCGACAAAGAAAAAGTACTCGCTGTGCGCTCTGTGTCGGGGTAGCTTTACGTAATCCTGACAATAGCAAACTTGCCGGCGGGTAACAGGGCTAAGGTAAACGCAGCAAGGAAAGAACCGCAATGGTACGCTTTGCAGCGCTTCGAGAACAAAGCAGCGAGACCGCTCCGCTCGCTGCGTGGTCGCGAAATCGGTCGGTGCCTCGAAAAAGACCAAACGACGTGCTAGCGTTTGCTTCTTTTTCAGTCTGGCGTTCGCACTAACACACGCTCAAAGCACTGGTGCCGCCCAGGTTACACAGCCGCCGAGAGAAAAGCGGAGGAGAGAACGGTGGTCGACCGACTCATTACCAAGAGTGGTCGGCGGGTTCGTTCGCCGCCGGCGTCCGCTCTGGAAGCGGTGTATATATGGCGCAGCGTCCACCGCGCTTCGCGCTGTAATTAAGGTTCAGCGCCGACGTTGTAGCTACGACGCCGCAGAGCCGCTGACGACCGATGTTGCTTGTGTTTCCCCAGGCTGGGGTCCGCACAGCGGGCCAGTATTTGTGTCAACAGGCAGCTAGAGCGGAACCTGATGGCTTAGTGTCCCTTCTACTCCCCAAATCCCTGGAGAGGAACAAAATGAGCAAGAGAAAGGTTGCAGAGGATGAAAAAGGAGCTGGAGGAAATACTCTACCACCGTCGGTACAAGCGAGTAAGAGGTTGAAAGGCGCTGGCGGGCTAGGCGCGTTTTGGCCCCTCGGAGAGACTCCCTTTGGGGGTACCTGGAGTCGCAGTGGAAATCTCGCCGACAAGCGCGAAGCTTGCTTGATAGTGACTTTTTGTCGGCTGTCCGTGCGTCCCTCTCACTGTCTGTCCGCCCAACTATATTTCGGTCTTTCTATACGTTCGTCAGCGCTGTATGGTCTCGCGTTGTACATCTGTCTTTGGACTGTGCACAGCAAAGAAAGCGCCAGTGCCCTTTTTGAGGATTACGGCAAGAGCACTCATTCCTCGCTTTCATCTTCCTGCCTTGTTAAGATGAGTGCTCATGAGTGCTTTTCTAGGAAAGCTAGTTCTGGAACTTGAACGGAGCAGTGGCCACCGCTTTTTTTACCCATAAGTTGTATGGAGTTAAAGGAAAGTGCTTGATTCGTACTCGTTGTGAAACTGTTCCATTGTGACTTGTTCCCAATCACTTCCTGGATATCAATTTCCTGATTACTCTGCATCTACATGCTTCACCTGCCTTTTCAACGGTGCAAATCACTGGTTCCCAATGGTTTGCTTCTCCTTTCCCATATATCCCTGTCTTTCTTTCGACGTGTTCAATCTGGCCATGCAAGGTTCCCTTTCTTTGCTTAATTTTTCCTTAGTTATTGTATTTGATCTCCTAAATCCCTCCTTAATTGTTCTTTGTTTTCCGCATCTTCACCTCATTAGATAACCATCTTTTTTCGAAGCTTCCACTATTATTCTCTTTGTTTCTTCGACGAATCTTCACATGTCTTCCAATGTATTCGGACAGGTTAAAGCACCGTCCTGGTTCATCCTTTAATAAAACGCCTCTGTCGTTGGGAACAATATTATTGCCTTTCAATCTCGGCCCCCTCTTTTCAACGGAGTCGACAGAGCGGGAAAACGAATGGCCATAATACACGTGCACAATATACGACTTCTATAGCGCACGTCAAAGAAGGTCCACGGAAATGGTCGAAATCGTTCTTCCGAAATCCTCGTCCTGCACTATGGGGCGCCCTTATCATATAATATATACTATAGTGGTAGCTCCCATACTGTTGCTTCGAGGACGGACGCGGAGAACGTTCCTCCGCGACTAATTTGATTCCTCCACTTCCGCTTTCGGGTCGCCCATCCTGGGAGCGGTTCGGGAGTGCACTCGGGTCGTGCAGCGAAATAAAAGCTTCTCTCTCGCACACCCACACACTTCGTGCACTCTTTCTGCCCTCAGCTGGCTTTCTTTGTTGCTGGAGGGGACACGATCGATCCGGGGCAACGACGAGGAATCGTCCGCGGTGGTACCAACAGCGCGCACGCATAACAGCGTGCCTTGTCCGTGCCTGGGACGCGTGTGTCAAGCGCCCTCGAGCAACGTCTCTCGATCGTTATTCGTACACTTTTTAGTTTTTTGTTTTTTTGTCTTGGCCTTCGTTGTTGTTGCCGCCAATGATGGTCACATGTTTTTGTTTGGCGGCTTTCCTTCTCGCCTCGTTGTTAGCTGGCTTTTGATTCGTCCGCGTGGTGAGAGTGTGCGGGTGGAGAAGGAAGGCGGTTTGGTGGGCCGAAGAATAAGCAAACACTTCTACTCGTGCCACTCCCGCGCATTCGAGATAAAAACTTGTAGTAATCACGTGCCGGGTTCAATGCACCAGGAAGTCGGAAACATGCGCCGGGAGGAGGCGTGGCAAGCGGAAGAGGATCTCCTGGATACGCTGGCTCCAGATCCATGGACCGATATCATGATCCTCTTCGTAGCTCTGGACAATGACCTGAGCACTACGTGCATTCAAGTTGGCAGAGAAGTAAACGATGACATGAAGGGTTGAAATTAAATTGGGGATAGCGTATCAAGTTATGGACTGAAAACAGATAGGAGTGGCGCCAAACGATAAAGAGTGTAGTGGTTCAGGAATCAGACATGAATTAATGACATCCCTGCTGAAATTAAGAAGAAATGAACACGTGCGAAGTATATTCAGTGCGGAAAACAGGCGTCTGGTGGTCATTTAGGATAACTGAGTATATTGCAGGAGAATGAATATGTAGCAGAGGGCACCAAAAATTCAGGTGGGCGGACTAGATTGGGATGGTTGTAGTGATAAGGTGATCGCAGCTCGTGCAAGAGATGGTTAACTATTGAGCGATACGGTACAAGCTTTCGAGGCGAACGCCTTTATAGATTCATTAGTGGGGACAGGATTTATGCGTCCGCGGAGTATTTCACACTGTTATTGTCGAGAAGTGAATTGACTGATGAGTAAAAGAATGGTTGTATGAGGTAGAGGGTGAAAAAATGCGTCCGTGTGCCAAAATGTTGTTGATGTCGAGTAAAATAATTAGAAAAAGTCAGTTCGACGTCAAAAAAGCCAAGGACGTCGATATAGCGTTCAGACGTCAAAACAGCCATTGACGTCGAAATTGTGCAGAAAAGTTGAAAAGCTTTAACGTCAGTCATCGTCATTGCGTTACGATATCGAAAACAGTCGCCATCTTGGAAGGGCTCCAGCAGGCAGGAATAGGGCTAAAAACTTATCGCTATGTCAGAAATTTCTTAACGGACCGCACGGCGGTTATAACTTTCCAGGAAATAGAATCTGGGGTGATCAGGCTAGGTAACAGGGGGACACCTCAGGGATCGGTACTGTCACCCACCCTTTTCAACATGGCCATGAAAGGGCTCCCGAAGGAATTGCGGAAAATTTGGAATTACAACTTAAATTACAGCCTGTACGCGGACGACATCAATCTCTGGATCAACAGAAGGAGCGACGCAGAGATCAATTAAACGCTGCAGGCGGCAGCAGATGTCATCTCTAAGTACGCGGCGGACAGAGGGCTTAAATGTTCGCCTGAAAAATCAGAAATCTTCGTGTATAATGACAAGGCACTCAGGAACAAACCTCCCTCTGACCCACAGGTGTATGTGGAAGGAAGGGAGATACCAAAAGTAGAGACAATACGAATATTGGGACTCCACTTACAAACACACAGAAGGAACACGATCACCATTAAAAAGTTAGAAAACCACGCGACCCAGACATTAAACCTCATCAGGAGGGTCTCACGCAACGGAGGCGGCCTCAAGGAAAAAACCTCCTGAGATTGGTACAAGCCTTCATCATTAGCAGAGTGGGCTACGCCACGCCATATCTGAACCTAAAGGCAGATGAGAGGAGAAAGATAGACGCGCTCATCAGAAAATGCGTTAAAAAGGCCCTAGGCCTCCCAACATGTACATCGACGGAGCAGCTACTGGCCCTAGGACTGCACAATACGATTTCAGAAATCACGGAAGCGGTTAAAACCTCGCAACTTGAAAGACTCAGCACGACGCGAGTGGGAAGAGCTACGCTAAGTAACCTTGGAATAGCCACAGACAGGGTGCAAAAGGAAAGGGTTGACATTGACAGGAAAATCAGGGCGCACCTAAGAATCCCTCCCCTACCCAAAAACATGCACCCTGAGTTTAATAGGGAAAGGCGACAGAAAAGGGCGGAAGCGATAGAAACAATATATCGGAGCAAACCCCCAAATGAAGTTGCCTACGTAGATGCGGCAGGAAACAGACACAGTCGATACATGACCATAGCGGCGGTAGATGGGGGAGGCACCCTCGTCACGGGGGCTACCATATTAGGGAAAGAAACCGAGATAGTGGAGGAAGCTGCGATAGCGATCGCTTGCGTTGGCACCAAAGCTAGATATATTATTAGCGACAGTAAAACTGCAATCCAAAATTTCAGTAGGGGGAGGGTAAACCCCCTCACCACCAGAATTTTAACACAAGGAGTGATTGATAGGACGATCAACATCATCTGGACCTCGGCGCACGAATCTGTCAGCGGTAACGAGGCGGCCCACAGTGCAGCTCGAGATCTCTACCTCCGAGCTGTACAGGATGGCTCGGCTCAGGCAGAACATAATAGAGAAGGGCGATTAATCTCGTATCAAGACATTACAGAACACTACAGGCAATGCCGGAGGCGTTTCCCCCCCCCCCCCTCCCCCTCCCCAAACACGGCGTTAAATAGAGGTCAGGCAATGGCGTGGAGATGCCTGCAGACTGGAGTATACCCAAACCCAGTACTAAATAAACATATCCGATCAGACTGCGAGGACGATAAATGTAAAAAGTGTGGGGCGAGAGGAACACTCGACCATATAATTTAGGAGTGCGCTTACTCCCCAGGCAGGGCGCAAAACATTAGCAGTAGGGAAGCCTGGGAAACCTTATTGCGAAGCTCGGACCCTGAGCTCCAACTCACCGCCGTCCAACTGGCAGCAGAGGCCGCCGGTGAAACCAAACCGGCCAGCATCTAATGCGACCATCCCGTGCGGCTGGGCCGCTAAGTCCCCTCCCCCGTATACAGGGGGGTGAGACAGGGCGGCCCAGGCGGCGTGGTCCTTCTCTGTTGGACAATAAAAGTTTTCAACAACAACAACAACAATCGAAAACAGTCAGTCGAAGGTAAAAGAGGAAAAAAAATGGTAGTACAAGAGAAGAGCAAAAAGGTAAAAGAAAAAGACAAAAACAACTAGAAGAGAAAAAAGTAGAAACAGTAAAAAAAAAAAAGAGCGAAAAACAAGAAAAGAAGCACATGAGTGAAAAGGCGGCAAATGAGTCAAAGAGTCGCAGGAAAGGCTTTCGCCTTTCCGCACTTAAGAGAGATGTAAGCGCCTCCAATAAATTCTTGTTTAACGATTGTGTATATTTTGCTTAGCGGTAGTCTAGCTTCGCCTTTATGAGTGCGATGCGAATGGGTTAATGACTCCCATCTGCAACTCTCCCTGCAGATGCTGGTTCGCGCGCAAGCAATTTGCTACTTGTTTAATATATGCCTCTGTTATTTTCCCAGTACTTGTTAGTACATCGTCGTAAGCTACCACATATTTGAGAGGCCGCCCGATAGAAACCTAAATCCCTTCCTGTGTGGCAGGAGCGACGTGTCCTACTCGTGATTCAAGAGCCCCGGAGGTTGAAATTTCATTCCCAAAGATAATGTCCCAGGTGGAAGCTGCTGCAAACGTCACTCATGTGACGTCATGTTGTCTCGTGACATCATAGGCCCCGCCACGACAAATAAATTACGTTCATGTTACCAAGCGCCAATAGCGTCCCAGAAGATGATCGCGATTTTTCGCTCACAACACCGACGCCAGACGCTTTGCACAACGGGCACTTAACACTGTCGCATTGTACCACAAGCGAAGGAACCAACCACCTTGTGGCAGAATTATTGGTCTGTGTTCACTCCAAGTCGGAAAAAAAACTACATACAATTTTCTGTTGTTACGACAAAATTTCTGTGGGGTTTTTAACAGGAAACCTGTTGTAACAACAGAACTTTCTGTAATAACATCAGAATTAGTTTCGGTCGTTACAACAGAAACGTACTACACAACTGCAGACAACAGAAATAAGTACTACAGAAAAGTACTACAGAAAAATCTACGTTTACGACAGGACTACAGAATATTTTATCGCATTTTTGGCACCGATCTGCAGATTTGTTTTTGACTGGGCTGGAACACGTGTACCTCAGAAATATATTTTGATGAACAGCAACAAGAATGACTTTTGCACGGGACTGAGGAGAATATACAGAAGCCAGTTTCAATTCAACACGCTTGATGTATAATCGGTAATGTAAGTCATCTAATTAACGCAGCGTGCAAACGAGTCTCTGAGACGCATCTCCCGCTTATCCATACTCCCACTCCAGTATAATGGTGGCTTGTCTTCGGTTTGTAATAGCTAGGCGCATGCAAGTTTTGTACTGTCTTGGTGATTGCATTAGTACAGCGCATTCTCGGCGATCCTGGGGACTCACCGACTACGATACTCAAAAGGGGAAAAGAAATACCGCACGAACAAAGACAGGACAAGCGAGTGGACACAGACAAGCGCTAAGGTAGCGCCGAGCAGTATACCACGACAGCATACAATACAAGCTGGAGCCAAGCAGTAACAAGGGAAGATGTTGCAAGGGACGGAGACTACAGAAAAAGCAAGATAAACAATTCCCGGGCTCATGAGAACGCGCGGCGTTAATACCACAGCTCGCGCCAAGCAACCACAAGGAGGGACTACAACGAGCCAGAACGCCCGCTTTTCTCCTGCTGGACGCTCGCCTAGTGCGATTCAATTTTCTCTCCCCAAGGTGTTGCGGGGCCAACTCGATTTGCCTCGCAGCTCCATCTTGTGATGCCGCTGGTCCCGCCGCGTAACGTGGTTAGATCGGACCGGCGCCACTTCTTGAGTCACGTTCGGCACAAACAAGCAGACAAACACAAACCGAGTGATGGGGGCCAAATCGCCAGTGGTGCCGCTGTTCCAAGTGTTCGGTGTCTCTCTCTCGATGGCTGTCGATTTCCCATCGCTCAAGGGATGGCTTCGAGGCCCGACACAAGAGACACCCGGATCGCGTCCGGATACCGGATTTCTCGGGCACGTGCGCGAACACGTGATCGACACTTAAGGATACCGCCTCAATTTGCATCTCTCTGAATCAACCCAAGACGTTAGCTCATTACTTTGGCAAGCGGTCGTCGTAGAGGAAGGTAATAAACGCGCTCCAACGATCCCTTGCGATGACGATATAATTGATACTTTACTTTGTTACCGGGAGTTTAAACAGCCGTCCTTCTTTGCTGCCCGCACCTATGGCCTTCTAGATGATGAAGATAGAGTCGTGCAGAAAGCCAGCAAGCAGCATTAAAGAACACATGTCCGGTCGTTTTGTAATAATTTGTTTTACTTGATAAGTGTTATACATTTCGGTCACGCTAACGTAAGCATGCCGTTTTTATTAAAATATGTATATTGCATATCAGCACCCTTGCGGTCTGTTTGAAAGAGAGATTGATTTAAGGACACTCGCATAATTTCTTTTTACTGGGGTGAAGAGAGGGCGGTAGCAGTACACGGTTTCCTGCAAAAGCATAGAACCGCACACCGTAAGGCGACTAAGCAGAGTGTAATTGGGTTGAATCCTCCAAGTCATAATCTCCTTCGTGGTATGGTGGACTGTCCACTGTGTGAGTCCTGACTTAGCTGCAATCTAATTATCCGAGAAAACTCACCAAAGTGTCTAGACCTTCCTGACGTTACAGCCCGCATTCGGAAAGTGCTTAGTAAAAGTTCTGATTACACCTCCTCATTTAAACACGTTTACTTTGAAGGATAAGAGAGAAGCTTAAGTATTTCTCCCAATTCGAGATAAGCCTCTAACATTTGTCTCACTCCTGTATTTTTGGTAAAATAGCCAGCTGAAAAGGGTCATTAACACAATGTGCAGAGTAGCGTATTATGAAGACTTTACTGACTACTGGGTCAGTGACTGAAATCGAGAAAAAAAAAAGTGAGGCATATCGGCTGGAGTAGCATTGAAGTCCAGAGACCATATTCTAAGTTTTCGTCCTTTTCATAAGTGTCGTTTTTCTCGCTGATCTCAAGTCATCTTACTAGTGCAAACACCGGAACAGGAAGTCAATTCGGTTGCCACTACTTCCGCTTCCGTCTCTTTCACCACTCAGATAAGGGCAGACGAGGAGGAAACGGCACTTCTGAAAACAACGCAAACTGGGAATACAGACCTAGGATTCTAGGACATATTTTTCATTTTTAGGCAGCGAGCTGCAGATTAATATAATACTTTTTTTGCGCGTGTTGATGGCAATAGTCGAAGCTTCCAGCGAGTGCCTAAATTTTTATTTTAGAGCTTTTTCTTGCGTTCACAACGAGTAAATTGAGACTGCTTTAGAGAAACAACGAGGTGCATAGCAAATGAACATGAGGCAGATCTAGAACGTTGTAAGACGAACATTCCCAGTCGGAAAAAAACTACACAAAAATATTTCGTTGTTACGACAAAATTCCGGTGCTATTTTTGACAGGAAACCTCGTTTGGTTTATGGGGTTTAACGTCTTAAAGCGACTCAGGCTATGAGAGACGCTTTTAACGTCTCAAAGCGACTCAGGCTATGAGAGACGGCGTAGTGGACGACTCCGGAAATTTCCACCACCTGGGGTTCTTTAACGTGCACTGACATCGCGCAGCACAAGGGCGCCTTGCTTTTCGCCTCCATCTAGAAGCGACCGCCAAGGCCGGGATTCGATCCCGCATCTTTGGGAACAGTCAAGTCGAACGCCGTAACCACTGTGCCATCTCGGCGGGAGGAAACCTGTTGTGACAACAGAACTTTCTGTGGTAACAACAAAATTTTCTGTTGTTACAACAGGAAAGTACTACAAAACTACAGACAACTGAAAACTACAGCAAATACTACAGAACTACAGAAAAGAGCTACAAAACTACAGAAAAAATCTGATGTTTACGACTAAACTACAGAATATTTTGTCGTAATTTTGACACAGTTCTGTAGTGTTTTTCGATTGGGTTTTGATATAAATGCCTAAGCTTCCAATGTGCTGCAAAATTTGGTTTCTCAAGTTTGTCCTGCTTTCATAAAAAAAAGTCAGACAGGGTCAGCAAGCCAGCATGAGCGTTTTTTTTTTTTTTTTTGTGGTGCTGCAAAAGGAGTAAAAGGCTGCTGAAGGAAGACCTGCGGGTGTATGGAGTTTTATTGTAAAGTTGCAAAATATGGGAAGAAATTACGTTCGATATCTCATTCCTTGAATTTCCCTATAAAGGTACTGGGTCTGTTTTTTGCATGCTTTTTCTCATCGGATAAGGAAAAAATCGAACGGCAAGGAAATGCGAGGGGGCAGGGGGTGGTGACCGGAGGCGTTAATCAAGCACTGGAGTATACCGCTTTCCCAAAGCACCATTATGAGAGGCGAACCAGCGTCGTCCTCACTCGGTCTCCACAGCGGACGCATATCTGATCGCTTTCGCGTTGGAGCAAAGGGGTCGCGCATTCTAAAGAAGCGCGGTATAATCAAGAGATTCGATATGTAAAAACCCGGCGCCATGCTGAGTCGGCTGGCGACGGCTCGAGACCCTTTGTAGCTGGAGACCCTTTCACAGATCGCCTTCCTCTTAGCCCTAAAGTAAACGCGGGAAAGGCTAGGGAGTCGTGTGGGGAAAAAGGGGAGGAATGCGCACCTCGAGTTTCGAGATGAAATGCGAACTCGCGCGTCTGCATATTTCCACCAACGACAGACAACTATGCGCTATACACTTTCCTCTTTTCCATATATCCTTTCCTATGACCTTTCCTCTTTTTCCCTATTTTTTTGTTTTGCCAACTGGTCTCTCTCGCAGAGGAGGTAGAGCTGGACTCCTCGAGTCGCGAGGGCAGAGGTAGGCTAGCCGCTTCGTATCACGTAATGCATGGGCAATATGCTCTCGCCTGAACGCGCTCGCGCAGCGGTTCTTTCTCGTTCGCTTTTCCCCGTCACCTTTCTTCCCTTTCTGACTAGCGGTGGTGTTTCTCGCAGTCTATTGAAGAAGAAAAAAAAAACAGCAGATCGAGAGCGTTATCGCAGATAGAGTGGGAATAGGAAACGAAGGCTGTAAGACTTGGCTGAGGTGAGAAAGGGGAAAAGATGTAAGGAGAAGAGGGTTCGGACGGTTCGATGGGGCCCGATTCACGGGCATCTGCTGAGCGAAGTCCAGTCTGCGAGGCATGCGTGAAGAAGCATGGCCGCCGATCGTACTAGCGTGGCTCCGGTGAATGTGGTATGCAGCCGGGCTTCGAGATTCTTCTATATGTGAGAGCCGATGGGCCCAGCAATGCGGGAAAAGCGGCAATCTTTTCGTGTGCACTCTGTGATGTTCTGTCTCTTTTCTTTCTTTTTTTGCTGGCTAGGTTTTCTCCTGATCATTTCCCTTTTATTTTATTTATCTTATTTTGCGGCTTCAAGGTTGGTTGTCTTTATCTGTACGGCAAAGGTGACCAGCCTGGGGTACCATATAGGAGGCTTTATCTTATTCAGGGTAAGCTTTTTATTCCAAATAAGAAAGAATGTGACAGTGAACAAGAGATTATTTCGCCATATGGGAACTTCAGTTAAACAGCTTTGTGAGTATAACTAAATATTTATTGTTTTAATTATCTTTCTAAACATTTTGGCGCAATTACTAAGTATTGAATTAAAGGAAATATTCAGTACATATATCACCCCAGCTGCATTAAACAAATAAAGAGAATGGGGAATAACCAATGTCCAAAACTAATTGTCCTTGAGGCTTTGTAACATCGCCATGATGGCTTTTCAGAAACTGGATGCAAGAGCGTCATACGAATGAAGACTTCACGGTAGCCGCGCTCGTTCGCATCGGCCTCAGCTTTGTCACTACCTTCCCTGCCTTATTTCTCTTTCCCTTCTTCTTTCAGTTTATTCTTTTTTTTTTTTAAGTTTTGTGAGCTAAATGAATTTGACGCGGAAATATTCTGGTTGGGTATATGGATAGTTCTTGGCCAATTATAAATATTTAGCCACAATCAATAACCCATACATTGCAGCGATCTGGGGAAATTGCCAGAAAAATGACAGATGGCTTGCATAGACTTCTTCATGCTCGCCAACCATACCCCATAAAGACGAAATCCGCTACTTAGTATCACTTGCGTCCCTGCTTGTCACGTGAGGCGCAGCTGTTGCGCGTTCAGGTGGTGTCTCTGTTCTATGCTTTGCAGTATTAAGGCGAAAGACAGGATTTGTGAGCCCGCGGAGGGTGTCACACCGTTATTGCCGAGAAACGAACTGATTCGTGAGTAAAAGAAGGTTTTTTGTTTTGTTTTTTTTTTTAAGATAGAGGGAGCAAACAACGTCTGTGTGCATATTTTAGTTGATCCGGAGTAATTAGTTAATTATTTAGAGCCACAAAAGTCAATTAAACATCAAAATAGCCGCACACGTCGAAACTGTGTAAAATTTGTCAAAACTGTGTAAAAGGTGGCAATTAACGAATTGTCTGGGATCGTCATTGCGTTTCATCTAAAACAGTCAGTCAAGAGTAAAATAGAGAACAAGTGAGAAAAGAGAGGAGAGTAAAAACAGCAAAAGAAACTGAAAAAGCAACCGAAAGAGAAAAAAGTAGAAATAGTAAAAAGAAACTCTAAAGAAGAGAAAGAGGAGAGAAAAAAAACAAAAAAGAGAGAAGTAAAGAAGAAAATAAGTGAAAAAGCGCCAGATTAGTGGAAAGAGCCGCAGGAAAGGCTTCCGCCTTGATCTAAGTGCCTCCAACAAATTTTTTAAGCTCAAAAAAATTCCCATCAGGCTGGTAACGAGCAAAGACGTGTACCAAGGGTATGGCGTCAAGATTCCCTTTAAATGCGCACTTTTAACGCCGACGTTAAAACTGCGCTTTCGGAGCAGCGCGTATACGGTTTCATGTGCTATGTGACACAAACGCCGTGAACAATTGCGTAGGATAGTTTCGTCTCCTTTGTAAAACTATCTACGGTTGGTTGTAACAAAAAGCTTCGTTTGGGCTGATTGGATCACATTTCTTAGAAACACAGCGCAGGTAAGGACAAAGGCAACAACACGACGAAACAGATGCTAGTGGCACAGGCGACTCATCATCTCGCCTGTTCGTTCCTATCCCGTCAAATGGTTTCGCGTCCTCTTATTTTTGCGCCATGTTTTCAAGAAACATTAGTGGTCGGATAGGCCCAAGCCAGGGGAAACAGCGTATGTCCCATCTAGTTTCGTGTCCCCCCGTTCTTTTTTTGCGCATTTTTTTTTAGGAAGTCCAGCTGCTTCTCAGTGAATGCACTAGAGTTGCGACGACATACCCTCCTTTTATTTTTCGGCATCTTATTGCGCATAAAACTAAAATAACGTCTGTAAAGTTATAGCGCGCTAAATTCTCGCCAGAAAGCTTAAGTTGGCCTCGAGTGTGCCTTTTACTAAGCCTAACCATACTAAACCATAATGATCGCTGTTGAAAGCCTGCCGAGCACCTCAATAGAGATCGTGCCTCGGCTTTCAAATAGCTTCTCTGAACTTTTTTTTATTTATTTCAGCTCGGTGGATTCAGAGTGGTACGTTTTGCTTACTAAATTCCAGGCTCTGTGACTAGAAGCAACGTGTAAGTTCTCAAAATTCTTCCGTCGATTGGAGCATATGGCAGCGGAAGCGGGCGTGCCCTTGTGTCCCACGTAGCACTTAGAATGCCAAAATGCTGCTGCCCAATGTAGCTTTTGAACTCATGGTCGGTCGTTTCCACATCGATAGACCTGTGGAATCTGTCGAGTCGTGACACGCTCGGAAGCGTTTTGCATGCGGAGTACCATCCACCCAAAACTTACGGTGAACCCCCGCTACATCGATTTCAAGCCGCCGTGGTCCCTTTTTGCGAGACGTTTTCTCGCAGTTATGTCACGTACGCCGAAAATGTCAAATCTTTCAATGGTTCGAAAAATACGAGACTCTGGCGATATGCGGTGTTGGAAAAGAAAACCATAAAAATGGTTTATTAGCGTTTTGCTGTTAGCATCCTTCAATTCATCGCAGTTTTCGTCACATTTAGCTTTCCATCCATTTTCTATTTGACAGCTGTTTTTCTTTTGGCATCTGACAACACTGTGACAGCCGTGCGCTTCTTTCTTGCTTTTTGTATTTTTTCTTTATGAACCGCACGCGCCCTTTGGAGCCCAAGGACGAACGCCATACTCTGCGCATCCTCTCTTCGCGGAAGTTGTATTCTCTGCAAGGCTGAAAGAATAACAAACAAGCTACCCGCGATGGTGGTGTTCTCTTCCGGGAAAAAGAAAAAAAAAAGAACTTGCTGCACCGCCTTCCCCACCCTCTTCTTCCTTTAGGCACGGCTATCCGCATGCATCGCGACAGCCGCAAGAAAAAGAGACAACAACAACAACAACAACAACAAAAAAGTATTATAGATGTTCGAAATGAGCGAGTATAGGTGGTATAGGTGTGTAGCTGTTATAGAGAGGGGGTCGTATGTACGTATATACACCTGTGCGGGGACGTTATTTGTCGTGAACAGGGAGAGAGAGAGAGAGCATGTGTATGAGAGAAGAAAGAGTGGCGTTGGATCCGCGATAGCAGACATTGTTTCACCGCAACACAGCGTACAAAGTCTCGGCCCGGTATCGCGTCTACCTCCCCTGCACCCCAATAGAGATTTACGATCTCCGAAGACATAGCGTGCCCGAAACAAAACGCGTATAAATTTGTTCGCGCCCGCTTGCGTACGGGTGAACAAAATAAAGAGGAAGGTGAAAGAGAGAGAAAGAAAGGAGCCATTTTGCACACGTCGGCCCACCAAGGCAACGCCTGCAAGAAGCAACCGAGCCAGGGCCCCCGGCCGGCTGGCCCGTTGAAAAATGGCCGCTCGCGCTTCGAGCGACATCTATGCGAGGAGAAAAGAATCGCGCCCGCAGGGCTTTGAGATAAGGCACCAGCGTTGCCAAGCTCGCGGTGGTTCTTCCCTGTCGTAGTCATCGTTGTCACCATCGCATAGTCGCTGCCAACGGTTATATATTTTATTCGTCTTCACTTTCGGTTTTACCTTCCTACTGTACTTTCCTGTTCTCTTCGTAGCTCCTGATATTTTTTGCTTGAGCACGGCAACATGTGGAAGCTGGCGCCAAGAATCCTCGTTCATGCATGCAAGTTACGGTTGAGCGCTTTTTCGGTATTGGTTGGTGCTAGCGCGGGTAGGCTGAAGGCAATACGTTTTTTTCGTGTGACTCGATCTTTCCCGTATTGTATAGTTTTTATGTTCTAGGTTGGTCGTTTGTTAAAGTTTCTCTGGTGGGAATGAATCGCCGTCTTCGTTTTTTTTTTTTTTTTACAAGCGCCAAATTTGTGTCGAATATGCCCACCTTTCTGGCTCTCGTGCTATCACATATCACCGATATCATCCAGCGAATGTTTGGCGGAAATTCTGTGTCCTAAACGCAGGGTATGTCCTCCCACCCCTGTATGTCTGCGGCAAAACAAATGTCACGACAAGGAATAATTCTGGAATGTTCACTGGGAGCTGACAAATCAAACTGTGTTCGGCTAGCTTCGTTTTTTTCTTTTTCATTGCCTCATTTCTTCTTTTTTGTTTAAACCTTCATTGAGCTGCACGGTTTGGTTACTCATCTGTTGAAAGTTGGCGATTTTAGCACTCTACTCTCTCATTGCATTGCCGCCCGCCGGGGTGGCGCAGGGGTTAGGACGTTCGACTATTGTGCCCATGGACGCGGGATCGAATCCCGGCCTCGGCGGCCGCTTTTCAATGGAGGCGAAAAGCTAGGCACCCGTGTGCTGTGCGATGTCAGTGCACGTTAAAGAACCCCAGGTGGTCGAAATATCTGGAGTCCTCCACTACGGCGTCTCTCATAGCCTGAGTCGCTTTGGGACGTTAAACCCAAAACCAAACCAAACCGATCATTTCATTACCGACTCCTAACCCTGGGTGAAAATAGTACTCATTGGGCAAATAGGAGGTGTACCTTCTTCCATCGATGCACTTGTAATCTTCAGACGCGGTAAACAGCTTGTGTAATAGCGTCAGGAAACGAACAACTGAAGCAGCGATTTAACACACCTCATGGGCTTACAAGAGGGAAGGAAGCTCCGTTTATACTCAGTACCGCACGAGGGTGGAACCACCTTCCCGTAGAACTTGTGAATACTGAGCCCCTTGGTCCTGGGGGCTAAAATACATGAAATGAAATTAGCATTCCAGCATGAGTCATATATGAGGTCAAATAAAAAAGGTGGATATATTAAAGTCTAGTCAAAATAAAGAAGTAACGGCCATGGAACAGATAATTGAAAATTGTATGATTGCTCTTAAGTCTGCTTAAGGGCAGAAATGGTGAAACTCACTTTACAGGACTGTTTTAATTAATTGCGGTGTCATTTTCACCACTACTATTATTACTATCACTAACTTAACGTCATCGTGGCTATCGCCATCACGCTAGAAAAGGAGGATTGCGATCTCGGCGTGGCCTTTTCTGTACATAACCGCATGTAATAAATACCATGTCTTAAAAAAAAGCTTGGCATGGAGTAGTGGTTTACACGCTCGGCTGGGGATTGAAGGGACAGTGGTTCAATTCCCAGTGGAGACAACATATTTCTTTTTTAATGGCAGTGCGGTGAACGTTTTCTGGCCACACTTCCTGTACACGGCGACGTGAGCCAAGAAAGGTTTTCGCCTTAATAATGGGAAGGCAGGATAACCGATGGTTGCTAAGGGTGGCTGACTAGGTTCTAAGAGAACTTACGGATGCGTTGCAGGCCCAGCAAGATACCAGGGGGAGCGGATGAGATTAGAACGTTTGCGACAGTGAGGCGGCTGTAGCTGGCACAGAATATAGTAAATCAGAGGGCTATGGCAGAAGCATTCATCCTCCAGTGATGATGGCGCTGATGATGGCGTGACCCGCTACGCGTTGTTTTGGGAAGAATATCGCTTTTAGGCTTTATTCGAATGTCCTGAAAGAAGGTGATGCGCGGAGTATGATCGCTTAAAAGACCCTGCAAGCTGATTGAACACCCAACCATATATATGCGAGCTATCTCGTCACCATTTAGCACGACGCCTCGTAGACGCAGTCTGTTTCTTCCTTACAGAGAGCATGTACTCTGTAGTTGTTACCTTCCGGGAATCTTTTAGAAGTAGTAGTCGAGATTTCGAAACATCAGTTAAAGCCGACATATACCGGAAGTTCAATTCTCTTTCCTGCTTGGTTAAAGATTGGATAGAGTATAAGGCACTTGTCATGCTTGCCTGAATTTTTTTTAGCGCGTTAGCTCTGCTCCTCCCATGCACAAACCTCAAGGTCAATAGATGGTGTCATGGTGACCTTGAACTCTCGCGCTGTGCAGCAAACATGGTCGCATTCATCGGCTTGCCCGGGCACGAGAGCACTATGCTATCACCGCAGCCGATCACGTCTCGTGTAAAACTGCAACACACCCTTGCGCTCTGCTTTGAACATCGTCGCCTTCACGAGGTTCCATTTGCGCCGATCCTTCATTTAGCCTAGGTAAATACGCCATATACGTATGCCATCTCGCCAAAAAAGAGACCGCTACCGTGCCAGACAGGCTGCCAAAACCATCGAAGAACGAGAATCCAAACTAGCCCGTTGCCGAGATTACCAAGAGCGGAACCAAGCAAAGGTAGAAGCGGCAGCAGCAACTGCGGCTGTGGCCGACGGCTAACGTTTGTGAAACTTGGTTAAAGGATATCTAAACTGCTACAATTTTTGCCTGTTTCAGCGCCTCTTCTAAAGCACTTGGTCTGTCTTTCTCTGTATCTGTCCTCGTCCCTGTTGTGCCACAACAAGATGAGCACTAAGTTCACCTAGACAACAATAAAATCCAGCCTATTCATTCACGGCAGCGCACTTTATCCATGACCGCGTAGACGGGAGATCGATAATCCATCTTAACTATCTAAGCTTGCAAAGAGAGGTCAGAGTAGCACGCAAGGAACATCAGCAAGAAAATATCCCAGCTAGAATAGAGGAGATACTGAGTACAATGGCTGTGCGAATGCAGTTATAGTGCTATTGGGCCCAGCGTTGAGAGTATGCAATAATGATTTTCTTTTTGCGGCAGGCCGCTGTACTGTTCCTTCGAATGATTGCTTACCATCGCTTACTTATCGCCTGAGCCTGGCAGTCTCTATTACCTTTCAGAACAACAGCGCCCCCGTTTCCAGCCTAGTTACGCTTCTTTTGCATCGGCCGCTCTGTCGTAGCGGCAGAGGAGGCGGGTGGCTTAAGTTGTCTTTTGCCACTCCGCCACCCGCTAACGACCCTCCTTCCTCCTCAGCTCTCTCCTCTCCCACACTCCATCCTGCGCTCTCAACCCTCTCTCAGAAGCCCCGAGTGCTGGGATTCGTCAAGTGGAGGCCATTAGGCCACCGGGAGTGCCTCCTCTTCTGCTATTTACGTGCAGTGCAAGGAGAACACGAGGATACTCCCTCGTAACGCGTTTTAGACAGCGTTGCTTAATTTCCGTGGAGTTTTTTCCAGATTTCGTGATGTACCCGAAAAGGCTAAAAAAAAAGCGCTCAGTATCGATGTGTTAGCATTATAACACTTACGCTAAAGAAACTTTGGAGGTGACCATCTGCGGTAACTCTTCTGAGAAACCAGAAAAAAAAACTTGCCATATTCTAAAGGTTTTGAGTACGAGCCGGACCCACGGTGGGACGTTATTTAGCGCAAAAAGACTAGTTTCGCTTGCCGCTGTTTTAGACCGCCGCAGCCTATCTTCTCGCGCCTTAAACTGCCAGTTAATGCAGCTGTGTAAAGAGGGTTACGAATCCCAACCGCTTTTCGATGGAGGCGAAAAGCAAGTCGCCCGTGTGCTGCGCGATGTCAGTGCATGTTAAAGAACCCCAGGTGGTCGAAATTTCCGGAGTCCTCTACTACGGCGTCTCTCATAGCCTGAGTCGCTTTGGGACGTTAAACCCCCACAAACCAAACCAACCGCACAATGTAGTCTGCGTGACTGTACAAAGAGGGCACGACAAGTCAACACGCCTATACGAAGTTGGAGCCCACCCCGCCGTACCAATCGCACAGATTGCCGGACAAGCTTTTGTCTAGCTTCACTTACCTACCTTCCGCGCGTAAACCTGCCTGTCTAACTGACCAGCGAGTTCTTGTACACATCTGCCTTCGTTGGGTCAGGAAAATAGTCTCGACGCCATTATCTGCGCTGACGGTAACACATTATAACACAGCGCCATATTATTATAGAGCTCAAGTTCGTGCCTTCGCGACGCGCTGCACAGGTCACAAGGCCCCATGCGCCATGCAGCGCGCGTGCGGCACCAAAAGTGCAAGCACCCAAAGCGATCGAAACCGCGCTCTCGAGACATCCAGGTGCGGAAACCGCGCGCTGTAGGCCAGGCACAGGCTTAGGGATCAACGTGGAGGATGCACGCGAGCGCGCGCGCCATTACACCGCTCGCCCCTTATCCCTCCCCCATGAAACATCACCCTTCACTGCGAAACTGTTGCTCTTCTCCTTCTCTTTCTCCGCTTCCTACGGGTGGAAACGATGCAGGACGAAGCGCGCTAGAAGCACGGACAAATTGGCCCGGTAGTTCTCCGCACCGCTCTAAATTGATTAGATGGCGCTGCTGCTATCCCCGCCGCGCGTTCTTAGAAAGAGCGGTGGCGTTCGCTGATGAGGCACGCGCTGTGCCGACTGCGTGGTTCGACACGACCGTTCGTTCCCTCCTGCTTGTATCGGCGACGATCGCCGTTAACGACGTGTCGCGAGGATGACTGAGAGAGAGTGGGAATGGTATACTTGTTGGCGAGGGTCGTGACAGTGCGCAGTTTGTCTAACGCGGCATATTCAAAGTACGCCGCGATGGAGGAGAGACGGCCGATAATGCCGAGTGCAGGCTCGCCCCTGCCGGAGGGGTCTCTGTATTGGGCATTTGAAAGTTCAGTTCGTCTCTTCTGGCAGAACCATTTTCAGTGTCGCGATTTGAATTAGGATTTATTTAGCTTACTACTGACTCACCTTCAAGGTACAAAAACACGGCTTTTCTCTCTTTCTTTTTTTTTTTTTTTTTTTTTTGCCTCAACATAATTCACCTCTCATGATTAGTCTGTGGCTGAGTGATCCTGATGCACAGCGCGCGACATCTAGGATTTAATCCCACGCCTTGGCAGCAGCGGGCGAAGATCAAAGAAGCATAAATATTATTTAACATTGTAGCGCATGGTAAACAGTTATAATTTGATTAAACAGACTCCGCGCACTTTTACTCTCCATCGGTACTGGCGCGATAAAATCTACCATTACTACTGGGATGTGCGTTAGCGGAGAAGGGTGGTTCAGAAAATGGACGTGAGTTAATAACATCTGATCTGAGATTAGGAAAGAGAAATGGAAAATGAGAGGGCCACGTAACGTGGAGACCAGATAATCGACGGTCGCTTAGGGTAATTCAGTAGATTCTAAGGGTAGTAGCAGGGTTTGACTGAGATAGTCAGGTGAACATATGTGGCGAGGAAGATTGCTGGGATACGGTGGTCGCAGCCGGCATAAAATAGGGTTAACTGGAAGGATATGAGAGCGGTCTTTCTCTTGCAGTGGACATAGCTAGATTGATATTGATGATTGCTATTATGACACTGTATCGGTGTCAACGCTGACGTCGTTCACCTTGAAGAACGCTATCCGCATTTGTGCCCTGAGCGCAAATGTAAAAGGAGTTCGTAGAAAATAACTTTAGCTTCCCGTCGTTCCCCTTTCCTCTCTCCGTCCGAGCGGCTGCCTTCCCTCTCTTCGCGTCCACCGAGGCAAGCGAGTTGCAGGTCTCAACCGCTTCCTTTTTCAATCGTGCTGACGATGCATAGCGGCCTTGTGCCGGAGACCACTTTCTGATCACGCCATATCCGCCCACCCGGACACGGAATGCCTGCAGGCAACGGCCAGGACGACGGGGTAAAGAGTTTGCGGCGGAAAAGGGAGAAGGGAGGAAGTCCAGGACAGAGCGCCCACCGAGGGCTCTTGCTGAACTGGAGAGTGAGGACTCGTAATAGCATCGGCGAACAACAAAGCCATTCGGGAAACGCCGGTCGATTTGCTTTTGGGGGCGGGAAACAGAAAGGGCATAAAAAAGCAGACCTGCGGTGGACCGCCGGACTTCCGACATTTGCGCTTCCCGCGGGATTCAGAAACTCTCTCCCACAGCCAACCACAACCTCCATTCCCTGTTTCCTCACGGAATATGCGACACGTGTCGCCTGCAGCTAGCTGCAGATCGTCGACTGCACGCTCACGAGAGGCTTCAAATGCGAGCATGGATGTGCTTGTGCAGCTCTGTGCGTGTTGTTCGACATGTTGTTCGACAAACGCTATAGACTAGCTTTCGTACAGGGAACGTCCAATCAATATCGCCGAATACGCCGTCCATCGAACTGCGGCCCGTGGAGGAATCCACGAGCTTTATGCTCCACTTGTAAAATCTGGCACGGAATTAATCAAGAGAACTCAATACCGATCAAGACCTTAGACACATTTCTTCCAAGTATGTGTAAAATAATGTACCGGTTTGCTCGCAGATCCCTTGGATTCTGGGAAACAAATATGTCACATTTTTTTTTTTACTTGATGCGCCGGCCTACTTGTCCGTTAGGCATCCCACACCTGCCATGGAGACACGTTTAAGACAATGTTTTCACGTGTCTACCAGCTTATGTGGCCGTATCTGGGCGCGTTCGTTGTCTTTTAGCCACACGTCCTTAGCACTTAACAAAGTCAATAATAATTTTTGTTGCAGTGGGTTCACTGTGCGTTGTCTTTGACACCAGCTTTAACTCACTGTTTTACGACATCACTCTGTCCATATTTTTCTTCTCTCCTCTTCTTTTCACCGGCGTGGAGTAGCATGACAGAGATACGCGCCTGCGACCGACCTCTCCGCCCTTCCTAGCGTTTATAGACGGTTGCGGATCAAACACCATTTCTTTCCATCCACGTTCGGACAGATCATCCAGCAAATAAACGCAGCCTGTAGAAATTTCGAGTACTTCCTTGTCATGCTGTGGGAGAAGGCGAATGGCATGAGAAAAAAATAATAAAAAGCAATCGGCATGCTTCTGCGGGAACCTTGAAAAGTCTCCCCCGCTTAGAGTGCGTCCTCCGTTCAGTTCACAGGGCGTCCTTCTGCTAATGCCGGAAGCGCCCGTGGCCTGGTAGTGGTCGCCAAAGAAAACAAGGTCTCTCTCAGCTCGCGTGAAAGTGGTGCTAACAGGATGATGGGGTGAGAGAGAGAGGGGGGGGGAGAAGAGCGATGGGAAAGGGGGCGGGCGTCAGAGCTGCGGCGAGCTCGGCACAGCGACACCGTGTCAAAGCATGCCACTCTCTTTGCCGCGTGCCCATTATCGGCCGGCCGGATTAAACGCTAATCCCTCGGAGACCCGCTCTCTAATCCCCAGGAATTCTGTTGCCAATCTGCCCGCGTCTTTCATAGATCCCTGTCACCGAAAGTAGAGGGCGATTGAAAGCAGAAAAGAAAACGTGCGAGGGAGGCGGTGGCGCAAAAACAGGTCTTCGTCGGATTTCGTTTTCTTTTTTTTTTTTTTTTTTTTTTTTACAAGCTCTTCTTTGCAACGCTTCAGTAAGGTTTTTCGTTGCAGTGTTTACGATTGCCGGCGGTGTTTACCGCGCTCTCATGCGAGCTGAGCCGGCGTATTTTTTCCTCTTTCTTTTTGTCCCTTTCTCAATTTTTTTTTATTCTCTGCTGGTTTAGCTGTCTCTGCATCGTCGCTAGCAGCAAACAAACAAAGAAGAGGGCAATACCGCGATGGCGGCTTATAGTCTTACGTGACTACAGCTTTCCTGTGTTATAAATATAGACAACACTCCCATCACGTAATGCGGGTGGTTCTATGTTTTAAAATTGATTTCATCCCTATTATAATGAAGGGAAAACAGTCTATGTATGTATGTATGTGTCTGTGGGGGGGGGGGGGGGAGGGGTGCTGCTCTTCTTTTGTAACTGTGGTAGTCAAATATTTGCTCAGAAGAAGCTGAGTATACCTATCGCAACTGTGTTAGTAGCAGTCAGCAAAACTATGGGGACATGTTGCCAAATCAGATTAGGGTGGGCCAAATGAACCAAGCCAGATTCGACTGTTCACTCTGCCTGCCTATTCCGAAAATATTTGAGCAGCAAAGCCAGCGTAGAGTTATCAGGAGCCAAATTCATCATCTAATTTGGCTTCAGGAGCACTTCGGTAGCGGGGAGTCGACATGAGAGACGTTCCAAAAATAAGCTAATATATTTTCAATTTATACTACCTTTCGGGTCGCCTATTACATCATCTATTATCCCTTCCTTACACAGTATTAATCTGTTGGTAATGGGAACGTCTTCTACTTGGGCTGCAGGCATGATGTCATGGCTTGGAAAAACGACCTTTCCTTAGCTGCAGAGAAATCTACTACAGTCCCGTGATCACGTAGAACAAAGATTAACTGGCTACATAGAAATGCAGTGCCGTTGATCAGTAGCGTTATGAGCAATGCCGATTTACTGAAGAGAAACTTTTTTTAATTGTTAGTTCAGAAATTGCATGCGCTAAAGCAAAAGTATGCGGTCTCAATCGAAGTGTTTATTGGTTTCGCAGTCCTGTAATCATTGGTTAAACAGTCGTCCCATCACGTTGTAACGTACTGCAAGGCTAGGAAAACAGCCATTTTTTTTTTCTCTTTAAATTCAGTCCCATATGCATTTAAAAATATGCTAAGCAGATTTGGAATACAAAAGAAGTATTGCTGCATGATGCCGACACAAAAGATGCCTGTAAGGGCACTGTAAAGGTATGGTCATTTTGGGGATGAAATAAGGCGACAGATTGAGCCACTAGTCCTCTTTGCACGGAAAACAAGCACATGAAACTTCACAGCTAATCCGGTTTATATCCGAGGCTGTCTTTGCACTGACACAGATCAGGCTCGTCTGGTGTTATTCCAAGTCGAAGAAAAAGAAAAGGAAATTCGGAACTAGCATTACATGACATTAACCTGGTTATTACTTGCACTTTCGGAAGCACTCCCTAGTCACAATAATTTTAGTTTAGGCGGAAGGCGCACCGTGCGCATAACATCTTTCAGATATTATGGTAGGCTTATACGGTCGCCTTGTTGCGTAAGGGGGAAAAACAAAGTTTTATCCGACATATTTCTCACAAGACAACAATTGTTGTTCTTCGGCTTTCCTTTGAACGTCTTTTTTTGTCGACGAGACAAACGACTCGCTGTTACGAAACTACATTGGACGTGCGATATTCGAGTTAACAAATCATGTTTCTTTGAAGGTGTTGAAGTGTTACAAAACGCATTCCGAGCCGGAAATCTAGTCTTCCAGGCTTCCTCCAATTGCTGTTTCGACTCGGGCATTTACTGAGGGAAAAAAGTGAGTATAAATCGTTTTTCTGTTGTCATCTCGGATTTCTTAAAACTGTCGTCCTGCTTCAAGCAAATAAACGTCCCTCACGAGTGGGGATTATCTCGTTTGCTTCTGTTTCGTGGATTTTATAGTAGCGCATTATTAATCTCCCATCTATCCAACTGGAAATTTAACTACAACAAAAATGCACAAACACTTTTGGTTAGCGTCCAGTGCAGCTTCGTATCAATAATTAGGCCGGGAGTCTTTAATATTCGGCACCACTGATTTTCTGCACCTATCAAAACTCGTCACAGTTAGCGCGGGAAACCAATTTATGGCAGATTTAGAGGCGACTATCTCGCGGCCCCATGTAGTCTTCTCATAATAAGACGCAAGAAAATAGCCTTTGGTTTGGTTTGATTTGGTTTTAGTGTTTAAAGTCCCAAAGTTACTCAGGTTTTGAGAGACGACGTAGTCGAGGGCTCCGGAAAGTTCGACTATTTGGGCTGATTTAACGTGCACTGACATCGCACACCCCACGGCCGCCTTGCTATTCGCCTCCACAAAAAGCAGCCGCCGCAGCCGGCATTCGATCCCGCATCCTTGGACACTGCATTCGAGCGCCATAACCACTGCACCTTTGCAGCGGGGCACGTAGACTTTGAATCACGGAGCGTTCGCTACGGCACGGTGACGCCATTATCATCATCAAAACAGCTAGGCTTATATCCTTGAAAACCAACTCGACTGTTCTTCGGGGTAAATGCTTTCCTCCCTTACTCCTTACCAGCCGCCCCGGGCCTGTCCTGATTAAGCTATTCCAGCAGGTCTCTTTCTCCATCCCCACCTTAATCTTTCACCCTATTCATAGTGTTACTTTAACACACCGTTAGTTCTTCGTACCTGCATCTTAAGCCGGCCTCTGTATATCGTCCGCTCGCTTCAACCTAAGTGTCATTAGAACGGGCTCTGGCTCTGATGTCCATTAGCCTCGTTTCTTGTGTGTCAACGTAGGTTGCTCCGATGTCGTTTAGGTCGAAAACTTTAAGTCAACTTCACACGTCACTTTTTATTCAAACTGTGCAATGCGGTGTTCTTTCTTTGGTGAACTCCTGCCTCTGTTATGAGAAATAATCAGAACCACAACGACATTCCCAGTTTCGTAACCTTTCAACCACATTGCCAAGCATAATCGTTTTCCGCATCTGATAATTAGCACCGTCTGAAGCCTTTTGAAAAGGGCAGCTTTTCTTCGACCATGCACAAATGCATGTGCCAATAGTTAAAGCTCTTACCATTATTAAAATTAAGTTTTCTGCAACCGATGTAAGGTATTCGTATCTGCATTCGTGTACGTGATGTGATTTCGGAGCACAGTTCTTTAGTAGTATCAGCTGCGAAACTCCGCTTAGAGACCTGCTATATTCGCGAAGGCTAAAAAAGTGTGTCACCGCCTATAAGCGGCGCACATAGCGTTTAAGTGTTCGTCTTAAAGCCTGAAGAGGCGCGACAGTCTGCTCAGTTCTGAATACCGGCCCTAGTAGCCCTCTGGATGTTGATGGACTTCATGGGCAATTTTTCCGTGTTCTGTATTGCCGAACAGCTCTGGGACGGCCCACGAGACTTACTTATGTTTTAGAGCTGTAGATTTAGGGCTTCTCCTTCGCCGGAAAGATGTCTGTGACAATGTATGTTCCTTTGTGTTTGAATAAAGAAAACCTTTGTGAAAACTGCAGATATCTACACTGCAGAAATGCGAAAGCATGTGCAATGGCTGCTCTTTTTAGTTGCTCCTAGTCGTAATTGGTGCCTCTGGTAGGACGTGCAAGTGGGTTATGCATAGAACGCATGGTGAACTTTGGTGCGTTCAAGGGAACACTTGTTGTGTTCGTTGCAAAGCTCGGTCGCCCACGACTCAGCACTGTTGAGTCTCATGTATCAGCACTTTTGAGTGTCGTGACTCAGAACTTTTAAAATTCATGACTTGACACTAGTCACAGCAATGACTGAATGACCTGCACGAGTCATTGTCTCCATATTCATGCAAATTGTATTTCCGATCTAAGGACTCATGACAAGGAGCTATAATTCACAACTACTCTCTCATGCGATCACTACTCTCATGACCTGACTTTCATGACACGACGTTTGAATACCAGTCATCGTATACACATTCGTGACCAACAGTCTCGTCTTAACGGGACGTCATATCACACTTCACATTTTGCTTCCACGTTTTCGCAAACATAGCCAAGTAAGGCCTTCGTCTCAATATAATGCGGCCGCGGCTGGGTTTGGGCGCTGCGCAAACAGATCAGCTTCGCAAGCCACTGCACGGGAGCACTGAGCTGTCGCCGCAACTGATCCACTCCTTGTGCTTAAATGACACTCTCTCACGCCGTGCATTGCATGTCTTCATCAACTTCCATCCGTTCGCAGTGGATCCAGAACACATATCTACTTCCTTGCCATCTTAATGTCCTTTAAGTGGTTCCAAAATTATAGCGGGCTATGTTACTAAGATCCCCCACTCAGCGATTTTGCCGATCTTTGCCTGAAGCCTGACCTTTAAATCCGAGCCTCGAACTGAAAGCGAAGTGAAACGTGACATGGTGCCACTAATACTCCGCAACTCAGCTCAACCAGCTTTAATAATATGTCCAGGAGGTAGTCGTTTATTAAGCAGGACTTGCCTTGTCTCGTGAAACCGCCGAAAGAATAATAATTTATTTGTATATGCACGATGTGAACTTCCGCACAGCTTCATAACGCGTTCAGATGTGCTTGTCTCCGTGTTGCAGTGCATGCTTCCAAAAAAGTTATTTGCCTCAACTCGCCTCAATTTCCATTTTTACGTCGCTAAACTGCCGTTCGGCAAAAAGCAGCGCATATACTTGTGAAAACAAAAACAAATGCCTATGTGTGGCTGAATTTTTAAAAAACCTCCAACATCTCTGAATTAGTCCAGGCGACTCTTCAAAAAGACTGGGACTCCTTATTTGTCAAGCATTTCAAGCCTATACATTTTTGCCTAATTTCGAAGAGTATCGCTGCTCCAGTAGCAAGTGAAGGATATTCTACAATATTTCAGGAAAGCAAAATAAGCCGACGACAAAAAAAAAGAAAGCATGCCCAGAGTGGCCACACTGCCATATCTGGTTACGTAACGATGATTACCTTAGATCGAAGAAAGCAGCGCCGTATGGGGCGTGAAAGAGGGCGGCTAAGACGTACAGCATAAGTTGCGTTACTCAACTCCTTTTCAAGACATTTATTTTAGACAAGAAGAAAGTTCACTTCGAATAAACCGGGTGTTCGAAACAAGCGAGTTCAAAGAAACGACAGTTGATTGTAATCCTTCACGCAATTTGCTCCGCGCTTAGAGATAGGCGAGGCAAAAGCGTTTCCAAGCGGTAGCAAGCGCGTAATGCCAAATCCCTGACGTACTCCGCCTTCCTCTGCCTGCGCTGACCTCGAATAAACAGCACAGGTGAGAAAGGAGACGGGGGGAGAAAAAAGAGAAAAGCCCTGGCAGCGAATCGAACGAGCGACCCGCGGTGTCGAGATATATAACGAAGGGGAAAATGGATCCGTACTGAATTTTTTACCGCGGCGAGCGGGCAGCATGCAGCGGAGGGAATTATTGATGGCCTCTCACTCCTACCGAAACCTGGTCACCGCGAGAGCAGCCGCTTGTGTTCGTACATACACAAAAAAGCGCGTTGCGCGCGGCCATGCTATCTAGGTCACCTCGCTGAAAGCTGGCGGCGCTTGTGAAGTTACGTGGATTAGAGTCGAGCAATCACAAGAGGTTCACAAGCCAATACTGGGAAGCAGAGGATTATTTCTCTTCGCAACTCATGACTGCCGGCATACTAATGGAAGCACACGTGGTATGCTGCTCTTGGCATCACGTGAAATATAATAGATAACAGACGCGTTAAAACCTATAAAAGTTGGGAGGACTTTGTCAATGTTCAGCGCTACATTGAGTATATTCGCTGAAGAGAAATAGAAAGAGAGGGGGGCGGATCTGATGAGGACACATTAAGCATCTAGAGCCTACTGTTATAGCCACCAACGTCAAAAAATTGCTAAGCTGGTGTGTGCTTTTCCAGGCAAGCAACATTGGGGAACAGAGGGACGAGTATTGAGGGAAATGAGGGCGATTGGGCAGGAAAACAGGGAAGGTTCAACATTGGGACAGGGCTTGAAGAGATGAGTTTAAAATTGCAGAGAAGAAAGCGAAGAATGGTGAGGGGAGCGAATTTAGATGGGCGCACCGGAGAATTCCATCACTTCTCATTCTTCTCATGGAGGTGCTCACTATTTCCTATAGGCATTTGCATCGGGAGAGGGGGATGTCAAAACGGCTCCTTTCTGGGCTGTTCCAAACCGGTTCGGCTCTCGCTTCCATCGTACTAACGTCAGGCGCACGCAACAGCCCAGCGAGCAATATAGTGGCACCCAAGGGGCCCTCGTTGCAAAGGTCTATATAGAGAAACTTTATGTCCACTACATGTTCACCGCGTGCAGTTATACCTTGGATTTTTTTTAGTCACGTCTGATTGCCTTTTAACTTCAAGTGTCCACTTGTGCTCGCCCATAAGTCCAGCCAGAATCACGGGAGCGCAGTTCTCCAAATGCCACTCTGGCCTGCACCGAATGTCATCGCGTACACAGGTTCACCTGTAAACTTGTGTACAGGCCCAACGTCGTGAAACGGGCCAGCATCTTTTACACAGCTATTTTTGATTGATTGAAAACTTTATTTTCCGCCAAAAGAAGCCGATCACCCCCGCCCCCGGCATGTAGCCCTGGGAGACGGAGGCCGCCGCGTTAAAGGCTGACTGGCAGGCCCTGGCCCATGACAGCCTTCTCTGCCAGGTGGACGATGTTCCGCTAGACCTCAGGGTCCAAGCTTTGCAGCAGGGTCTCGCAGTTCTCTCTACTAACTATTGACTCCAGTGCATAAGTTTTAATAGAAGTTCACGTCAAAAATACAGCTCCAGGCTTAACCGGGTAACATATAAGGGCCCATCTTCCTAAATTAGGCGCATGCGCGGAGCTGGAGGAATATATTTGAAGAAGCTTTACTTGACTTAATTTAAGCCAACACATAGATTTGATAACAACGTAGCAAACGATGCGTGATTGATTGGTCAAACTGTCCAGACTTCACCGTTTTCGTTTGGGCAGTACATGCGACATTTGAATTTTCGGCAAATCTATTTGCTGCAGTGGCGGTGAAGATGAGACTCTTCCCCCGCTCTGCAGGAATATCGAGCTTTGCGGGTGTCGGAAATGCCTGAATGCAAGACTAAAAATCACACCCTCTCACCTGGAAAAAATTTATACACCATCTTAATATTGCATAACCAAACAACCTGAAATCATTATAATCTCACCTCTTAAGCGACACCTCAAAATGTGGTCTTTAATGTAATAAAAAAAAATGAGGTGGATGCCGCACGGACGCCTCTGAGGACCACACTCGTACGAGAATCACCTTCGACTCGCGCACGTCAGCATTTCCTCCCGCTCCGTCTCACGCTCGTACTACACCTGCAGCTTTCCCCTACCCGCCCGATATTGCAGCGGTCTGTCGATTTACGGCACCACCAGTGTCGCGGCGGTGTCTCAAAAATTGAAACATGACTCCGCCGAGATTGCCCGATGCTCCGCGAACCCCACGCCGTCACGAGCGATGGGGTGGTCTGAAAACACTGGTTGAGCATCCGTATAGCGTCAAAGGATCGTCGGCGTGGTCCCTCGCCGAAGCTATAAAATCTCCTATCAAGTCATTCACGTCGTGCGCTATATGGTTACGACCATGCACTCTTCCTTACGTGTCTCTCTTTTTCACTCTCTCTCTCTCTTTCTCTCTCTCTCTCTCTGTCTACACTGTTTATTTGCATCTTTCTCTGCGAGTCATCGGCCCTCCGTCGGAAGCTCGGAGAGCGAGCTATCGTAAACGACTGCCTTCTTCGGTGAGCCCGTCTTGCCGTTAGGCAACTACCTCTCCCCTTACTTTCTTTACCGAGGTTCATTGTTTACAAGACACTCACTTTACTTTCAGAGGACTTCCTTTCTTTCTATGTACGGGTTGCGAAAGAACTTGATTTTTACGCGCGGCTTTTACTGTGCATTTTGTTACTTTACTGCATTTCTTTTTATTGCTGCTCGGTGTCCGTGTCTCTTGCGGTCTTAACTCGAACAAAAAACGAATGCAACAAGTAACGCTGAACCAGAAATTGCCGCCAACATAACGTAAGCTGCCAGAGCAAGTATGCGATGGAACGCTGCCTTCTATTTTTCCTCTTCTTTTCCATTGAAAAGGCCATTTGGGATGCCCCATGTAAGTGTGTGCCACCTATCGGCCCTAAAGAGCAACAGACAAGCCAACAAACAAGCAAGCGAGTCAGCAGCCCTTGAAGTAAGAAGCTGGTCGCCGCGCAAAGGGCCCGAGCATGCACGGGTCAGAGTAAACGTCCGAGCGTAATAAAAGGCGGCTGTCACCGCCGTCTTCCTCGCATTGCTGCGTCAGTATCTATGTACTGGAGCGCGAGCGATAGCAACGTCAGTGCAGCTCTGCTTCTCACGCAGGAAAACAAAACACAGTAAACAACGCACGCTGTCTCCTGTCCTTTCTTCTCTGGCGCTGTAAATACTGTGTCCAGTGAAAAAAGAATGAATTAGAGAAGATTCAGCCGTGGTTGTTGCTGTGGTGAACAGTTCGTTGCAGCTTGTCGCCGCTAGATGGCGCCACGGTTGCAACTTCCGCCACACGCGCCCCTGCCGGAGAGGATTGACAACTAGACTCGCTCTCCGCCTCCCACAAAGCATCTTCCGCGTCGTACTTCCTTCTTGCTTCTGCATCTCGTCTGCCCGCTGCCTGTCGTCTGCTGCCAACTTCGCGGACGTTTTGGCTTATCGCAGACACTATTATGCAATCCCTTCTTGTATATCTTTTCTTTGTCTTTTCATGCATCGTCACTTCGTCTGCGTGTTTGCCCTGTCCCTCTTCACTACCAGTTGTTCCATTAAGGTGTGCATGGGCGGCACTCTTTTCAGCAGTGACACTCGCAGATAGATTCTTTCTCATCTTTCCTTCCACTGTCTTGCACTGTCCCGGGTCCTTCTTCCGTGTCCTCCTCCGCTACTATTTCTTTATTACTTTTCTTTCCTCCCATCCTTCCTCTTTTCTTCCTTCTCGGTGCAGAAAAAAGTCGGCATGCGAGGTTATTCGTCGCCACGTTTGTCTTTATTTCTGGCCCCTTTCGCCTCGTCGTCGTCGTCGTCTGCTCGATGTAAATGGAGGGGTTGCGGTCAGAGTCGCAGAGTTGATAGGACGGGTAACCACCGCTGCCGTCGGCGCAAAGTAGAACTACCCCGAACCGTCTCGTACCACGCACGCACAGCCGCCAGCACTCTCTCTCTCCCTTCCTCTCAGCCGAAAGGCTTCGTTACCTCCGAACGCCGTGACGTTGTATATGGCAGCGGTTGGTTCCCATTTTATCTAAGCTATCTTTTTTTTCTTCTTCTTTTATCTGTGCGGGCTCGCGGTGGCTTTCCCTAATGGATTATTCCTGGACGACGAAGCCGCTGCTTTGCCGAGGTGCGCTGCTTTTTTGCAGACGAAGGAGCTGTGACGACACCGACGTGGGGTTGATTGCAACATCTCTCCAGCACTCCACTACAGCCCCCGCTTCACTAGCTTGCGGTCTGTTGTTCTTCCGTTTGTTGGGTCAGCATTCCCCCCTACGACGAGAGAAGGGCACACGGGTGAGATAAGGAAAGCGACGGGGAAGTGGTGCTTCACCGGGAAACCTCGACCTCGCCCAAATCTGTGTGCCCAGGACATCAGCATAAACCGCGTAGTTGGTCTGAGCATTTATCTCTCTCCCTCTCATCTCCCATTTTCTCTCTGTCTACTCTATCTCTCTCTCTCTCTCTCTCTCTCTCTCTGTGGTGGCTTTTCTTTTCTTTTGCGGCTAGGGAACTTTATTGTCTCAGTTGCTTCCATTTGTATTTTCCCCTTCCTTTATATTGGTTAAGTATTTCAGCGAGACCTCTTTCAGCATGCGATAAAGGACACGCACCGCCAAGTCTGTTTAATCAGGTAAACCAGGCAGTGTGAAACTAGCGTGACTGTCGAGGACTAACGAAAATCTGCGTTTTAAACTTAACTATTAACGTTTTTGCTGAGCACATTCATAGATTTACTTTGGCCGGTTACTAACGCTTCTGAGTTGAACTTGCTAATGCGAGAATGCATGGTTTTATGAAAGTGGACTGAGTTAATGACTTTTAAGGGAAACATCGTTTCCAATAAATGTCAAGTGGCAGGCTTGCTGAAATTAATTTTTTTATATGGGCGTCATCGGCAAAAAAAAAAAAAAATATGCGGTGCAATATTCTTTTCATTTGGACTTCCTTTAGCGCGTGCTTATTTACGTTTTATTTTCTTGACTTCTGTAAAAGAAGCAGCAGAAAATAGAAACCTCTTCTACACACTAGTATAATACGCCATTTTGTGCTAAAGCCAGCTTGTCTATTTGTCATCTGTGTATTGAAAGCTGAAGGAAATGTCAACTAAACAAATTAATTTTCATCGTTTCCTTGTTAATCGCCCGAAAAACGCAAAAAGTCACAGCAAAGAAATTAACATCAATTAATTTCCTCATGAATTGAAATGCGCAAATAAACAAGTCCTTTGACTTCTAACAACAGCGAAACAGTATGAACCAAGCAAGGCGTTTACCTCAAATATTCAGCAATGAAGACAAAAAAAGCCTGACACATCGACTTCCTATACCTTAGTAACCCTTCTTGAAATCATAGGTTTTGCCGTTACAGAAAGGCAGGAAATGGATTATTTTCCAAGAGACCCATGGCCAGTCTACAGCGGCCAGAATGTTTGCCTTGTTTTGATCTGTACATTAAGGAATCGCGTCCATAAAATACTTCTCGAAGCCCCCGCACACTTCAAAAAAAAAAAAAAAAAAAGCCGAACATTTGCAAATTTTTACAGCCCGTATCTAACTTGATACGACGGTTATACAAGATTAAGTACACACACGCAATTTCATCAAATTACACTGTTGGGACAGAGAGAGAGAGGCTACAGGACTCATTCCCACAAAAAACGGAGGAGAGGTACCCCTCTACTTTCATTCACCTTTCAAGGACATCTGCCAGCCAGCGCTTCAGCACATCTCGCACGAGGCGCAAATAATATGCACAACGCCCGGCTACATTCTTCCAAGACGCCGCCCTTTTTTCCGGGACGTCAACACGACGCAAGAAAATAAAAAAGAGTAAAGGGTTGAAAGAGCGCGTCGTCAAATTGCCGCCAGCGAAGAAAAGGTGCAGGAAGGGAGCTCATATTGTCTCGAAGCGGACGAGCTGCACTACCGCGTCGAGGGTTCTCTTACCTCTCAATCACCTCGGGAACAGCTCTTATACAGTACCGCCTGGCTCAAAACGACTAACGCGTTTTGCCAGTTGTGCCCTCTTTTGAGATGGGTCGTCCCAACGCCTCTTTTCTGCTTCGCCTTTTTTTTACACCTACTTGCCTCAAGTGTAATCTACGCAAAACGACACCGGGCGGACGCAGAAGGCGCAAGTAGGGGACGTTATAAAAAGAGCAGAATACGAAACAGTGGCGATCTGCGTGTTCGAGCTAAGCAGCACGCCTGGCTCGTTGGATTCTCGAGCACTGGCCTTTTTTTCGGCACTCGATATTTTATGCGCGCTAAAGAAGGCTGTTTTCACTCGCAGAAGTGTTAGTTCCTTCGCTTAAATCACTGGGCGTGCACCTTTCTTCACTACACGCACTCCTTCATGTTACTTATCTGTATCATTCGTGCTTTTTTTTCTTTTCCTCGTTATTTATGCATTCAGAAGGAGCGTTAAGCGACATTTTATACACCCATTGAAACAGATAATGGCTTTATCAGTCGATAAGTGGGTGGACAATTTGTCTTCTCTCTCTCTCTCTCTCTCTCTCTCTCTCTCTCTCTCTCTCTCTCTCTCTCTCTCTCGCTTTCTGCCTGCCGTACAGATTAAAAAAAAACAGATATCGAGCGAAGCTTTTAAATGAGCGCTTGCGAAGGAGGACGGTCGTTAATCTGCAATCTATTACGTATTGTCTGGCAGGAAATTGTTGCGCGCGGTAATAAAACTCGATCAGATGCAACATGCCGTTTCTCTCAAGCGAATTAGGCAACCTAATAACACTAGACCAGGCGCTGTGATCGACTCTAATTGATCCCTATGATTGCCTCCTTGGATAGTCAGAAACCGGGCATGAAAGTAGGACGTGTTTTGGAGATGACAAGAATGTAAAGTTGATATCCACTCCTGATCAAATCTCGACTAGCCTTATTAATGAGCTTTATTTTCCATATCGTCGAAGGTGTTGGAACCCGAAGCTCTCTTCAAAAACTACAGCTGAATGTTGAGAGTTTCAGTCGCGTCTTACGTCCATCGTTTTCTACAAGCACACCGCATCATTAAGCTAGTAACCAGCAGTAGCAGCGAAACTAAATCAATTGTAGGACAACAGTTAATACTAGGCTCAATTAGCCTCGATTTAATTCCGCCCCGCGAAAACTGCAGATGCCTTATCGCCGCAGACTTCCTGATTTCGCTCGCTGAAGTTCTGATGCTCCCTGCTTCGAGTTAACATACAATCCTCACATGCCGTATTCATGTCCGTTTCGTCGTCTTGATTTCAGTCGTAATTTTGTTAAATGTGTTTTTAAGGCGAAATCCTTTCTAGGCTCGTGGAAAATATTTCGCGCCTGCGAGATGCGTCCGCGAGATTCTGGGAAATATGCTCGCGAGATGCGTCAGCGAGATTTTGCGAGATTCAGCGAGATATGTCAACGAGACGTCGCAATAGATTCTGATGACGAAGCAAGAGAAAAGAAAGCAATGAAATTATAACGAGTACACAAACACGCAAGCTAGAGGAAAGACAGAAGAGAAGGAGAAGAAAAGACTCTCCCCATTAAGCACTTAAGCGAACCTAAGCGCAATGCTGCAATTTGGTTTTTCTACACCACTTCAACCAACGTAAAAGTACACCGCACTCCCCGCCCTCCAATCATCGCCTGGCTTTCGAGTTGTTTGGCTTCGCCTCACAACGATAGTGTCTGCGGAGGTGCACCCTTTACAGGCGTCAAACGTTGAACATTTGTGCAGATAAGATCATTTCCCTTCGTTTCCATGTACGTTCGCGTCTCAAACACAATGAAGCGCGCATTTTTGTTCCACATTCACAAAGAGAATCCTCTGCGTCACCTTTATTTTAAAAGGGTCATGTGCGGCGCTTTAGTTCAAATAATTTCAACGCGATAGAGTTCCAGGTTCTATTCTGTAAAAAGCCGTCGTTTGCGTTCGGAGCGAAAAATCACGAGCATGGGGTAATGCGCACATGACGTAACCGGCCAACGATTGGACGGCGGATTATATGACGTCACTGATCGTGTGACATGGCCCAGTTGGCGGAAGCTGCCGAGTAAGAGAGCTCCTCAGAGACGGGAATTGAACCCTGGACCTTTGCATCCCAAGTCAGATCCATTACCCATGGGCTACGCAGGCAGTTTCACGTGAATTGATTAAAACGTGGCTTCCACTGATGTTTGGGATATGTGGGGCGGACTTTCACTCATTACGGGCTTCTCCTCAATGGCAACTTTCCCTCAGTGCTTAAGTTAGCATACGACTGTATGCTAATTTGTGTATGTGCGAAATAATAAAAGCACCAAATAAGAGATGCCTAATTATTCGGATAACAAGGCGGATCTATGCGAAGAAATTCCCGCAAGGCAAGCTGGAGATGAGAGCCAGCAACACTGTCACGTTATACCTTTAAGGTTGTAGCCTAAGCATTCGCCGAAATGTTTGTGTCGGCAAATTATTGTCCTATTTTGTCAATTTTCGTTTTATTGCATTTTCTCTTGTGCCGCCTGCACATGAAGCTTTTGTAGAAAAAAATCAGCTTTTTTAGTGAAATCTGAGAATGATAACGATATATGCCATTGCACAAATGATTCCAATTTACGCTGCACTCATAAAACCCTGAATTAGAGGCCAATATTTATGAAAAAGTATTATCGCATCGCGCAGTTTCATCGTAACTTTGTCGTCAAAACAGAAGGGCTTGAACCGGAGGAACGAGCAACAGGTTTTCTGGTTTTCCTATTTAACCTATATAATCAATCGTACCCTCGTTACCTCAATCTTTAATGTTTTTTGCGCACAGAAAAACAGCCTCGCTGCGCTCGCATGGTCATCAGAACGTAAATTGTGACGCCAAATTGGGTTCCTATCGCGTAATTAAATTCCACGCGTGACCAGTTGCCTTCCGCGTTTCCTGGCCTCCTCCCGGGTTATTTGATCCGCCGCTTCGAAACCCTGCAGCCCCCGGCACGTTGCATAGGGAGGCGATTAACGGGCCTCCTCTGTACCAGCAGTTAAGAGCGCGAGCACATTCCTGGCCGTGCCCGGGGCGAACGCTCAGTGTCCGCTCATGCAACGTCCATTCGTCCCATCCAACCCATATATCCTCTGTATGCTATCCGAGGCTTCTTTCCGCTGTAAGTACAGACCGCTACCGCTAAAACTGCAAGTGAGAGGTGAAAAGCCTTTATAACCACAGACGAAAGCAAACAAAAGAACTACGATGCTTCCCTCTCCCACTCCAAACGTGCTATCTTCTCGCTACCCGTAGCCACTGCGTTTGCGGTCACGCTGGCTCGGCGTTGAAATCTGTTTGCGTGTGGACTACGCAGTAGCGAGCTGGCTAAGCGATGCGAGCGAGCCTATATAGCATCAGCGTCCGCAGTACTCAGCAGCGAAGAGAGGGAGAGAGAACGCGCGCTTATTCTTTTTCTGCTTTTTGTTCTGATTATTTTCCTTCCCCCAAAAGCGGAGCTGGATGGCTGGCCGGCAACGCGTGTTTCGTGCAGATAACGAAAGCATCACCGGCGCTCGTTGAAGCTAGCTCGCTCACGCCCAAAAAGCCTTCTTCAAACGGTCTGTGGTGGCGGCCGCGGCGGTAAGCAAGCGAGCGGTTTATTTCGGCGGGAATTCTGCGTTTTTTGTGTTAATTTGTTACTTGGTGCGATGCTCTGCGCATTTCGTTCACCCTGCCCCCTACCCTCCCGTTTCGCCCTTCTCCTCCTGAAAGAGTCCCTGCGTGCTAACTATCCATCACCGCGGGGTCTTCTAATCTATGCGGTGTGCTTCCTCTCCCGACACCCAACACCACGAGGGAAGGTTGTGGGAAAGGAAGAGTTTTTTTCTCCGGCTTTCCCAGCTCCAGTCGTGAGCAGTTCTGATGGCGTGCGGCAAAGGAGGTAGGCGCTTTGTCTTGGCGCAGAGCGTTAATGAGCAAGCCGTCACGAGTGCTTCTCTCTACAGCACTCCAATGCATGCAACAACAGTGCCGGCAGCGAAGACAGCGAAGAGGCCTTCCCTACGAGCAAAGTATGTGCGGTTGCGTTGAGAAACAGCTGGCTCAAGGGTAACGGTCATTTAAAGAATCCCTTTAACTGTCGACAGAAATGTTCCAGGGGGTGTTTATTGCATTCCAGAGGAAGACTTATTTTTCCTTCACCTAACTATCCGTCTAGCTGCGAGACGTGAAATTTAGCCTTTAGCACACACTCGCGTTCTTCATGAGCTGCTTTGTTTCAAAACGTATTTATTTTAATACGGTTTTCAGTCTATAGTCTGTAGGAGGATACGAGGAGCCCATACCAATATATTTCGCGGAGTGAGCGCTTGCCAAACAACGAATCTGTATAATGCAAAGTCATGTCCGACTGAAAGCAGGTGTGTATTGTCTAGTAATAATTGATTAACCGGAAATGAAAGGCGAAGTATCTGTCACACCTTTCAGCGGGCACCTGAACTGCGCCGAGAGGGGAAGGAGGAAGGTGGGAGTGAAAACGGAAAGAGATAAAGAGGTGCAATAGTGGAGGGTTACGGAGTAATTTTGACCACCTTGGAATCTTTAACATGCACTGACATCGCAAGCACACGGAAGCCTTTTCGTTTCGCCTCCATCGAAACGCAGCCGCCGACGGACGGGCTCGAACACGACTACTCCACACTAACAGTAGTCAGGCGCCTTAACCACAGCGCCACAGCATTTATAAAACAGTTATGTACCTTTAATGTTTCCTGGTTCCAAAAATATAGCATTGGCTCATGCACTGCGAAGTCACTCATCTCCTTGAAGCGTTTGCATTCTGATGTTCACGTATAGATTGCACAGCTCTTCGATTAGTTATCAAAACAAAACGTATCATTAAAACACGCAAATATTCCTTCATAAAACAACAGTTTGTGGCTTTGTGGGCCAAACAGATTATTCTATGTTCGATAAAAGTATAGCAAAAGACGCTTATGTGCAAAAACGAAATCACTAGCCTAAATGTCTTTTTCTTTCTTTCTGCTTCCAGGTCCGTGGCATGCACTTTCAAGCTGGCAGCCTGCCATCCAACCGGTGAGTGAAGCGTTTATTTTTCATTCGCTGTAGCATACTAGACACCATAACCAGAGAAAACTAGTTTGGCGAAGCAGAGCGGCTGGTTTTGTTGTGTTGCCTGACTGAGGAAAGGTGTCTGTTCGACATGAAACGCATCGCAGAATGCTTTTAAATAGTATAACGTTCGACGGAACACCGTCTGGTCAGGGTGAAGCATTATTACAACACAACAACGAAGGTTGGGTCACTGACCAAGTCAAAAACTGAAAATGATGTTTCGGGTCCCACACGGCACCCTTGTTCACAGTTGTGAACAAGGACCTCGTATGGGACCCGAAATGTAATTTACAATTTTTGACTTGGTCAGCGACCCAACCTTCATTGTTGTTTTGTAAGAATGCTCTTGCAGTGTACCCCTGAGATTCGAAGCATAAGTTAACTGTGAAGCAATGACGCAATGTACTTGCCTTTTAAATGTCGTCTTAGGAACTGTCACTTCAACTAACTATCTCCCTGAGAGATCGTACGGGGATGTTGTCTCTTTCCTCTACGATAAATGTTGAGACAGGCCGCGACTCCTGGGGAAAAGGAGGAAACACGGGGGAAAGGGGGAACATAGTATCATTGAAATAGAGAGGAGAATTAACAATAAATATACAGGTTGCAGGTCGATACTACTGTGCGTTCATATATATGCATGTTGTTGTCTTATGTGCTGGAGCCGAAATGTCGACTGCGTGCCTCCATCATAATCATCATGATCATCTCAGATGATGACGGTTGGAGCATGCTGACGAGGATCGGCCTCAGTTGTCTCTGTCTCTCTGTACCGTCAATAATTAGACCCATCTGAGTATGGCTACTGGCTGCCAGCAAGTGTTTCCAGTTTGTTTTGTCTTCATTGAACCAGCATATATGATACTTGACGACTGTGCGTTGGCCGTGCGCGCAGGGGAAATGTGCCGAAGTTTTGTTAGCGCGCCCTCCAGTGGATCGTATGCGCTCGGAAAGCTCATTCCTCGAATGCATTCACCAAAAGCAAAGTCTGAATTGTCTATTCATCTCTGTCTCTATCCGCTGCTCTTTTGTTTTCTCTCAATATCTCTCGCGGCGCTGGAATTTCATATGTAAATCAGCTTTGTCTCTGAGTGCCCATCTTGAAGCTCAGTTCTCTACCCCCCTCTCGTGCTTCTATAAAGCACGCATTATGCACTTGTGTGTGTAGTACGCACGCATACGCCGATGCACAGAGTGAAGGAAGCTTTCGGTTTGGCGCTCGGAAACTGAGGATTATCGAAGAGCGCTCCGGGCCAGAGCTTATTTTCGTACTCCAGTCGAAACATCCGAGCCTCTGCAACTTCAACGTCGCCCTTGCTTCATTTTTAGGCAACCTCGCGTGTGCCGGCGATGACCGGAACACAAATTGACAAAACTGTAATTCCGTAAGCCCTGCAAAGAACGGCCAGAGACTCTTTTGTTCCTAACATCTTGCCGCTACGTGCTACTACGCCAGCACGCATCATTAAGCCGGATCATTTTTGTAAGCTGTTCGCGACAGACGACTATTAAGTGCCTCTACTTTTTGCAAAAACACTGCATTGATAATCTGTCGCACTAAGTGATCAAATTTTGTAACAAAGAATTTGATTTCCAGTGAAAACAAAATAACAAGAAGCTTAGTTCCTAAAGTTTTATAAACATTTTGTTCTTCAACGGAATTCGCTCACTCATTTCTTTGCGACTTCGTACTAAAGGCGTGATCTATACATGTTCCTCGTTTTTCCATTCACCATATGTAGACTTGATTGAAATGGCAAATAATTGATGCTCCTGCAATTTCTCTTTTACGCGCTCTCTTTTCCTTTCCTATAGGTTCAGTGTGGAAAAAAAAGTTGATTAATCAAACAGCTTTCGAGACATTTCTTGTTCGCATGTGGAAAAAAGTAACCATTGGAAGTTTAAAAACGAAACCGACTTACAGTTCGTTAGGCTCGAAGTAAGTCTGTGAGTTTTAGCGGGGCACAAATTCTATGCGAAATAGAAGAAAAGGAAGAAAAATGCTTGAGAATAGATGGTGTTTATTTCGCCGCTTCGAAATTTCTCATTCTCAGAGGGCAATGAATCCGTCGGCTGCCACCATTAAAGCGGAAAAGATTGGGAAATAGCTCTCTTTTTTTTTTTGCATGATTTAAAAGGCTCTCACGATAACGTTGATATCGAATTCCTGGTGAACCACACACAGTTGATCTTTCCGACACTCCGACTCAAGCCACGCAAAATTTACAAGTGATGTCCAGCTGAAGAAAATGAATGGGGTCAAACTGCGACGTGAAATCTGCAGATATGATACACCACACTCTCGAGTGGGACCAGGCGCGCTCTCTGTTGACCGTAGCTCCAACCTTACGCCGAACTCTTTTGGACTGCGATGAGATGCCGCTAGGGTTAAGTCGAATCTATTTCAATAGTGACAAGCGTAGCGTTTCTGGATTGGATAGATGCCTTGCACGTGCGATGACAGGATCAGTGATAGCGGACGTGGGGAGATCTAATTACCTTACGATTATAACTGCCTCTCAAGGGTGCATTCCGGGGGTGCTCCCAAAAAAACATGTAGCCACTTCCGATTCGACCGTGACCAGCATATTGATGCAGTTAGGTCGGAGATCGTCGTGCCAAGAATCGATAGCTCTTGAACGGCGGCACCTCGTCACATCGAGGGACACGTAAATAGTAACAAGTTACATCTGATATGTGAGCTCACTTGGACTTTTCGCAAAGCCTCATATGCGCGCTCAAAAGAAATTTCAAAGCAGTGGAGTGAGAAGTCAACTGAAAGAAGAATCTTGGAGCTTAGTTGCATGTAATGCACGCACTCCGTTATTTATAGGACAACGAAAGACGTTTGGTTATCACGAATATTCACCCTGCTTGGCGTGGATAAATGTACATTATTCCCTATGTCGTCACGAGACTGTTGTTGTGATGAAAAGCATCGACTGACAAAACATTAGGCTCTGGTTTAGGTTTCGATGGTGTCAGCTTGTACAGCTGCACACCAGTAACTTTTTTGCCGTAAGCGTTGCTTTGTTTTTTCCTTCGCGTGCACTTGCCGGAAGGGGACTTATTTCGAGGGTTTTGATAATTTGGAACTCGATGTACCCATAACTAGTTCACTGTTTGCTCGCCCGCCCCGCCCGTAACTACGTCGTGAAAATGTAAACAGGACGCACTGACATTGGCCACAAACCAGCGCCCCTTTCTTCTTTAGTCGACCTTCCTTTTTTCCTTACGTCTCTAAAAGCATGTCCGAACGTGAAGAGCCGCACGAAAATACTTCGAACCGGGTTTTTAAACAAATATTTAGGGGAATCCCCCAAGGTGGAGTAGATTCGTAATGAGGGAGTGGCATCCACCTAAGCGCAGCCATAAAAAAGAAAGCTATCCAGTTTTCCCAGAAACTTTGTAGTTAAACAAAAATTCGTCCTGATCCAGGGATCTAACCCGGGACCACCGCCTTTCCGGGGTAGTCGCTCTACCGACTTGCTAACCAGGTCGATCAGCAGATTAGATGGTAGGGCAAGAGCCAATTGATCAATAACTCGAAGTGGGAACAGTGTTGATCGAATATTTAGGGGAATCCCCAAGTGGAGCATATTGTAATAAGGAGTAAGAACTCATTGACATCCACTCATTGCCTGTCTAGTAACTGTATTTTCAAAATGATTTCACCGATTACGTCAGGCATAAAAATGGTGCGAGAACAGACATTTATTTATACAGTAGATGCTCCCGCCTATGTTTTGCCCTTTCGAATTTGCACAATTTCTGTTAGTCAAGACACATCAGCAGCGCTTCTGAGTTTCTTTTGAGGGCCTTAGCGCTCCATCGTCACGTATATTATTTGGTCGTTCGGCTCTTCTTACTTGTTTATTCCTTTCTTTTTATGGAGCGCCTCAGGACCGGTCCCTGAAGAAGCTAGAACACTCTTTTATTTCAGCGGCAGTCTGCAAAAAAACAAGGGCATGACAAGGACGGCATAATCAGCGGCGAAAAAAATAAAAACCTAATATACACTCCTCGCTCGCTTCGGAACCTTTCTCGATCAGCTGCCGTCAGAGGAGGCAGAGGGGCTTGGATCCGATCCTTTGCGGTCGCGGCTTCTCTGTTCGCGGATGTTCGAAGACGATGGAGCCAAGGCGAGCCTATCCAAGCCCAGCCGCGCGCTTCGAGCTAAGAACATGCCGTGACCGGTTCAGAATTCAAAATTAGGTTTTCACCCAGATTGGACGCCGCGGCGGGGAGAATTCTCTTCCGAGGCGCTACGCGCGCTGCCGCCGAAATGAACTGATCACTGGTCGCCCTCTCCTCTCTGATTTCCTTCTCCTCTTTTTCATTCTCCTCCTTCCCGTCCGTCTTGCGATGGCGATGCCTAGCCCATGTCGTTCGTTCTGAAGCCGCTATCATGCCGTTAAACAAGTCCAGCTTCCTTGAATGTCGGTTTGAACTGTGAGGAAATGGCAAAATATTTTAAGCCCCTTGTGGAACTCTCATGAACATATTTATGGCAGTGTTCTAACGTAAAGATGTACAACAAAATCTTTATCGTCCTGTTGTGCACAGAGTGATTAAACTGGCATAAAAACCATTGTGCTACGTTTCCGACAAAGAATAGCAGAAAACTGAAAGCATTCCGAGGAGAAATATCAGGTATATTGATTGTTGTGATGAAATCTTCAGGAATGCAAGGAAATTATAAACAACTTTCCACTGAAAAAGATCACATGTCCACACTTTCTAGGTATGAATGCGTTTTTCTGCACTATTATGGAATTTTTTGTTTAGTTGTTAAACAGGTATCTATAAGTAATAAATTTGTAATTACATCATAATGCCTCACTTTTCGGGTTAATCGATTAACTTTGGTGATGGCATCGACTGTCTGTGAAAACGCAGACCAAAGGGGCTGACAACAATTCACTTGTGTCGCATTTCACCTTTTGTGTGTGTTTTTAAACCTGAATCAATTACGGTTCTAATCACTGATGCAGCAGTGATTCCAGACCGGCGGGAATTGAAGGAATGGATATTTCAGTATTGCCTCTTGCCTCAACTTTGCTAAAAATTTGGCATTACTTTCTTAACTAAAAAAAGGAAGATTACTCTTTTTTTCTTGTGTTTTAATCAAAACAGTTCTCGTCAAAGTAAAGCCGACATACAGATTCAAAGCATAAACGCTTAAACTACAGAAACTGTGTCAAGGAGTTTAAGAGTAACCATTAAAAAATAAGTTAATATATAAGTGTTCTTTTTAGGTTACTGTAACTTTATTCTCACGGCAGTATAATGGGGCAATCACTTTTCCTAACTGTATTGTCAGAGCACAGTCCTGAGAACAATTTTAATCTCTCACATGCTGCGCTACCTCAGTGGCTCTGGCACATTGTTACTGAGCACTGCTGGAGGCGTACAAATAAAGTGGATTATCTCATCCCGGATTATTTTTCTTGCATATCCATATATCTCAAGGCTTTGCAATTACTTCGATATGTTGAGAAAGTTTAAAACTCGGCAGCAGATGCTTGCGCAACATACCGGTGAGCGGCTTGCCTGCTTGTTGCCATGGCAACATTAGTGAAGTAACTGAAAGTAGAGGTGACGTCATGAATGGAGTGCCACTTTCAAGGATTTCTTCGAATTCATCTCGGCTAGCTCAGAGATTAAGTAGAGCGAGGGGGGTTATAGATTTAAACGACTTTGGAACAGCGCATTACGGCTACGAAACCTGCGGCTTGTTTTATCAACAACAGGAACTTTCGAAAGTGCAGCGTTATTAAATCTGCGCGTACTACTTGGAAGTCCCTGCCAGTGAGTGTGAGCAAATTCTTTAACACTCATTTAAGAATACAGAACTGCGAAACTAAAAAAAAGCGAAAGTGCGATGGAGACATTCATGCCCGTTAACTAACAAGCGCTGTAACTACAAAGACGCGGTTGAGCCCACTTGAGCAACATGGACAGGAAAAATATGTGAGCGATAAGTAGGTAGGCAAAGTGTCTGTGGAAGAAATGACCAGTAATAAGCTATCCCTGCGGATGAATGTCCTTGTCAGTAATCGCCTGCGCATGTTTTCTTTTCTGATTTATCCTCCTGTCAATTTTCTTTAAAGCAGTGTACAATGCAGCCACCAGGAATTTAAGTGAACACCCTAAAAAACTCCTGAAAGTAGTGATTTAGAAATAAAAAACGCCATATTTGCAAGAACAAGCCGTCTTCCACGGCGCGTTCAGTATGCTGCGACACTCCTCTTATCATACAGCTAATTAAATAAAATCTACTACTTAACTTTTTTAATTATCGCAAGATTACAAGAATAGCACTGCGTGAAAGCGACGAAATATGACGGAGTAAATAATGTGCTCTCGTGAATAACAGAATCCGGTAAGCAGCGATATGGATTTCTATTTTTCAGCTCAAAAACGACGAATATTTCTATGCGCTGGCACAATATCGGTGCGTCTAGGGCCTGCACGCATGTTTACTGATTCTATGTCATGTCCTGTGCGCCCTTTATTCTAGTCTTTGCGAAATTTTAGTGGCAGCGCGGAACTGAAATTATCTGATTTGTTTACAGTATATGAGCTTACAATGTTACACATAGGCCGAAATAATTATAACAGAATTCGAAAGTAATATTAATTCCCAATTTATTCACATGGGGACGAGAGAAAGAGAGAAAACAGTATAACGGAAAGGCAGGGAGGTAAACTAGGGGATGTCCAGTAGGCTACCCTAGACGTGGGGAGGGGAACAAAGGGAACAGGAGGATAGAAAGAGAGTCAATTAAATTTGGGGCGCGGCAGTAAATATATGTTCAGTCGTCTATAATGGTGGAAATGTGTTTGCCATTCTGGTATGTTTCTGTAGAAAAAAAATGAAATTTTAGATCTTTTTTATAAAGGTGATGATAACGCTCCTTAGCTGCATATACAGCTAGTGAACAAATCTATTATGCTGTCAGCCAGGCATGTAAAAACAAACGTGACGGGAAGTTTATTTTACGGACAAGTTGCTCTTTGACTGCTTCGTATGACGGCACAAAAGTGACACTTCTTTTGACATGAGAAAAATGTTATTTTGCTGTAGTTTTCTACGAAGTTCTATAATTTCGATCACATTGGGTAAACATAATTTAGGAACAATGGGTGAGGGATGCGAAAGGAGGTGGACCAAGATGTGTTTTGATTCGAAGAAATGGGGAGATGTTCAGCTGAATTCCGAGATTTCAGTATATGTTCGACACATTTCAGCAAGTAGGCAGGGGTACTATTCGGCTTTAACCGCTTCCATTTTCTGGCAGTATCGACGCCCCTCGGGAGCGTCGAGCTCATTTACAAGTATGCTGAAAGGTTATTGCTAGGGGTATGCGAATAATAATAATAATAATAATAATAATAATAATAATAATAATAATAATAATAATAATAATAATAATAATAATAATAATAATAATAATAATAATAATAATAATAATAATAATAATAATAATAATCCGCTTTTTCACAAAATGTGGCGCCCTCTGGGAGTGGTTGAAAAGTCGTCTACTACTGGTTGGTGGTGGTGGTGGTGGTGGTGAAAAACTTTATATTTGGGAGCCTTAAGGGATTACATGCTAATGACGGGTCGGCACTTGGCTGCGTGTTGTGGCCGGAAGCTGGTGCTTCCCAGCGACACCCAAAGCCCAGTCCGTCAGCCGCTTTTGAACGGCCGGGTCAGAGCTGGACACCGCAGGCTCCCATCGCTCGAGGTCGGAGAGTTGCCAAGTGGCTGGAGGGTGGAATTCCGAGCATTTGATCATAATATGCTCAAAATCAGCTTGAGGTGCCCCACACAGGGTGCACTGCGGTGAGAACAGTCCTGGATGAATCAAAGATAAGAAAGCAGGGGATGGGAATGTACGGGACTGAAGCTGGCGCCACGTCACCTGTTGTAGCTTAGTCATAGATTTATGAGGAGGAGGGTAGATGGTTCGTTGATCACGGTAATGGAGAGAGATTTCGTGATAGGATACCATGCGCTCGCGAGCATCTCCCCAGGCAGTGGCAGTCCCTGCTCGGCTGACGTATCCTCGAGCAAAAGAGTGAGCTGCTTGGTTGCCTGGGTGACCCGTGAGCGTCCTTGGCGCCAGCGGAATGACGGTGTGTGTTCTGGACAGCTACCGCCATCTGTCGCATACGCCTGTCAAGAATATTAACTTTACACATGGCCTCCGAGATTAGTTACGGCTGCGCCGATCGCGGAGGCCAAGAACTGCACATGCGTAGCTGGGGTTGGTGGTTTGTTTTCAACCAGGGGAGAGGCGCGCATGCGCAGAGCGGCCTTGTGAAAAAGGCGGATTTGTTCACAGGAAGGAAAAGGCGAGGTATCTGTCACACTTGTTGCTGCGTACGCGTGAAGCGCGCCGTAAGGGAAGGGAGGAAGGTAGGAGTGAAAGTAAAAAGAGAGAAAGAGGAGCCGTAGTGGAGGGCTATGGAGTAATTTTGACCACTTGGGGGGTCTTTGACGTGCGCTGACATCGCTGACATCGCTAACATAGCTGACATCGCACAGAAAACACACGCCTCTTCGTTTCACCTCCATCGAAATGCAGCCGCCGGCGGTATGAATCGAACCCGGGTACTCCGACGCAGTAGTGGGGCATCTTTACTACGCCACCATGGTTGGGCATAGGAGCATGCGAATATTCGATTTACAACAGCGAATTTGAACACTCTCTTTTCGATAATTTCAACCAATCAAAGAGTCTCTCCTGATCGACCTTCTCGGACGTTTTCCACATGGTCTGGGCCTGTCCATCCAATCCTCACCGTTCCCAATCCTTCATTAGCCACCCTTCTAGGGAGGCCTGGGAGGTGGCTCTGCTCATCTGCCATGACCTACAGTTCCAGCGGACATTGGTCGCCAGGGCGCGAGCGGCGTTAGACGCCATTGGGGCACCGGAATAGGAGCTCCACCTAGATTTGTGAGGGCCTGGGCCAATAGGGCCTCGGTCCAAACACCTCCTTGTACAAATAAATGTTTGGACAGGTAGGTCACAACCGCTTGCGGCAGGGGCTAGCCTGCCACTGAATGTTTATCTGTTGTAGACCGTCATTGCACCCGCCACCGCTTCAGTGGTGGACGACGGCTGTTGTTGCGGCGGGCGTCTTTTTCTCCCTCTTCCTTTTCTTTGTTCTCTATTTTCTTTTCTGTCTGCACGAGGCAGCGGAGGTGGCTCAGCTACAGAGCCAGTAGCAGGCCCGTGCATTTTCTTTCCTAATAATAATAATAATATAATAATAATTATTATATTATTAATTATTATTATTCTGTCTGCACGAGGCAGCGGAGGTGGCTCAGCTACAGAGCCAGTAGCAGGCCCGTGCATTTTCTTTCCTTCTTCCTACAGCCACAACACACACACAACACACAACCGATCAAACAATGTGGGTTCAAAAGCATTCGAACCAAATCGGATAACTTAGCAACTGTTTGAAAACTATTGATAAATTAGGAAGAGTTTTGAATGAGCCTCGCTATAACTTTTTTTCAGCGACAGTTCACAAAATAACGCCCGTACCGGCGTCGTGCACCGTGCTGCCACTGTCAGTCGGCTTGGGACGAACCGTTCAACACCGCGACATATTTATTTCATCCTGTGCTTTAGAATGCTCACGCATGGCCTCTAAGATTGGGTGGCGTCGCAGCCCTCAAACGAATTCAGCAAATCCTTCTTTGATGCCCATTTTCGGAGACCATGGGTTATATATTATAGCTGCATCCAGTCTCATGCCGTGAGGTAGTTATTTCTCGTTTGCCCATTAACAGCAAAGGAATATGCCTATAGCGTGATGGTCATAGAGTCCGTAACGGGTGTTTTTGCTGTCACCTCTTATAAGATATTGGCGTTGCGATTGTTTACCAGCTATAACTTATCAGTATACGGCCATGCTTGAATTACTAAGGTATAAGTTGTTTTATAGTCATCAGTTATAGCATCATATCCCGACGCCGTTATTCACTCTTCAATGTTTCCAACAGTTGCTCGTTTTGTTTGAATATTCGCATGTGTAGCGAATATTACCACAGATATGCAATTCGTGTTCGTAATCGTATTGAGAAATACCATTACCAGCCAACTAGTCGTTACCGGCCTACTTGTGGCTGTCAGCAACTGTTAGTAAGGCTAGTACCTTACATTCTGCAGTTTCCACGAAGGTGTTCCACGGTGACTATTTAATACGGAACAGTTTTTTCGTCACTCGAAGTGACTGCTACTTAGACGAGCAGATTCGCATCACAAAGCAGGGTGTCATCCCTCGAAGCCACGTGCAAAATCCTCGCAAAGGCTTCATAATTTTTCTTGTTGTCTGCGATGCTTTCGTGCAATTCACAACAAATCCGACTTCCAGAGGCGCGACGCAGTGGCTCCAACGTTGGTCACTGCTAATAACCGGAAGTAACGTCATATTGACGTCACATTCGGTCATTACGTTGGTGGCTGCGGCGTCCAAAGATGTGGAATACGGAATCTTGGCCGCAGCGGTCACGCATTTAGATGGTGACAAAATTCAGGGATATTCTTGTGCTACACGGTCATAGTACGCAAATCCGAAACCCTCCACCACTGGCATTCCCCTTATGCACTTCCCAGACGTCAGCATACTCAAACCATCGGTAGTCATCATAGTCATCATCACACAATTTTAGTCCTCCGCATATAGTCCTCCGCATATAGCTTCTTTCATATATCTCCAGCACGTTAAAGAACCCCTGGTGGTCGAAATTTCCGGAGTCCTCCACTACGGTGTCTCTCATAGCCTGAGTCACTTTGGGACGTTAAACCCCACAAACCAATCAAACAAACCAACCATATATCTCCAGTCGTCCTGGTCGTGCGGCCACTATGTCCACCTTATTCCCGGCAACTTTCTAATCACACCTGAAAATCTGATTTTCTGATGCCCCCTGCGGCGCTTGTTTTGCCTTGGAAACAACTCCTTTATAATAAATAACGGTATTTATATTCACTTCACAATGACATCTTGCTCATACGCATCTATTCACGGTTTCTGCAGGGGTTTTATCGAAGGAATACACACAGTAAATTTTAGCTGAGTGTTCTCTTCTATATCAATGCACCAAACATTACCAAACTGAGTTTACCACGTCGTGTTGACTACGACCGTTAGTTGATTTGTATTGTGTTTGTCCCTTCATGATTATTCAGTTTCAATAGGCCATCGATGGCTGTGACTTCAGAATTAATAATATTCCACTTGAGGCATTAAAAAGCTGCTACGTAAACGCTGCCTCTTACTTCTTAATCGTGTTTTGAGGCAGGCTGGCTTAAATGTTGTAGTGAATTAAAATCAGTAGCGAGAGATTATGGGATATAGCAGTGCATTTAATGCCTTACACGACATATAAAATTTTGACTCCACGGCCACCCCTCGCCTATTGAAAATGAAACAGGAACAACATCGCAGAAAAAGAAATCAATTATTGATTATCCGCCACTGGAAAGTGGAATTCGCATCGTGATTAATGTATACTAACACAGATTACACCACTGAAAAGTAGAAGACGCGCAATAGAAATTCATTCTCCACACTTCTTTATCTCGCGTTGGTATTCTCATCCGCCATGCCACAAGCGTTGAAGTTTGTTTAAGCGCAATTTGTGAACGACTGTCACTTCATGTAGTCTCACTCGCGACCTTCCAAATTTGCCACGGCTTGACGGTGGCGTCTCCTTGTTCTCCTCAAAGGCGTTCAGTGTCCTTCACTGGCATTGAATGGCGTTCACTTGCGTTTCGACCTCGGTGTATGGAATCGCGACGCACGACGACGAACGACGGACGAAAAGAGTGCCCGCGGCGCTCGACAGGTTTTCACTTCTTTTGATTTTGTTAACCATTTTTTTTTTTTCACGCACTACTCGCCGGCCGCCGCCGCCGCTGCAGCCCGACTAGCGTGGTGGTGTTGGATCGATACGGATTGATTTCTGGACTGGGTCGATAACGCCGCCCCAGTGTGTGCGTGCGTGCGCGCGCCCGGCGGGCTGCATAAACGCTTCTTTCTCCGCTCCCTCTCTCGATTGTCCTCTTCCTTCATGCCGAAACGATTCTTGCCTCTCCTCCCCCCTTTTTTTTCATTTCCCTTTCCCCTCCTTCCTCCGACCTCAGCGCGCCGTGTGCTACCTGCGGGATGCCGCCAGCTCTGCTTCTGCGCACCTGGTGTCAGTTTACCTGGCTTCTCCGAAGCAACAGCTACCAGGCCGGACGTGCTTTAACACGCCTCCTCTCCCTCATCCACATCGCATACCGCTTTTTTTCCTTTTCGTTCTTAAAGTTCCGCGTTATACCCTCGCCGTCTCTATGTCGTTAGCTGCGCAAATCACTTGAGTTGCCCATCCGAGGGATTGGTGATGACGATGACGATCACCGCTTATTGGGAGCATCTTTTTTCTTCACCGTTCTTTCCTGTTTTCCCTCCCGCCCCGATATTGAGTGCTGACTTCTGCACTCATCCCTCTTTAGCGGTTGTGTAAGAGAGAGGGAAAGACTTCAGCTTATTGCTCCGGAACCTTTAATGTGTTACATATTTCGCATGCCTGGAAATAATAACGGAATAAAACACTTTGAATAAAAAATAACAGCAGAGATATATATATATATATATATATATATATATATATATATATATATATATATATATATATATATATATAGACATGGTTTCCTTGTGACTAATGGGCCAGAGTTAAATTCAAACAGGATGTCACACAACATTCCCGATTATCTATTTTATTCTAACAACAGTTTCGGACGGTGGGCCGTCCTTCTTCAGGACGGTCAATCTATATATATATATATATATATATATATATATATATATATATATATATATATATATATATATATATATATATATATATATATATATATATATAAGGCACAATAAGAAATAAATATAATACGAAAAAAAGAACAAATGAAAACGTACCCTCGCATTATGTTGTAGGAATTTAAGTGCACGTTCCTAAGAGTCTCGTTTCAATTTGGTGGAGGCGAAACGCAAGGCACCCGCATGCTAAAGAACACCGGGTGGTCGAGTTAACCTGAGCTCCTCTTTTTCCTCCGCCGTCCCCTCTTCGGTATCCCTAACAGCCAGGGTCGCTTTGGGACGTTAAGTCTTTCAAACCATGCCAAACCTACACCAGACTAAAGTTTTCCAGAAATGCAAATTTCTTGAACTCAAGGTGCTCAGAGTAGCTTGCTGCATCAGCAAGTGCTTTTGAACTATTCTCAGGCCGCGAAATCCTGCTTGCGTTCATTTCAAATGCACTACTTCACAAAACCTTGCTCTGAAACCCACTTCATATTCAATTCCTACCGTGCATGCTCACATATTAAGGTGGTGCATGCACGAGGGCTTGGTAACGCTAGTAGACAAGAACATAGATGAGCGTAGCATAACGCAGAACACCGAAATCGACTTTTCTTTCTTTTTTTTTTATACTAGTATAGCGCTACAAATAGCATAAGCTTAATGTCGTAGAGCTTCCCACAAAAACATCGTCGAGCCAACGCGGAACTGTAGACAAGCTGTAGTTGTAGTATAGTTTGGTTATTTGTCTGTTCGATTGACCCGTTTTTTCGTTATCTATTAGCTGTCCAGATTGAGCCAGGCAGGAGAGGCATTAAAAGCAAGCATAACTTTGAATGACATTAACGATAAATACACTGCACAACAGAATAACAGAAAAAGCACTAAGGTCCGATAGTTTGGCATGCCGGGCGGCAGCTTTTCGGTGGAGGCGAAAAGCAAGGCGTCCGTGTGCTGTGCGATGTCAGTGCACGTTAAAGAACCCCAGGTGGTCGAAATTTCCGGAGTCCTCCACTACGGCGTCTCTCATTGCCTGAGTTGCTTTGGGACGTTAAACCCCACAAACCAACCAACCAACCAACTTTTAGAATGCTAAATTTAGGAAATAATGAGAAGGTATTCAAATTTTAAAGAACAAGAAAAAAAAAATATTCTGGAAGCGAGTTCCAATCGGTGGTGTTCTGGGGAAAGAAACCGCACTTATATGCGTTTCTTTTAGCATGAATGTATAATTTATTCCAGCTTTCTCTGCCAAATAGACTACTGCTAGATTACGACATAGTCGGTTTGCAAAATGACGCAAAATAAATAGCATCCTTTCGTAGCAAAATATCTTCTGTGGAAGTGCGAACTTATCTCTTGCCACACAATAGACTGTTTCTGTTTTTACTTCAGGATTAGCAAAATAGAACGGAGAATTCTGTTCCTAATATGAAACATTCTCCAGAACTCGCTTCCCATCTGTCTTTTGCTTTACTAATTTTGAAGAACTTCAAATTATTTACTGAATTTGACATTTCTAAAGCAAAATTTTTGTGCCTAAGTGCTTTGTGGCTTTTTTTGTCCCAAAATGCTACAAAATGTATGGCACGACGACAGATATGTTTTGACAGGTTCCTCGATACTGTTTTCATAGAAAAGTGCGCTATTTTTGTGATAGAAAAGTTCAGGAAAATTCAATTATATAGCGTATCGCCGCTAGAGGCCGCCTTCAAGAGCAAGTTGCAATGAGTTCATATACTGAGGAAACGCCGCTGGGGTGGTTAGGGTGCTTGACTACTGCTACCAAGGATGCGGGATCGAATCCCAGTCTCGGCGGCCGCTTTTCTATGGAGGCAAACAGCAAGGCGCCCATGTTCTGTGTGATGTCAGTGCACGTTAAAGAACCCCAGGTGGTCGAAATTTCCGGAGTCCTCCACTACGGCGTCTCTCATAGCATTAGTCGCTTTGGGACGTTAAACCCCACAAACCAAACAAACCGTATACCTTGAATGATATAAAAACTTTAAGGTTAGACTGCACTGCCAACTACGCTCAGCTAGTGATCACGGAACATATACTTGTCTGGACGTCAGCAGCAATAAATACTTTTGAGTGAGTTACGGGAAACAATAAACAGTTTCATTTCAGAATATAAATTTTTCAGCAACAAATGTCATTTTCAATGGCGAACAAACGCCTCCATGGTCACAACAGGCCACAAAAACGAATATTTGTTGTGAAGAAAGCTTGAATGGCGCTATCTTGAATTTCCGCGCTAAGAACCGTCCATTACTCATTAAATCATATCTGCATTTAAGGCCGATTCACACAATGGATTGAGTAGCTGGGGTCCGTGAGCGGAAGAGCACCACGTGGCCTGACGTCATTGGCTTCGCCTCGTCCGCGGATGGAACAGCCTTCGTAAAGCCAAAATTAGAGGGTCTCTTAGATATCTCTTCATAGGAGAATGTCGAAAGCCTACCCTTCCTCTCCTATCATTTACCTATCATCGTTTGCATCTCATCAGCGTGCGTTGCAGTGCTACATGTAATTATAATTGCTTTACAGGAAAGGAAAGGCACAGTATATGTCCCACTTTTTCCGGCAAGTGTGTTTGGATGGTACACCATCGTCACTGTCACGTGGCGTCTCTTGGCGCGCGTTCAATTGTGGAATTGCAGACGACAGGAACGTTAGACAAAAAAAAAAAACACCTCGCGGAATCTCGTGCACGGGATTTTGTTCCGTGAGCCTAGAATGGCTTTCGCCTTAAAACAGGCGCGTGCGTTTTCCCTGTCGAAATTCGCAAGCCGTCTGCTGTGTTTCTAGCCGAGCTACGTTTTGTAAGTGGGGCAACTGTGATGTTCTCGCTTTCTTTTTCTAACGGAGTTGGGGTGCTTTATTAGTGTCAATAATGCGGCGTGGTTGGCTTGGAATGCCTTCGCCTGCCAGTTTCCTTTACTGTGCACAGCGTAGAGGCCTTCACCATGGCGGCCAAACTAGTTTTGGAGCAGAAATTGGATGGAGCACTGAAGAAAACTATTATAACCAAAATTCCACGTCCATCCCCTGCACTCCTTAGTCTTTCGTTTTCATCGCGAGCTAACGTTTTCGGGCGAGCTCTACGATGGCCGCTCCTCAAACTAGGAGAGCGAAGTTACTAGACAAGAAAAGAGAGGTAACCGGAAGTACAGCACTTATACGTGAGCAGCGTCTTTCGTCCGCGCCGCGCCATCAGCCTCCCGTCCGGAGCCTCGTTCGCCGCCCGCGGGCTAGGCGGAGCTATTGACGTCGGGGGACGTGGTGCTCCGTCCACGGACGGTTCGTCTTTCGTGTGAATTGGCCTATAGCGGGCGATAACGGTATGTACCGAATTTTCGAATAAAACAGTTCCAGTTGTTTGATTTAACTAGAGAGCTTGAAAATCAATTTATTTCTACTGGTGTCACAAGGCAGGAGTGCCGGCAGAAAAAGTCCACCACTCTATGCTTTCATACTCATGTCCGGTATACCTGAAGAAAAAGGAAGAAGAGAAAGCAAGAATAATTCAAAGACTTACATAAAACTCTCGTCAACAACATGGCACAGAATACATTGGTAGCAAGCTACTCTAATACTAAAAACACATCACAACAAACTCAACTATCAAATAAAACAGTGCAAGTAACAAATGACAGCAATATCCTAAAAATTATACAGGTTAATCTAGCACGTGCATTCAAGGCAAATCAAGCACTTAAAGATTTTAATGATGAAAATCACCACAATATTTCAGTAATTCAAGAGCCATATCATTACAATAATCAAATAATACCATTCCCCATCAAACACAAAATTATAGCATCCACAGATAATCCGAAAACTGCAATAATTATTCATGATGAGAATGTACAGATTTTTCCAATCAAAACCACCAGTAACATAATAATAGCTAGAATCACAAAAGGGAATAAATCAATTATAATATTCAATTGCTATGGCCCACCGAATGACGACATAATTCCAGTTATTAATACTTTGGAGACAGAAATAGTGAAATTCCAGCAAGAAAACATAATCATCATGGGCGATTTTAATGCAAAAAATACAGTATGGGGTAGCAGAGAAAATGATAATAAAGGCGAAGAAATACTGGAATTCATTATCAGGAACAGCCTCGTCATATTAAATGAAAGAGATTCACCACCAACTTTCAAAACATCGAGAGCAAAAGGTTGGATTGATATAACAATAGTTAACGAACAGTTTCAAACAGAAGTAAGTAAATGGGAAGTATTGAAAGAGATAAATTATAGTGATCATCGTTATATACAAACAACAATCTCGAATGTTAATCAACCTGAAAAATATCACTTAACCTTAAAAGCAAATCAAAAAATTCTTGAACACTTAAGCAAAGATAAATGGTTTAACGAAACATTTGAACTCGAAACTCCAGAAGAAATTGATAATAACGTCGAAGAATTATACGAAAAAATTGAAACACTACAAAATAAATATAAAACGAAACTAAAAGACAGTAAGCATAAACTAAATTCATGGTGGTCAGCTGACCTCGAAGTAGAAAGGAAAAGAATAAGAGCCATGAGGAGAAGATATCAGAGAACAAAAGGTGAACTGAGGCAAATTTTAAAAAAAGAATACTATAGAGAACACACAGTGTATAATAATATGTTACAAGATGCGAAAGATAAAAGTTGGGACAGACTTTGTCAAAAAATTGAGAAAAACCCGTTTACACTCCCGTATAAAATAGCGAGAAAACAATTGAAAATTCCACTTCAGATTCAAAGTCTAGTAAAACCAGATGGACAACAAACAAACACTTTTACGGAAACAATTGAATACATTTTGGATGCTTTATTTGAAACAGGAAGAAACGAAAAGAACCAGACAGAAGATCACACAGATGGAACGGATGACTTAGACTGCAACAATTTGATAGATGACAAAGAGTTCACTGCAACAGAGATAGAAGGTGTAATAAAAAACCTAAGAACTAATGTCACTCCAGGTCCTGACAAAATCAACACTACCTTCGTAAAAACATTATATAAAACACAAAGCAAATACTTTAATAACCTATTTAATTCCTGCTTAAAGCTAGGGTACTTTCCTAAGAAATGGAGAACGTCCAAAATTGTATTAATACCAAAAGGAGATTTCCAAAAAAGAATAGGAATAGAGAAATATCGCGCTATAGCAATAAATTCAATTCTAGGCAAAGTATTCGAAAAGCTAATTAAAGACAGAATTTATCATTACCTTCATAAAAATCACCTATTTGAAAAATATCAATACGGATTTAAACATAGAACATCAACCACAACAGCATTAAAGGAAATCAAAAAGAAAATAATTGAAGCAAAACTCGATCACCTCGGCATAGCAATAGTTTCTTTAGACATTAAAAACGCATTTAACTCTATCAAACCAACAATTGTAACAGGAAAGCTAAAATTACTGAAATGCTATAACAATTTAATAAAAGTAACTGACAGTATGTTAAGACAACGGAAAATCATATACGAAACTGAAACTGGAAACATAGAAAGAGATTTAGATACAGGATCACCTCAGGGTTCTCCATTAAGTCCCCTTTATTGAAATTTAACTCTTAATGGTATATTCAATATACAAAAACCAACGGAAACACATCTGCAAGCTTTTGCAGATGACATTATCGTTACAATCAAATACAAATCAAGAAGAGACTTAGAAAAGAAAGCAAATGATATCTTAGAGAGAATACATGAGTACGGAACTACGCATTACTTGAAATTTAATCCGGAAAAATCAAAGGTACTCACAATAGGTAAAGATTATGGCACACATCCACCAAATATAAAAATGGATGCTGCAAAACTTCAAGTAGTAACAGAACTCAAAATATTGGGAGTAATATTTGACAGGAAAATGTCATTTTTACCACACTTAAAATATATACAAGATAAAGTTCAAACCTTAACAAAAAATTTAAGTAGGTTCACAGGAGTGAGAAAAGGAATCAAAAAAGAGATATTACGGAAAATTTATTTACAAGCAATTGAGCGACAAATAGTATATGCATCCCCAGTTTGGTATGATGGGAGAGTTTATAACAAAAGGAAACTAGGCGTCATTCAAAGAATTCCATTAATTCTAATAACAAAGGCCTATCGAACAACTCCAAATGTAGCTCTTAATATACTAGCAGGAATTCCTCCCGTTACCTTAAAAATAGAACAAGAAAACGAACTATATTTAATCATGCAGAAGGAGAAACTGTTCAAATGGGAAACTATGGAAATAGCAAGTGAAGAAATAGTAGATAAGCATGATATATGGGAATATCACCCATCAGAAAGACCGAAATTTGAATTCCAAGAAGAAATTACTGAAACAGATATCAACATTTTTACAGATGGATCTCAAACTCAAAACAAAGATGCAGAAGGAAACGTAATGCAAGTAAAAAATGGTGCAGCATTCGTAGTATTTGATAAATCAGGGATAATGTTAGAGTACAAACAATTTAAACTCCCCAGTTATAGTAACAACTTTGTAGCAGAGACAGTTGCAATCAAAGAGGCAGTACAGTATATCAACAATAAAAAGGACGGAAAAACTTACCAAATAATAACAGATAGCCTCAGTACTCTAAAATCACTCAATAATCCAAATAGTAACAATCCTTTTGTTCAAGAAATAAAGCATCAATTACTAAAAAACAAAACATCAAAGATATTTTTGACATACATAAGAGGACATAGTGGAAATGAAGGTAACAACAAAGCAGACGAACTAGCAAAAGGAGCTTGGGATAAGGGGGATGAAATAGCTGTCCCCATCACAAAGCAATTCATCAAAAAACAACTTAAAAAAGAAATACTAGAAAAATGGAATATCATATGGAACAAAGATGGTAAAGATACATATACTTATGATTGGATCAAAAATGTTAAACATATTCCGGGACATTTTCCAACCGATCACTACCAATCTCAAGCATTAACAGGACATGGTAGATTTCCATTTTATTTAGCCAGATTTAATATAAGCGATAACACCAGATGTTCATGTGGCAAAATACCTACAAATTTTGATCATTATTTAGAAGACTGTTTACTGACAGAGGAACAAAGGAAAAAATTAGAGAAACTCGTAGGGAAAAATCCAGTGAAACGAAAACCAGAAATATTAAAAACAGAAAACAACATGAATGTTATCAACGAAATGGTAGAGATAATATTGGAAAAATCATATGATTAGGCACAGTTTTGGCACCAGAAGTTACCCCTGCGGCCTTTGGCGAGGGGCGAGCATGCTTCGGAGGTGGCAAAACCTATACAAATAACACAAACAACAGAACAACTATAGAACAATAAACAGACAACAAAAGAAGTTATCGAAAGAAGTCAAAGATGACAAAGTCCGAAAACACAACGCAGAAGAGGAATGTTGTAATGAGAACAACTGAACAGAAGCAAAGAGGAAAAGCACAAGATCAAGAAGAAAAAAAACAAGACAGGAAGACGTGAAGATTAGGAAAAAGGCCGTCTTCGAAAGGGAAATACAAGATCAGAAGAAACAAGACAATGAAGAAAAAGGAAGAAAATTTTTTTTTTTTCTATTATTTGAATAAATGCCCGCTGATCCCTGTTCGTTCCCTTGGCCGTGGACGTTAGATGGTGCCACCTCACATTTCCTCCTCACAATCCCAATCTTTCCTACATTTATTTTAATTTATTTCCTTTTGACCATCTGTCATTTATTTATTTTTGTATCCTATTTTTCTCATCTTTCTCTCTACCCGCGATACATTAGTGGTGCGGGGAGTCTACTCCAATTAGACTCAACTACACTCTGTCTCGCTCCAGCAACAAAGCCACGCGAGTCTTCTTGATCCCAATTTATTCTATGGATGTCGGCAGAAATGTTCTCACGTGTGAACGATTCGTTTTGGCTTTTCTCCGCCTCTTGATTTCTGTACAGTGGGAGAGTGTCTCAGCACCGAGGTGACAGTGATATATTTCCTCTCCATCCATAAGCATGCAACACTCATTTATGCGGGCTGTTTCGAAAGGGGCATGCTCTCCAGTCTCCGCTTCGTACTCTTCCTAGCTTTCTCCACTGGCAACTTCTTATTCCCAATCATCTATCCATCTGCTTATTATTCGCCCCCGTGCCTTAATCGATCTCTGCTTTGTAACAATCTCTAACACCCTTCTTCTAACACAATCTCCGTCTCTGCTCGTAACATGATCAAGTCTACAAAGCCTTGACTTCTGTAGCTTCCATCCTACGCTCGCTACCTTAACCGGGCCACTTTGAGGATGATTCCCGAACCAATATTTATTCCCGGTTACTCTCTCCACATTCTTCTAAACAATTTACATGCGCCTCTTCTAGGCTCTCCGCATTCTTTCACAGTCGAAACAAACTACAGAACCATGTCGAAAATACGCTAAAATATTATGTAGTGCTGTCGTAAACTTCAGATTTATTGTAGTTCTGTTGTATTTTCTGTAATTCTGTAGTTTTTCTGTAGCATATTTCTGTTGTCTGTAGTTCTGTAGTACTTTTCTGTTGTAACTACAGAACTTTCCGACGTTATTACAAAACGTGCTGCTGCCACAGCAGGTTTCCCGGTAATAACCGCACATAAATTCTGTCGTAACAACAGAAAATTTTCTGTAACTTTTTCCGACTGGGTTGGGCTCACAACATCCTAGCGGAAATTAAGAAGAATAAATGGACGTGGGCAGGACATGTAGTGCGAAGAGAGGATAACCGATGGTCGCTTAGGGTAACAAACTAGATTCCAAGGGAAGGAAAGCGTAGCAAGGGCCGGCAGAAAGTTAGGTGGGCGGATGATATTAAGAAGTTCGCAGGGGTCACGTGGATGCAGCTAGCACAAAACCGGGTTAATTGGAAAAATATGGGAGAGGCCTTCACCCTGCAGTGGGTATAGTCAGGCTGATGATGATGATAATGATGATGTGCTCACAACTGCAGTCTGCGGATTCCAAATGAAGCACTGATGAGTCAGCAGCTCACCTCATGTGCGGAAAAAGATGTTTCTGGAGTTGGTCCGTCTGTTGGAGACAAAGGCGCAGCTTTTCCAACGCTTCTTCGGTGTTCACCGACGGAGAGCCAGTGCCGCTGCCACTGAAGGCGGACACCTCAATACAGAATAAGCAACGAACGACTCAAGAGAAGTGTTCAAAAAGCAAAAAGTGCAAAGTACGTTGCGTACATCTCATTCCTGCACCTCAACGGTTGACCTTCTGACAAAAAAAAAAAAAAAAAGCCCCTAAGGACTCGCGAATGGGCGGCGACCTCCGTCCGGAAGATCGGCTGTCGTCGTAGTCCTAAGTGCTCTCCTGATGTGGCTATACGTATATAGAGACACGCATGTTGCCGTAAACAAATGAGCGCTAACGGAGACAGCGGAGAGTGGAGGAGAGGAGAAAGGGAAAGAGGAGTTCTCACTGGCGATGCCCGTGCCAGCCTGTCTCCTCGCCTCCTGTGCCGGCGACGGTCTCCTCCCTCGGGGCGCCGAGTGGTGCACGGGGGCAACGGCGTTCCATTGATTAACGCATCGGCTGAGCTGCGCCTGAAAGCGCGTTGCTATCGACACTGAGCACACGCGAACGACAGCGAGCGAGCTAGGAAGCGTGGAGTTCGTGTGTTTTTCTCATCCTTTCTTTTTTGTTTTTCCTTCGAAGCGAGATTGATCGAACAGAAAACTTGCAGGAAGCAGCCATTGTGTGTGCGTGGATGTACTGCGACTAGAAAGGTACGCCGAAGCTGGGAGTGGTGGAGTCGATGCCGATTGCCGGCCAAACAGCAGATCGAGGGTGGAACCCAGGAGAAAAACAAAATCGATCAGGGCGAAAAATAGAAAATGCCTGTAATTAAGATAAACCGTGACTGAGTATAAATGTCAAGAACCATTCTAGCGTCTAAGGAAATTTATTTTTGCAGGATTAATTCACATCAGTTTTCAGATTTACCGCAGACGCATGATATAAAACCCTTATTAATTACTTTTATTACTGTCTATTAAATTACGAGTTTCGACAAACACTCAAAATAGTTAGCGAAGTAACTAAAGCTACTTTATTTTTCTAAGCTACAAATCTATCTATTCGATCCATTCTATTCTTATCATCAGCTAAAAAGGCAATCTTGTCCCAATATTATGCAAGGAGCTATTATTCTTAATAGATGTACACATATGCAAAATTTTCTTTTTTATTCCCAGCGGAAGCACTTTGTCTGAGACTTTACATTGATTTAAAGGACCGTTGAGAGAGAGATGGTAACTGTTATTAAAGATGATAATTTGCAGCAGCTAGATGGACGGGGCCCCTAGTTTAGGGCTCCATTGGCGGCAGCTAGTGTTAACGCAATAAACCATGGCTGCTAATATTTTGTATGAAACATGATAGCCTCAATGTATTTGGGTATATTATATTCGAAGTCTGCATCAGTGCGAGGAACAAATGAAGCGGTAAAAAGAGAAGGGTTCTAAGCTGCTGAACCGAATGTAGAGCGAAACCATTAGCTGCAGATGACCGAGCGGTCTTCTTCATCTTTGTCTTCTTCTTCTCCTTCTGCGTCTTCATCGTCTTCTTCTTCCCCTTCTTTTTCTTCCTCATCTTCTTGTTCTTCTTTGTCTTCTTCTTAGACTTCCTCTTCCTCGTCTTCTTCATCTCCTTCTTCTTCTTCTCAGTCGTCTTCTTCTCGTAGCTACGCCTCTTCAAGACGTAGCTGCAGCCACCCAAGGTCTTGAAAACCTACCACAGTGTAGCTTTCACTACAAGAAGTAGCAGTACGAGCACGTGGTCGAGAGAGCTTTGAAATGGTGACGATTGCAGTGACGCATAACTGAGCTTTCATAAAACATTCATATGTAATGTAAGGGGCCTGCGCTACGGATATGAGTAGCAGCAAACGAAACGCAAGCAAGGCAGTTTCAAAGAAAAAAATAAAGCGGGAAGGATTTCTCTTCTACCGTAGATAGCGTCGGAACTGCCATCGTGAAGCCACCGAAGCGGCGAGTGTGACGACGGCATGCACAAAAACATATTTACGTCACCAGGAGCTCCAGCCTGCGGCAAGGACCCGGGACAGCCACCAACTCGCCACGTCATAAACTAAGCGATCTCCATGTGGTGGCAGTTGTGCCGTCTTTGGTATCAATATTATGTCGCAAGGGTTCGATTTGAAGCATTCTGGGTGATCATTGTATGTAGTATGATCTAGTTGTCAAGTTGTATGGTAGCTCGTAACAAAGACTCTAACCCACGACATATGCACATTTAATTGTATTTCTTTCTCCGACTTTCGTTTCGAAACTGTAACGAAAATGAAAATTGATTTTGAGAAAAGCCAAGGCGCAATATCTATCCCAATTCTTGGTGGACATCTGGCCTTACCGTAATGGAAGGAAGGAAGGGAAAGACACAAAGCACCCGTGTGCTGTGCAATGTCAGTGGACGTTAAAAACTCCACGGGTCGAAATAATCAGCTGGCCTGCACTACGGCATTCATCATAGCCTGAGTCGCATTGGGATTGCCAACCCATAAATTGACACCAAATCCATCACCTCGAATATTTATATAGATCATAACGGAAAATTTCAACGTACTGAAATATAATATATCAATGGCAGTCTGAAGTTCAAGCCAACGCTCACTTCACACGCAATCCAGCCTTCTTCTAGAACAATCTCACAAGTGTTCAGTAGTGTAATAATTGTTAACATAGGCGCGAAATAATTTCAGTGTCATCACGGCTGCATTTCCATAGTTGAGTAAAAAAAGGTTCAGGACCGTAAGATTTACGGCCAAAGTACAAAAGGCCCAGCAGTGGGCCCTGGACCCGTCCCGTAAGGTTCAAGACACACGCGCGGATACTGTGAAATCAAAGTGATTATAGTGAATTCGTTCTTGGATTTCTACGTTCCTGAACATGGCTAGGAATATCTCGCAGTTCCTACGCCCTGCCTCTACCGAAAAGAAAAAGGTTATCATTCGAAATCTGTCTGTGTCAGCGATCGCAGGGAAGCGATGATGAGTCTAAAAGACCTACCCGTGAATCACTCGAATTCTACGCGTTCGCTTTGTACACACGCACGCATCACAGTAGTAACAGCGGTTTGCGAGCTGACTCGCTCAACCCAGAAGTGAAATTGCGTTCCCTCGCCTCGTCGGTGTTTACGTCATTCGTGTGTTGCTTTCATTCGGCCACCACAGTCTCACTGGGCTCTATTTGCCAGCGGTTGTCGCCATCACGGATGTATGAACAACAAACACCTAACGCTATCTGGCTAGATTCGCGGAATGCTTCTCGGTTGCCGCGCGGTACCAGCATCTGTGCGGTCACTCTTCTGGAACAGCGTAAGAGATCGATCGAGCTCGCATAGTTTACGCTCGCTTGCTTCCCACGTGCGTGTCTCTTCTTTGTGTGTGTGTGTGTGTGTGTGTGTGTGTGTGTGTGTGTGTGTGTGTGTGTGTGTGTGTGTGTGTGTGTGTGTGTGTGTGTGTGTGTGTGTGTGTGTGTGTGTGTGTGTGTGTGTGTGTGTGTGTGTGTGTGTGTGTGTGTGTGTGTGTGTGTGTGTGTGTGTGTGTGTGTGTGTGTGTGTGTGTGTGTGTGTGTGTGTGTGTGTGTGTGTGTGTGTGTGTGTGTGTGTGTGTGTGTGTGTGTGTGTGTGCGTGTGTGTGTGTGTGTGTGCGTGTGCGTGTGCGCGTGTGCGTGTGCGTGTGCGTGTGCGTGTGCGTGTGTGTGTGTGTGTGTGTGTGTGTGTGTGTGTGTGTGTGTGTGTGTGTGTGTGTGTGTGTGTGTGTGTGTGTGTGTGTGTGTGTGTGTGTGTGTGTGTGTGTGTGTGTGTGTGTGTGTGTGTGTGTGTGTGTGTGTGTGTGTGTGTGTGTGTGTGTGTGTGTGTTTTCAAGCCAGCATGTTTTCGATTGGTTGAAGATCTCCAGGTGGTCGAAATTACTCCGTAGCCCTCCACTACGGCTCCTCTTTCTCTCTTTCCACTTTAACTCCCAACTTCCTCTCTTCCCTTAGAAGTTCGGGTGTCGACAGAAACAAGTGTGACAGATACTGCGCCTTTCCTTTCCTGTGAACCAATTATTATTGTTTTACTCTACGAATTCTAACGTCCCAAAGCGACTCAGGCTATGAGAGACGCCGCAGTGGAGGGCTCGGGATAATTTCTGCCACCTAGGACGCTTTAGCGTGCACTGACATCGCACAGCACACGGGAACATTGCGTTGCACCGTTATCAAAATACGGCCATCGCTGCCGCCGGGACTGAAGCCGGGTCGCTTCCTCACCACTGAGTAAAAGCGCTTAAGCAGTCGATCTCTCGACTGAAGTAATGGCGACCTAAATACAAAGACTACTATCCCATGATCTGCTCTAAACACCTGATGTCGTTGGCTTGGTACTCGGCTCAATTCGATGGAGCTATCCAAGTCTCAAGACGCTTTTGGGGAAATTGTAATGAAGGTAGCCTGCTATGGACATTGGTAAGCGTAAATAACAGTCGATGCATGTCTGAACATTAAACACATGATTTTACTCCATTACGGGGCACATTGTCATGTTCCACTCACTTGAAACGGCTCCAATGCGGCTTACTATGCTCGGCTGTAACCGCTTGTTCTTTCACTCAAAACGCTAGCTTGCGACTGTTTGTTGATAACGATGTGCAAGATAAGAGAAGCACAAATTAAAATATTGGCGATTAACCGAGTAGCAAAATGCATCCATATATACGAGGATCCGCAAAAGCAACCACAGGTAGCCGCTAACGCTTTCGCGTCATATCTTTACCGGCGGATGTTAAGTGTCGGCCTAGCTACTTAAGGTGAAAGCCTTTAATGCGTCACACTGTCGTTAGCAAATGTCTCCGCGTTTCGGGTGCATGCCTTATATGGGCATATGCCAATCACCATTGAATTTATAATTAATCAATAGCAATCGGATGATACCGGAACGATTTAAGGTATTTTCAAGATAATTTCTGATAATTTACGACTAATCATAAAATAGCTAAGCAGATGCCCATAGAAACCCATGTATTTGGAAGTCATCGTAACTATCACTAACCATCACTTAATAGTCAAGGGGTGTTTAACTAACACTAACCAGGCATTAACTAGTATTCAGAAAGTGAAAGTCATGGTTAACTACCACTAACCGATAGTAATGGTTAGACGTTTCGAGACGTATATAGCCGTCATATGGTGACGTCATGGCCGGATGTGACGTCATCGTCCGATTACGTCTAATAACTGGAAGTGATTATGCCGTCACACCCGGTCATGACGTCATGACTGGTGATGACGTCACCGGGAGATTCACGCATATGCGAAGCTTACAAACTAGATCGAAAAGTCTACCCTCCCCAGATCGGCCTCTCACTGCCATTGAAGCACGCATCTGGAGGCAATTACAAGCCGATAACTACATCTGCCCTGTCTGGGTTTTCTTAACACAGACGGGAAAGGAAGAAGCTGCTAAATGTAAATATTGCGGCCAAAAAGGCACGCTAGATCATATAATATGAGAATGCGCCGACTCCCAGACGCCGGCATTAACATTGACTGTAGAGAAGCCTGGGACGTTTGGCTGCGGAGCGGAGATCCCACCGTTCAGCGGCACGCGACCCGCCTGGAGGCTGAGGCCGTGAAGAGTGCTTGTAACCTCACCTGACCCCAGCCTGCGGGGCCCTCCTGACCCGCTCCCCGATGCATGCAGGGGGCGGGAGATGACGGGCTGCTTTTCGGTGAAAATAAAGTTTTCATTCATTCATTCATTCATTCATTCATTCATTCATTCATTCATTCATTCATTCATTCATTCATTCATTCATTCATATAAAAAACTGACCCCGCCGGTCGTTCGATCCAGGCGTCCTTGCGGCGCCTTTCATTTGGCTCTTCCTCGAACGCCGCACCATACATCATATATAGAAATAGACGCAGTACAGCAGGCATTAGCGGCGTTTAAACTTGGTTGACAGTGAAAAAAAATTGCGCAGTATCTGTCTCAATTCTAGTCAATCACAAACGGTCTTGCAGTCAATGCCTAAGCAGCGCGGGCGACGAAGGCTTCCGCCTTGAAGCACTTTATTGAGCCAAAGTGCCCCTAATGTTTTTCTTCCCATGCACTTCATCTAATAAATCATAGTGCATACCACAACACTAACTGAACTCCGGTTTCTGAGCCTGCGAGAGGGCTTTTGGATTATACCAGATGGGAACTCTCGTTTCAAAAACTGGCAGAGTTTAGTGGGCACTTTTCGTGGGCCTTGATTGTGCCTATGAACTGTCGCTCCATCTAGAAGCGGTCAGTAGAAGCTTTCTGCAAATGTCTTCATTGTTTCCTGGAAATCAGTTGGTTGGTTGGTTGGTTCATAGGAAGGGAAAAGCGCAGTATCTGTCACACTTGCTCTGTGGACACCTGAACCGCGCCGTAAGGGAAGGGATGAAGGTGGGAGTGAAAGTGGATAGAGAGAAAGGGGGGTCGTAGTGGAGGGCTACGGAGTAATTTCGACCACCTGGGGATCTTTAACGTGCGCTGACATCGCACAGCACACGGACGCCACTTCGTTTCGCCTCCATCGAAACGCAGCCGCCCAGGCCGGGATTCGATCCCGGGAACTCCGGCACAGTAGTCGGGCGTCTTACCACTGCACGTTCTTCTTTTTCGGATTAATTACCTGTGCGGCTGTTATATCTAAGAATTTTTTGCAACTGCAACTCTTGAACATACCTTATTTTTCCTGTGGTTGCGCATTTATCAACAATCTGAAAGTTCGATGGGGGAGAAACAAAGAGGCGTCCGTGTGCTGTGCGATGTCAGCGTTGTTGTTGTTGTTGTGGCTGTAGGAAGAAGGAAAAGAAAATGCACTGGCCTGCTACTGGCTCTGTAGCTAAGCCACCTCCGCTGCCTCGTGCAGACAAAGAGATATATATCGATGATATTATGACAAGCCGAAGATCCACACGTGGGCCCGGGAGGAGGCCTGAGCCGTAGACAGAAGAGAAAATAGAGAAGAATAGAGAAGAAAGAAAAGGAAGAGGGAGAGGGAGAGAAAGACGCGCGCAGCAACAACCGCCGTCTTCCACCACCGAAGCGGTGGCGGGTGCAATGACGGCCTTCAACAGATAAAAATTCGGTTGCAGGCTAGCCCCCGCCGCAAGCGGCGGTGACCTACCTGCCCCAGCCCCATCAGGGGAGACGTTAAAGATCCCATGTGGTCGAAATTACTCCATAGCCTTCCACTACGGCTCCTCTTTCTTTCTTTCCCCTTTCCTCCACCCTTCCCTTACGGCGCGGTTCAGGTGTCCACCGAAACAAGTGTGACAGATATTGCGCCTTTCCCTTCTTGTGAACCAATTATTATCAATTTAAACACAGTTTCCTTTAACGGCCGCGGGCGGGCGCCAGCACTATTCGTAGATACTTGAATTTTGACCAATCAAAACCGCCGATTTTTATACATGGGCCCTATGGGAAGTTTCGCAACTGGTAATAGTAAAGAGCTCTGCGTATGCGATACTATTTACACGCAAAACTACGTCTTAGTCTGTGCAGTCGTAACCCGCCTCTGCGTAAATTGGTTCACAGGAAGGGAAAGGCGCAGTACCTGTCACATTTGTTTCTGTGGACACCTGAACCGCACCTTAAAGGAAGGGAGGAAGGTGGGAGTTAAAGTGGAAAGATAAAAAGGGGAGCCATAGTGGAGGGCTACGGAGTAATTTCGACCACCCTGGCATCTTTAACGTGATCTGCACGAGGCAGCGGAGGTGGCTCAGCTACAGAGCCAGTAGCAGGCCCGTGCATTTTCTTTTCTTTCTTCCTACAGCCACAACAACAACAACAGCGCTGACATCGCACAACAGACGCCTCTTTCTGCGTACCCCTGCGAAGCCTTTCTTCGTTAGACGGGAAGAGTGGGTGACATCGACACTACACTCTATACGAGCCACGTGTCGCAGTGGGCGCACCCTGTTGCTTGCTGGCGCGAGATTATCGAACGGGGAGAAAAGAGAGGATGTGTGCGGACCCCCAAGTACCGCTCGATGCCCGCTCATGGAGAACGGGTCCGCGTAGCGGGCCCGAGTGGCCGCTGCTTCCTGCGCCTGATCGCTCGATGAAAGCACGCACCGGGACAGAAAACAAAACAAATTAGGAAGCGTTGGTGGCCTACATATCGCTTTAAATTTCCAACGGTTTGTCTCACCGGGGCGTGTAAATCTTTGTGTCTATTTCGCCGGAATCCAAATTACGAATTTTATTCCTAATGAATACAAAACTAACTACATTTGTCTAGAACGCTCGAGCGTTGCTTCGCGGCATAAATGTAGCTTCCCCTTAAAGTATATATGTACTGACTTTCACTGATAGTTACTGCGCTCGAGAATAGCCGTACGTGCATTAGCACCATACATGCACAAGCGTCTTACCTACAAAAGAATGTCGTTGAGGCCGAAGCACACCGCCTGACTGCTCTTGACAACTATCAGACTGTACGTTTCTCCGGGGACTAAGCCTGTGAATGTACATCTGGCACTCTATTATGTGATAAGCATATTACGTGATGCCCGTGGCTCCCGTTTTTCGCCTTTCTTTCAGAGTGTAAAGTGGCTTAAAATGCGTCTTCAATCCGTGCATTGGGCAAAGTGACAAGTGCGAAGCACTGGCAGAGTCTACAGCGTGCACCTCGTTGTAAGCACGTCGCGAGTGCACTAATGTGAGCCCGTATTTTTTAGTGATCTAGCAAGAACTTTGCTTCACCGTCCTACCCAATGATTCGTGTTCGAGTTATACCTGATATCTTGATCGTGAAAGCGCAAAGAAAGACAAGGACTAAGGACATACACAGGAGCGCTCGTGTGTCTGTTTGTGACTTTAGTCCTAGTCTTTCTTTGCACTTTAACAACCAACGCGATAAACCAACTCGCCCAAACGCAGCCATTGCTGAACATATGCCTGATAAGCGCTCACAGATAGGTGTTAGAACCATCCTCTGGAAGCATTCTGATTAACTTCCGACTTTTGTTCTTTCCAGTGCCACAGATCGTGACGAAGAAGCTGATAAACTTACAGGTGACGCAGACACACCTTCACAACCTAACACCGTTTCTTCCTCCTCCTTCTTCTTCTCCAAGCCTTGTCCAAGTAACACTATAAGTAACATTACGGCGCGGTTGCGGTGTCCACAGAACACAAGTGAGACAGTTACCGCGCCTTTCCCTTCCTATAAAATAAAATCAGTTTTTTTTTTATAAGTAACATTCGCTTACGCCACCTCTCTCCCGCAACCTCTCTTGCTTGGGCAAGGTCTTACGGAAAGCTCGGTAGGAGGGGCTCCTTCTCCACGGCCGCAATTCGATCTCTCGACCTTGGGCGCAAACAGCGGGTGTCTTATCCACTGAAGCCTCGCGGCGGCTCAGTTATTTAGCGAAAAACGTTGCAGACAGTGAGAGAAAGCAATTATTTCGCTCCCCATTTAATGAACCATGGAGTACCGTGTAAAACAATGCACAAAAAGGCCAGAGATGAGATATAATTAAGCCGCTCTCATTAACGACCGAAATATAAGTAAACGCTGTCGAGGCGCGGGCGTGAACGCATTAAAAGACAAATATCTCTCATCGGTCGGAGTAGTACAGCCAACGATGCCCCCAAATCGTGACCAGGGCAGCAGAAAAATCCCGAGGGCTTACCTCATCAGGAGCTTCCCCCAGCGGATATGCGGCTCGTCGATTAGAGCCAGAGGGCATAATGAGCAAATCGCGGCCATTCCGCGGATTGTGCCTTTCCCTCCCACCACGCGCTCCTCTTCTCCCCACCCGGGAACATTTACTCAGCCTCTTCCGCTTCCTCCTTTTCCTCTCAGTTCCGTCCGCTCCGTTCTGTTTCATTCGGAGCAGCGTTCCGGCACTGGGCTCTGCACATGCGGGCTGCCGATGATATCCCCCAAGTGGCCATTTATCTTGGCAAGTCATCGACGCCCCCAGGCTTCGGAAATGGGAACTCGTGGTTCATAACCCGCAAGCCCTGAGCGTGTGTGTATGTGTGTATCTCGGCGCTCACCGATCAGAGACCCGGCGTGATTAGCGGCGACGAGGCCGGCCCACCGAGATGGACGGCGCGCGAAGCTTGCTCTGCGCCGACGCCGAATTACGACTGCGCAGCCGGTGCCGTCACACGCCATTCGACGTTTAGCGTGCGCTCGTCGGTGTGCTCGTTGTCGTCACGGAAATGACTAGGGCCAGTTTGGCGACGTTGAAGGTAGAAAGATGCATACATATGTGGTCACCGCAAACGGGAGGGACGACGATGTCACAACGGGGCCGTGAGCACGCTCGCGAAAGGAAGGAATAGTGGCGACAGGTGACGCATTATGATGCGTCCACTGGTGCGCGTGGACTTATGCTTTGTTATGAGCTGCGTACAGCACATTTCACAGCAAAAGGCTGTGTATGCGGCTGGTTATGTGCTGCGTACAGCACATTTCACAGCAAAAGGTTGTGTATGTGGCTTCCTTAGGGAGAATATGAGATTTCGCCAACTCAGTGTGACGTCACCGGTCACAGCCATCCGACGCTAAATGTCTCGTACGCAGCGCTCGACCATCTCCGAGTTTTAAGGCTAAAAGATTTTCTAGGCTAGACTACTACTCCGCTCACCGTGCTCTTTCATCGGGAATGTGTGCCGCATGAAATTTTATATAAAAAAAATGTGTCTAACTAATAATAAGGCCACTATCTCTCCCATTTCCAGCCGAGCGTGCTAACCACTACTACACACCGGGCTTTTGTTTTTCTTTATTGCAGGGAAAACTGCAGAGAGAGAAAAACTAAAACTTCTGAGTGGTAAGACACCCGACTACTGTGCCGAAGTACCCGGGTTCGATCCTGACTGCCGGCAGCTGTTTTTCGATGGAGGCGAAACGAAATAGCGTCCGTGTGCGGTGCGATTTCAGTGCACGTTAAAGATCCCCAGGTGGTCAGAATTACTCCGGAGCGCTCCACTACGGCACCTTTTTCTCTCTTTCCACTTTCACTCCCACCTTCCTCCCTTCCCTTAAGGTGCGGGTCAGGTGTCCAGAGAACGTGTGTGACAGATACTGCGCATTTCCTTTCCTTTCCTGTGGACAAATTATCATGCCTCAAATCACCGGACTAATGCCGGGCGCATGAGAAACCGATCGTAATCTCCTTGTCTAGCGGGAGGATTATAGTAGGGGTGAAAGTGACGATGCAGTTAGTGATAAATTGACAAGCTGATAGTAGCGAAGACTGTGACGGTGCATTTCGTTGATAATGATGATAGTATCGATGATATAATGACTGCGTATTTAGTTCATAATGATCGATAGTAGCTCTAGTGATAATGATGACGATGATAGTAGAGATGAAACTGACGATGCAGTTAGTGAAGACAGTCCTGAAAAGTGACTTCCGCCGTTTCCACTCTTAAGCAGACTTAATCGCAGTCCTGTATTTTTGTTTTCGAGAAATTTAATGAGAACTTATGGCAACGTGCGCAATTTAAGCCTAAAATATTTCTGCTGAAAAGAAATTCTTTTCATGAGCGCAGTTTGAACATTTGGAAGCTCAAGAAGCAAGATAACCGTAGAATAATTGATAAAGCATCCGATTTTTTTTACAAAAAACTCCACAAACCTTTAATGCATTTGCACAATTTTTTCTTTCTGGCGTTCAGGTCATGAATCTTTATACGGCGTAGATATCTTCAAATTAAAGGCGAAGCAAAAGTAAAACTATTACGGAACGAATTTGGAGAAGGCAGGGAGCTCAGCTGGCTCAACCACTGTGTCTGCCGACGCGGTAGTTCAGCCCAACGTCATTTTTCCTCTTCATCTGCTTATTTTTGTTGCGGAAGCAACATTTCCTGGAGCCCCCAATAAGCCAAGCTGCGCATGCGCGAGGAGCTAGTGACGTCACACGGAGCACAGCTGGAGAGCCTCGTTGGAGCCGCCGCCGACTCCTCCGCTGCGCTGGTGATTCAGAAGCGCGGTGGGTCAGAGGTGGCGCCGCCGCGCCAGCTGCGCTTGCGCCAGGAGGGAGTGACGTCACACTGTGCACTGCTGGCGTGCCAGGGTCACCGCTGACGCTTCTGCGGCGCAGTGACTCAGAGGTTCCGCCACCGCCGTGTTCGCCGCAGATGTTGCTTCCGCAATTCTACTCCACTATAATACCATTTCATCATTTTTTAAAGCATGAACTTACTCTCGGAAATTATCGAACAGCTGTTCTTTTTTCTGTGGATGAATATTAACAGTTAAAAAGTAGTACAGATGCCAAATTAAGTGCGTCGAAGTAAAAAAAAATACTGAAGTTAGAGAAACGTGCTTTCTGAATCATAAACGCCAGTTGATTACACCCTGAGTTTAATGTTCATTGCCCTTAATCCCCGAAACTTTCATTCAGATTTCGTTTAAAACGAGAAAAATATATTCGACGTTCAGAGGTTGCCGTAAAGAACATACACAGAAACAGAGAAATACTCTGATTGTTCGTACACGAAGTAAGCACATTATTGCAGGTAAAAGTGCGCTGCTCATAGAACATTCACAGTCTCAGGAACCACTGCAAGCTATCAACAAGCTATGAACAACCTATCAACAACCTATCAACATATGCGTCGTGGTCAATGATAGATGCCATGTTTTCCGATAATTGATTCCATTAAAGAATGGCGACAAGGAGCGATGACTGAAAGTAAAGGTTTGTACAGGGTGAAAATGGGCTGTACATTGTACTGATGATCCAGTCGCGGGAATACTTGATTGGCTGGTTTTATGTGTAGTGCAAAAAAGGATGATTGATCACGATAAAGACTGCGAAAAATTGACTAGAGTTGGAATAACCTGCGTTTCTCAAGAAGTGGGGAAAAAAAGCGTCATTTTTTTTCAGATACGCTTGCTCTGCGTGAACTTTATTATGGAGAGATTCAACTTTATTTATTGGATAAACCTGAAGTGGTAACTATATAAAGAATCTGTATTCTAGATTTAAATCCACTAATGGAGTTTATGCCGTTAGTGTTGTAGATGAGTTGGCCAAATGCATGCTGCGTCTAATGAAGCCAAGCGCTTTAGATGCTTTGCTCAATGTCATGTCATGTATTGGACACTGATTCCACCTGTGAGTCGTTTATACTATATATAAAAGCATCGGTTTAATTACAGTAAACATGATGACTTTTGTTTTAGACACATTGGTCTCCATTTCCCACTTTCTACACCAATTTCCAAGGTTTAACAGGTCTCTCTGTAAACAGTTAGCATCCGTAAGGGTATTAATTTGTCTTTATATTACGCAGTCATCTGCAAATATCCTCACTGCAGAGCACAAGTTGTTACTGATGTGATTTATGTAAATTGAGAACAATATCGGCGCGGATACAGAACACCGTGGCACTCCAGATTTCAAGACGGCAAGGGGACATGAATGATTATTAACCAATACTGGCTGCTTACGATTTTCTTGAAAATTATATATCCGTGTGGCAACGTTTGTATATATATGTTGAAACTTGAGAGCCTCCTAATGCGGCGCTGATGTAGAACCTTACCAAAGGCCTTCCTGAAGTATATAAATATAGCGGCTATTTGGGAGAAAGAGTGAATGGCAAGACGGAGGTCAATAATTAACTCGTTTTTCGGTAGAACCTTAAGGCATAGAATTACATAAGCACATTGAGGGAAGCTCTGATTATTATTTTTTCTAACACATTGGTGATGGTCGAGCGCAACATCTTGAACGTTTAGAGTGGAGCGCCCACCTCTGACCATCATTTACTGGCATATGAGAATTTCGAACCGGTAGGAATGCCAGCTGGCTCTCTCAAGAATCCGCGGTCAGAATTATTATGAAGCCTTCACTTTTGTGCCAGCAAAAAAGATCAAACTCACTGTGGCAGCCCATATCACAAATATCACTTCCGAAGCTTCACGTACACTTGATTTTATCATGTCACTTTTCGCTTCCCCTCCTAACATACGAAAACTGGCTAGTGAAACGTTTATTCGCAGCTTAGATATGAATCCGCGATTTGTGACTGATGGGGACTTCATCAGTCCCACCTAATTGGCGTGCTTGAATCTGTTCAAAACCGCGCAACACACTTCATATCGTCAACTTACGACTTTTATTCCAGCGCAAGTCTAATCAAATCATCACTTGGCCTCCCTCCGTTAGCTCTCAGACGCAAAATTGCGCGCCTGTGTTTGTTTCATAAGTTATATTTCAATTTCCCCTACCTCCGTGGTTATTTTATGACTCCTCCCGTCACGCCGCCTGTTTAATTCTAATAGCGTCCAGCTACTTCATGGTTCCATTAACGCTTTTAATAAGTCCTTCTTCCCGGCCGAAATTGAACAGTGCAACCTGCTGTACGATCCAATTGCTAATGAGCCTGACACAGCTAGGTTTAAGGAGATGTTGTTGAGATATATTCTGGGTTGACGTGCTTATTTTGCTTCAGTTCATGTTCGTATAATTCTTTTTTCTTCTTGTACTGATCTTTTATTCTCTAATTACTGTGTAGTCGTCCTGCTGCCCGAACCTCTCGCCAGCGAGTGTGATGTTCTTCGCATATTGATAAGCCTTGATCAGGACTAGCGAGTTCTTGGCTGCTTTTTTGTGCTTTCTGGTATTTTGTTATATTTATCATGACCTTTTTTACCTTGTTTTTCTTCCTCCCCCTTGTGTAATACCCCGACAGAGACCCTTAAAGGAAAATGGATGATGATGATGATGATGATGATGATGATGATGATGATGATGATGATGATGATGATGATGATGATGATGATGATGATGATGAAAAGGCGGTCTTCAGTTTTACAATATAAGAGATGGCTCAGAATACAGGAGCCATGGATCGGGATATACAATGCATATCTTGTCATTAGTAATATACAGTTTAGTAACGCACAAGTTCAATAATGAGCAGGTTGGTGCTAAAAACATTTATTGAGGGATTCAGGGTAGATTACATCAACTCGGAGGGTTCCTGATCCCAGCTGGTATTTGTCATGCCGTGTATGGCAGCGACCGCTTCAGCCCACTGAACCTGCATCTACTGCGGGGCTGGGTCCGAGCTGGAGACCACGGTTTCCCCAAACCCACTTGGTGCCTGAGGCTCCAATCATGGCGTATAAACATTATATGATCGAAGGTGCCTCTAGGTGCGCCGAAGAGAGAGCATTTCGGGTCATACTAGCCCAGATGTGCCAAAGCCAAACCAAGCTGGGGAGGGAAAGATTTTGGCTTGTAGCTGTCGCCAGATTATTTGATGGAGCTTTGAGAGAGAGAAGTGTGAGGTGGGGCATAGGAGAGTCGTTGTTCTCGGTAGTGAAGAGTTATATCATGATATGAAGTCTGTCCGACGTGCTTCCCCAGTGTTCGGCATGCCCCGCTCGGTTAACGTGCGTTCGAGCAGTCGAGTGGGCTGCCTCGTTGCCGGGGTTGCCTGCAACCCCGGCTATGCGAGAGCCGTTTTGCGCTATAAACCTATGGCTTCAACGCTACAAGAACCGAGATCCTCGCAAGCTAATCAGCTGAAAAATTAGTAGGAAATGAGAGGCTCGGTATGATGTACGAAAGAAATAAGCCAACACACGGCGAGGCCAAGGAAAGCGTAGGGGATGTTTTTTTTTATTTTTACTGCGTTATTGACACAACTTAGTACTGTAATGAGTTTAGGATAAAATACGATTAAATCCAAAGTAGAAAGACGCTGCGTTGCATTCGTTCGTTAGTTATAGCAAGTAAATGCACATAATGTGTTGTTTCTGACAGAGGCCAATTTCGCTTTTGTGATTTGCTTTTCGGAAAGATATTCGAAGAAAAATAGAACGCGAGGTCAAAAAGGCCGTATTCTACGCAACGCAGCGCGCTCGAGTCAAGCGATTGTGCACTTTCATTTGGCTTTTAAAAAGAAAAACGGAAACATAATAAGCTTCATGTCGAATTTTTTCCGGTTCTTCCTTCCCATCAGTGCTCGATGCGTTCTTACTGAAAAATGGCGGTTCACTCGTAATTAGGCGATAGTTCAGTTAGTTATTTTTTTTATTCACTTCCTCCTTTCTTTCCTTCTTCGTATCTTTACTACGGGCTTGTTCGACATCATGATGAAGATGTTCTGGGTCTCGTGAATTTGATTGGGCGCACATTATTCTGACATTACTAGTCAGAGTTATTCTGGAAATGCCTCGACCGATTATGCCCTGAGGCAAGAAACAACGTTATTTAAAAAATTTGGGGCGGATGACTGTGCCACTACTTCGCCGCTGCCAAAAGCAGGATTATAACTCTTCCAAAACAGTTTCCGAGTTAATGAGAGCCGAAAGCCTATGGTGTGTTTCGTCAAAACAAATCCTCAAGCCATTTTTTTTTCTCTACTGATCAACAGCGGAGAGGTAGAAAGCTTAAGTAACAAACGAAGATACATTGCCTGCAGTGGTTATTCTTGTTGCAACATTTCACTTTTATTTCAAGTATGGGTTAAATTGTTATGAGCAAATGAAATAAAATGAATACCAATATATCAAGCACTGTGGCGTGACCGAGTCACCTCAAAACGTCGAGTCACGGGAACTTAATTTTACTTCTTTTTGATATGGCCAGATATGCCCGGATATTCCCTACAAATTTCTATTTAAGAATATAAAATCAAATCTACTGAAAGTGCGCCAGTAAAGTAAAAATGTCTAATACAACTATACCTGTGAAAAAAAAACACTCGTATTTTATATTCAGGCTACAGTTAGGCAACTGTATATGTGTTTCTGGTTACGAAAATTGATTTACTCAGGAAATCGGTGAAGAGGGGAAGGCGCCTGAGATTAAACGACAAGGCATACATGAGTGTCTTTTATTCAGCCTGTAACCAAATAACTCTGTGCAGAGTTTTCATCTATCTCTGTCTAACATGAAGCAGTGGCTTCAAGCCGTCGCCATTCTGCGAGAAAGGCAGGCGGATGTATCTTAGGCGGCCGCCAACGAATGGTTACAGGGCGTCGGGGAGGCACTTTTATTTTTCTTTTGCTTCGTTCTCTATCGGATCCCGCTGTTGGGAGCTTCACTCAGGCCACGGTGCATATCGCGATCTCGTCTATGGTTGTCCCAGTTTTTACCAGACGGAGCGGTCAAACCATCCACCGGAACTTGCTCGTCGCTCTGTACTCAAACCCTTCCCTCTTCTCCCGAGCCTACTCAGGTAACGGTTTCCCTCCCAGGAAGCGGAAAGATGAGATGCGAGATCCTCGAAAACAAAAAGCGAGAAGCCAAAGGCCTTCCTTGTGCAACGCTGAGCGAGAGAAAGAGAGAGGGGGGGGGGAAGCAATGCGACTACGAAAAGGACATCATGTGTGTTCTTTTGTTGCCACCGAGTCTCCTGTTGTTGTTCTTCCTACTCTTTGTGTGTGTATTTCAACACCGTTTTGTTTGTGTGCTCTAGTTCGTGGACCCGAACAACCCTCTCTTCCCGTGGAAACTCTAGCGCAGTAAAGAATGAATAAAGTAAAGTACTGTAAAAGAAAAGCCAACGCAACACGAGACGGCCAGCTCGACGAGCCAACCGGGCAGCCGAGAGCAAACAATCGATGTTGCACCGCTCACAGCTTGGCGGCGCTTTCACCCTCACCCGGTGTTCCCTTCCATCCTTTCCTTTCCCCCACTCTACCTGCCCTGCACATCCCCTTCCTTACCTTCCTTCTTCCCTAGATTTCTCCTCCTGCGCTTTTTTATTCCCTTCCCGTACCTGGCGGCGGAGGTGCGGGAGTTCCTCGGCGTTCTCGTCGTCGTCGTCGTCCCGGAGCCGTTGTGGAACCTCTTTTCCCAATTTTTGATCTTTGTGGTGTATCACGATCCATTCTAAGCCACGCACGACCGTCTTTTTCCCTCCCTCTTTCCCCAACACGAAAAAAAAATGAAAGGACGCTTTGGTGGAGAAGCGAGCCTCCTCAATATCGGGCATTGGTATCGATGTCCTTCTCAATGCCGCTCCTTTTTGATTCCCTATAGTCCCTCTTTTATTTTTTACATTAGCTGTCGTTTCTCTCTCTCGTATCTTTTGCCTTTTTTTTCTTCCTTTATTTTCAGTGACTTCGGTGCAGCTGTCTCGTATTCTCACTCGTTTCGAGACAAACCGCTGGAGCGTGAGGCTCGCCAAACCTGCAAGTTAGGGAAAAGAAGGAATTTATCCTCCGGGCGAGACAGGAAGGCGGAACAAAGTGCGGGCGAAGGAGGGAAGAACACGGATTCCCGTTTATGAAACTTATCCGATGTAAGGAAAGAGAGCGCGCCTACGGAGCATGCACTTCCTCCGGCCTGTACCTGGAGCGTTTTCAGGGACGTGCGCTGTAGATCCATATACAACGCTCTTTCCCGATGTTTTCGGGACGTTCCCTTATGGATGGAAGGAAGGAATGGATGGTTTGGGCTACATATACGCGCCCTTGCAACCTGGCACGAGGCCTAGAAGAGCAGCAGGTCCCTTGCCGTAGAGTAAGGTGCGATGCAGTGCCGGCAGCGGCGACGTCTGCTACCGGTTCTGCCGGCGCCGCCGACGTTGCCACCGCTACGTGGCGCCGCTGTTGTTTCCCCATTTTTAGCGCGCTCCGTTTTCCGCTCGAGTTGGCTCCGCCATTTTCCCGCCTTTTCTTTCGATGCCATGTTTTGTGCTTCAGTTGGCTCGCCCGTTCCAGAGACTCGTGGTGCAGCGGCGGCACGCTCGTTTTGTTTTTCTCTTTATTTGGCTCGAATCGAGGAATACGCGCGTTTGGAATCCCAGCGAGGCAGGCGGCGTGTCTGCGTCTTTCTTTCATCCCCGTTTCTTTCTTTCCATCACTGTTTGCTTTCAGCGTCTGCCGCTGTTCGAGCGTTCACGTCGTGTTGCATGTGCGTACGTGCGGGCACACGGAATTCCTGGTCGCCGCCTTTTGCAGTCTCGCTGTCGTCACTGCGCCCCAGTTTTGCGGAATCCATTTGTAGCTCGCTACACAGGTGGGACGCTGCGTCGAATCATTGTGCACGGGAGGACCTTATTCGTGTCTTTTTCTGTAACATGGTCATTTGTGTACTCTTTTGAAGTTTTATTTTCCTTATGCTCGCGTCTATAATACGCGCGCGCATACCACAGTCACCTGATCTTTTATATCAAGTGCTTGTGTAGCTACGAAACTGAAAAGTGGCATGCTCAAGGTTATGCTTTCAGTGAAAGAAACTTTTCAGTGTTGTGTCAAAAAATAAGAATATATTTGAAAGTTCCCAGCGCTAATATAGAGGGAGGAGGAAAAAACTTTATTTCACGAGCGAGTTTGGACCCTTCAAGGGCCCAGGGCCACCGCACGGCCCTCACATTACGCGCATGTGTAGCCACATTGTTTAACGTAGCATATTTTATTAGAGCATCTTTGTGACCTCCTATACACTATCCTGTTTATTCCACATCCTTCTTAATACTTATTTTTTTTTTATTTTCAAACCTCTGAGAGATACATTGGAGTGTTCCCTGCATGTGGATTTACGGCAAGGCCGAAATTATGTCCGTGATAGAGTATAACCAATAATCGATTAACTAACCTTTACATCATGAGTTCCATCTCTTAAGATTTATGGGGGCTCTCCAAGGAAAACCACTGAGATACTGAGGCAACGGAGCCACCTAACATTCGCCTGCGCGCCAGCTCGTGTTCTGCGCATGCGCGAAAGTATAAATGCGTACATTTCTGATTCTCGCCTCTAGCCGCGTCTGCAATTGCGGGTCGAAACTGTCATTGACTGAAAACGGAGCAAAGGAAACGGGGTGTTTTTATTGTGCTCTTATCCTCCATCCGTACGAATGTTGTCGTACATTGGCGCAGGCTCAGTGCGAAAGATCATGCGCCGGCAGATGTCTGGTACGAACCCCTAAGGTACTGAAGCCGTCGTCACTGTGTGACGGTGCGCATGACACACAACAGAATTATCATATGACCACGAACAGGATTTGAACCAATGGCAAAACGCGTAGGTCAGCCTGCAATAACTATACCTATGCCTTCGCGGCATGCAGTCTGACATGGCATGTGTTAATTAAAGAGCCACCATCGCTCGCGCTTCGCAGCACCGTCTTTGCAAACTTCCATTCTTAGGCAAGTCAGTCCCAAAGCAAGATTACGGATGTACTTGGACGTGCAAGCCAGAATTTGAACACGTGACCCCTTATACGCTTGGACAACCGTAGGCTCTAACGACGTTTTGGACGGCTGCGCCTAATTGCGATAGGAAAGAGAAGGAATAGATGCAAAGCTGGCTGTCTGCTCTCGCGGCCTAAATCTGCTGCTATCCGCCCCAACATGCAACATTCCTACGACAAATGCCAATCAACTTACTCTGATTGATACGCTAAGCTGCAAAGCCTAGCTCTGCCGTTTCTGAATTTCTAATCTTAAAAGAGAATATTATATCGGTAATTACTTTGACAATAAATCTGCCAACAAAATATGATTGATTTATTGATTGATTGATTGATTGATTGATTGATTGATTGATTGATTGATTGATTGATTGATTGATTGATTGATTGATTGATTGATTGATTGATTGATTGACTGATTGATTGATTGATTTTAGGCTCCAAATATTGGTAGCATTCAATTAGACTGAGATTTGTAAAGCGCTCCGGATTAATTTACAACACCTGAATAGGTGTAACATGCATCGGAATCACGGTACACGTTCTTTTTTACTACGCTGCCCACACATGCTAGCATTCAGGTGAAAATTGCTGGAAGGCCTAGGAAAGAATAAAAACATTACCGCTGCGATGTATGTACATATGTATGTACATGTGGTTGTACGTTTACGTAGACATATTATAACTTCAGTTTAGCCATATTTACTCTTGAGTCATAATCCCCACATCAGTACCTTGCTTGTGGTCCCAAGTTGGCCCATTTTATCATTATGTCGGTGATTGTGTTTCGGTGTTTCGGTTTCGGACGCAATTTCAGCGCAAGTTAAAGAACACATTTCCAACCACTCCCAAAGACGTTCCTCATAGCCCACGCATCGCTTTAGGGCATTGAATCCCACATTTGAGTGTGTATTTTCACGCGTGACAATGACATATTCAAGCGTATACCTGGTCAGGCGTATTTACGCATAGTTCATAGTTCTGCATTACCAGCGCAGTCAAATTTTAGCGTAATTTAAACACCTTCATTGGGTGAGAATACTTAATCATTTGCATATAAGTCCATTTTGGAGCAGCAAACATAGTCTTATTTGTGCGATTGTGAAATTTTGGCACATCGCATTTGCATTTACGACTTTGCGGTATATCAGCCTAACGTCCATATTTTAAACCTTATCGTTAGTCGTACACGTTAGTGCCGTGGTGTCTAATCTATAGCACTGCTCTCATGCGGTTTTTTAACAAGGGTTTAACTCCATAACTTCGAATATTTCTTATGTACTGCTTATTGTCTCTGTAACCTAAATAACTAGGTAAAAACAATTCTCAAACCTCTAACATCAGCATGCATTATGCAAACACGTTAGTTAGGCGACTAGGCCTACGCTTCATGCGTATTACTTACTGCTATAAGAGAACGCTTTTCGCAGCACCTTTGCGTGCCTAGGTGCCTAAAAGTGTCCGGCGCGATTGATCGGCGAGTGTGGTGGGATGTTTACACCACCTTTACTACCTCATGTACCCCTCTCTGCAGCAGCAGATAGTAAACGCAGCCTAAATACTCTAACCACACTGCTGCAAGCTAAGACAAAACGTGAAGTTAGTAAAGGGAGGATCTGTCAACCCAGTACTGTGGCCCTGGTGTCAGGACACTGGAATCAGCCATGCATTGTCGTCACTGCACGCGAGCGCGCCAGGTGGCGTGACCTACGCGAGCCTGGCGAATCTCTTCAAGCGCAGTAACGATCGGATACCCGTAACGGAGCCCGACAATGCCGTGTTGTGTCAGCTTCTCAACCGACGCCGGCTTTTGCAGCTGAACTAGCGTTCCTCAATCGAATTGGATCGAACGGACGGGGCAAAGAAGTTTTTCGCCTCGTTAGGTGAGCCTCAGATAATTGATGGGCAATATAAAGACACACTGACAAAGGAAAAAGGAGAGAATCCATCAGCAAGTTCCTTCGACGCTACAAGGCCTGCTTTTCCGCCCCTGGGACGCAGCTTTAATTAGTCAAACATCAAACTACTTACTGAAGTTCGTTTAACTGCATATCGCTAGGGAATGTTGGCAAAAGACAATCTGGGGGAAAAAAAGCGTACACAGCATCCAAAAGACGGCAAGTAGCGTCTCAGTCTAGGTGCCTGAGAGCCAGACTAATTAATTCCACAATTAAAGTGGCATGCGTGGGAGTCAGACTAATTAATTCCACAATTGAAGTGGCAGGCACGAAGAACCTGTGTACGCCTCAGGCGGAAACACACGGCTCTCGTTGGCTCACAGCAATGCACTTGGCTTCCTGGGCGGCGTATTTACCGAACACCGCTTCCTTTGCTGCTGTTGCTGACTTATATTTGAAAATTCGAAACTTATGTAAATGCCTTAAAGCCTCAAGAACTCGCATGCAAATTGAATAGGAGGAAATGGCGAACGCTAATTCTGGCGACGAGTTAGGATCCGCGAAAATGAAAGAAGATTCAAGCTGTTGGATTTGGCAAAATATACAAAACGGGAATGAAGTCATGCTTGAGAGTTCAGAGGAATTCATCGCCAATAGTTAGATGCTGCAGAGACGAATAATGTCACGACGACAAGAAGGACACTGCTTTTCAGCGAGAGATAGAAGGAAGGATTGCATAAAAATTGGCACTTTGCTTCCTCCTTAAGCATGTACTCAATTTCGGAAGGAGCTGTCAATAAAGTAAGTGAATAAAGCAGGAAAATTAGCGGACGCAGAGCGTTTAAATAATAACCAGCACGTAGATTACTTCTTGCACAAAATCTCGAGTGATATATTAGGCTGTGAATCAATGACCAAAATGATGCAAAGTGAGGCGAAAACATGCCGCGAGTTGTTCGCACTGGAAACAGCTTTAGACTTAAACTTCCTCCGAATCAATTTTGCTTAGTTTTCGTCTACCAGTTTATGTCAAATTTTTTTATTGTGATCGGATGTATTTGGCCCTTCCAACGACTGCAATATAAAGAACATGCCCGCTGAACTAGCTCAGCTGCTTTGCCCATTTACTACTGATTCCAAGGTGACAAGTTCGATCCTGGCTCCTGGGGCCGTATTTCGAGTGATGAAAAAAATGTGGCCCCCAAAGGCTTGTGTGCTGTCTGCGCACGGTGAAGAACTATATAGGTAATCTCAGTTTATCTGGGGCCCTGTATTCCGGCGTCGCTCACAGTTTGAATACATTCGGTACGTTAAAACTTCACAGATCCATAACGCATAGAATGGGCTGCTTGGGGCACATGAGGAAAAAAAAATTAACCGGACACTTAAGCTCCGCCGTTAAGGGTATGACGCGCGATAGCGTTTCACACGCACGGACTATGTTTTTCATTATTATTTTTTTTAATTGGTTTATTCCTAATTGTTTTTATTTTTAATTTTTATACACAAAACTTAAGGGGACACCTAAGCTCCGCCGTTAGATGTATGACGCGATATCATTTCACACGCACAGACGTTTCTCATTTTTATTATTTCATTTTCTTAATTTGTTTACTCTTCTTTGTAGTTTTAATTTTTAGACACAGATACTGACTATCGGCAAGCACTGGCTTTCCATTGTTAGCAGTTGACATTTTCTGCTGGAGATTCATCCATGCTCTTTTATTAACACTCAACGACATAGCGTCAGGTAAACTTAGGTCAGGTATTCTGCTAACCACAATGCCCTAAAATATGCTGCAGTAGCACGTCAGGATATTTCGTTCTAGAAACGAAACAATACTTTAATAGCGTACTCATTTCCATCTAATGAACTGAGGAGGCTGACCGCATGAAAAGCCGAAGCTCGACTTGGGTATGTAGCCCTGCAAAATCAGAAGGACGCTGACGGCCAGCACAGACTTTAACTCAACAGCGTTAAAGTCCCGTTCTCCAAAAAATGCAGCGTCGACGTTGTGCGCGAGAACTCACGGACATGCCTGTGGCAGATTGCAGTTGGCCTGTAATATTGTCAGGCACTGATTGGTCGGTGGATTGTGTGACGTCACGAGATCACGTGACGTGGCAGAGTTGGTAGGAGCTACCGACTCCGGTAGCTTCTTTTAGATGAAAGGGCGAGATGAAAATCAAACCCACCGAATACCTTGGATACCGGGTCGCACACGCTACTACTACCCAGGTGGCACGAACAATTGGCCCAATATCGGTATTAGGTTGGCCGACATTGCCAACCCGCTACCAACATTGGGCCAATGAACTGTGCTACCTGGGTAGGCCACGCAGGCATGTTCGCATGGCATGGTTAAAGTAAGGCATTATATCTATGTCGAGCGGCCTTTCGCATATCGTGGTACATAGCTGACGACTCTATGCTAATGAGTATGTGTGACGTAATAGAGATATATTTTGAGGGATTGGAGATTAGGCGACTAGCAAAGTACATGTACTCGAACAAGGATCCTCAAGGGGCGCTGCAAGCGGGAGCCCTCAAAACTCTCGCATCTTATTCTCAAAGGCGAAGCTTAAGGTTCCATACAATTTTTCTCTATGGTGTGCGCACTTTGTTGAACCTTAGCTCCCATTTTTCAAATATGTGCTCGTTTCAGAAGAACAGATTTAGGAGTGCCGAAAGAATGAATAACTTTTTCCACCGCGTCGCAATATTTGTTGATGGAAACGTTTTATTATTGATAGCCTGCACTGTCTACATCAGCAGACTTCACAAAAAGTGTACGCGTTGAAAGTCAACACAGACGTCCATTAAGAAAGTATATGCCAGCTATTTTCACGAGTGGGACAAGAATATATAAAGAGAGAAGGAAGAGCCATGATGAATCACTTCAACTGTGGAGTGAGTGGCCGAAGGGGTGCAGTGGAGTTTTCACTGCCGCTGGCGACTGCCCGCTGGCGACTGCCTGAATACAGAGCTGTGCACTCCGACGGCAAGGCCTCTGAGTAGGTGTATATGAGAGTACCGTCATACTGGCGGGTCTCTTGCACCGAGTGCACTGTATGTGTTATTAAACCCGAGCAGCTTTTCGGTAGCAACGGCAGGCGTCTACCATTTGTTTGTCCTCGAATTCAAAGGGGAAGCGTTGCACGAAAAGAATGGTTTCTTAACGTTGGCCGCTATTCACTGTAGCGGTCTGTTGTTGGTTAATGCTGGCTATTACTTACTTGATTGTTCGACAAGTCCGGGGCCGAACTAGGACGAAACGCATCCATGTGTAAAAAACTTTCAATGAACAGGGTTTCACGAAAATAACGGTTCAGGTATGTTGGTCACTTTTAACTACTATTACCTCTTGTTGACTCTGGTTGGCTGGTTTAACTAGCTGGTCTACTGGACTCCAGCAAGAAACCAAGGTTCTTTCTTTATTCGATTGAGCGGCACTAACTAGTGCTGCCTGCAAAGTGCCCTTGTCCATTCTAATTTTGACTGTCTTAGGCATTTAGTTTCTTTTTTCTTCAGTCTTTGAAACGACCTCCCTCCAAACACTAGCAACTTTTACATTTGATGTAGCCTTCCTAAGCAGCTCTGCATGAAAAAGAAAGAAAAAAAGATCAGGGGACGTTGGTTCTAGTTTCTATTTCTTTACAGTTATCTTAGCAGCTGCTTGTCCGAGCTGCGACAAATCAAAAACCGTTCTTTACACAACAGCTATGTGAAGCCTGTATAGGTTCACGCCAGCTCTATATCCTTCACAAGGTTGCACCGCTTTTCATGAGACAAAGGGTAACAGATATGACCTTGCTGCCACGAGGGTAGGACTAAGTGCGGTAGTGGGAAACACTGAAAGCAGAAAGGGAGCTATGTGGTTGGGGGAGCGAGGGATGGGGCAAATGACGGTGTTAGGACGAAAGGGGACGCAAAGCCAGCACTCTCGCGAAGCACAGCTAGGGAATCTCTCTCTCTCTCTCCCTGAGGCTTTCCCAGAGGGAAGTGGGAGAGTTTCTCGCACACAACCGGAAGTTGGGGGCGCTCGACCATCAAGCGCTTCCGTTTCTCCGACGCATTTCCGGTCTGGCCCGGCTCGCCGCTTCATCCTCTTCCTCGGCGCTCGCGCAGAATCTCGCGATCTGTTCCCGGGGAAAGGGTAAAAGACGTGGAGGGTAAACCTTAGAAAAGCTAGCCAGCAAGCTGCAGAGGCCTTCGCTGGAAGCGATTCCAATTTGAAAGACGAAACGAAAGGAAAATCAAAGTTAAAGGAAAACTCTGCAACGACAGAGCCGAAAGAATGCCGTGGGGGTGTTGATGACACTGCTGACCACTTCCTTGTCTCTTCTGGTATCTTTTTATTGTAATACCGAGTTTTTTCGACCAAGAGAAATGATTTTTCGAACGCCTGCACTTCCCACAAAAACTGCGTGCAGTGGAGCGCGAACGAAAGTTCCATTTCGTTGACTTCTCGTTGCGTAGCACTAGCTTTGCCTTGATGGCGATGGTTGTTTCGAAACCCTTACTCAAACGTCGCCTCTGGCAGTTAAGAAACTCAGCCCCAAGCGATCTCTTTTAATTTTATTCTTTCCTTGGTGTGTTAATAAAATATGTGGATTAGAAAAAGACCGTCGTAAGTAGAACTTTTTTGTATAAAATAAAGGTTAAATTCTCAGTTATCACGTTCCATGTACCCGCGTGGCGGTAACACTAACAGTGCTGTTTAAGTGCAGAAAATGGGAATAAAGGCAGATGATGCTTACAATTAAACTGCCACCGGAGTCAGTTATATTGCACTAGCATAAGGTCTTCCACTCCAGCTAAAGACCATTGCTTATGCATGCATGCATGCATGTATGTATGTATGTATGTATGTATGTATGTATGTATGTATGTATGTATGTATGTATGTATGTATGTATGTATGTATGTATGTATGTATGTATGTATGTATGTATGTATGTATGTATGTATGTATGTATGTATGTATGTATGTATGTATTGTTACGATGAAATAGCAAAGGGGTGTTTATTTACAGTGATATGGCAGTGGGATAAGGTGAAGCCTACTAGCCCCAGGCACCAACGCTTCCTCTTCTTCTTCTGCCTCACCATCACCATCCCTCATCGTCGTCATTAGCGTGACATTTCCCCCCTACTCAGACGAAGCCCTCTGGGCGTGTTCGTGAGTCGTGCGAGGCTGACACGGCTTCAAGCGGGCAACATGACACAGTTCGGTTTTGGCAGACCGGCGACCCGATGCTGTCAGGCGGGCTATCCCATAAGTTAAATCACTAAGGCGTTTGATAACCACATATGGGCCGTCATAATGGGCCAAGAGTTTTTGATGTAGGCCACGGCGCCGAATTGGACGCCATAGCCAGACTAAATCACCTACAGAGTACGTGACCCGCCGGTGACTGGAATCGTATCGCACTTTGGAACGTTCTTGTGAAGCACCAGACCGTAATCGGGCGATTCTCCGAGCTTCTTCGGCGAGACAGAGGGTCTCAGCCAGGCAGGGGTCTTCACGGCTTGTGAAGGGCAGGATAGTATCCAGAGAGTAGCGTGGCGGTCTGGCGTAAAGCAGAAAAAATGGACTGTATCCAGTCGTCTCATGCGTGGCGGTATTAAACGCATACGTGATGAAGGGCAGTATGGTGTCCCAGTTCTTATGCCCTGCGTCCACATACATGGCTAGCATGTTGATAAGCGTTCTGTTGACGCGCTCAGTCAAGCCATTTGTCTGGGGATGGTATGGCGTCGAGTGTCGGAAAGTTACGGCGCATAAACGCATGAGCTCTTCAACAACATCAGCAGTGAATTGTCGGCCCCGGTCAGTGATGACAATTCGTGGCGGCCCGTGTCGTAAGATGACTGAGTGCAGCAAGAAAAGCGACACCTGATGCGCCGTAGCAGATGGAAGAGCGGCGGTTTCACAGTAACGTGTGAGATAGTCCACGCAGATTACAATCCAGCGATTTCCATCCACGGACTTCGGAAACGGACCTACGAGGTCAATGCCTACTTGATCAAACGGTGCTGTCGGGGTCTTCACAGGGTGCAGCAAGCCAGACGGAGTTGCAGTTGGACGTTTGTGGCGTTGACATTGCTTGCAACTGGCAACGTATTGTTCAACCGTCGAGCGCATTCTGGGCCAGTAAAATCTTTCTTGAGCACGGTGGAGTGTTCTAACCGATCCCAAATGCCCAGAAGTTGGATTATCATGCATAACACGCAATACATCCGTGCACAACGTCTTGGGAACTACGAGTAGGTATCGCTGGCCGACAGGCGAATAACTCTTTTTCCATAGGAGGCCATCATGCACACAAAAACGGCTTGTAGGTACGTTGGCTTGGGCAAAGAGAGGCTGCAGACTGGTATCATTTTGCTGTTCCGTTTTGAAAACATTCGTGTCGGGGAACGCTGGCTCGAGGGTCGATATATAATTGTCGAAATCGTCGCTTTCAGGTCCAGTCGTGGCCATTGGCATCCTAGAAAGACAATCTGCGTCTGCATGACGCCTCCCGCTTTTGTAAACCACGGCAAAGTCATATTCCTGTAACCGGAGTGCCCAGCGTGCGAGGCGACCACATGGGTCTCGAAGGTTCCGCAACCAACAGAGTGAATGATGGTCAGTTACGATAGTAAACGAACGTCCGTACAAATATGAACGGAAACGCTGCACAGCGAAAACTACAGCTAGGCATTCCTGTTCGGTGACTGTGTAGTTTCGCTCCGGCTTGCTCAGGGTACGACTTGCGTACGCGATAACATGCTCTCGTTCATTGTGCCGTTGGACAAGGACTGCACCAAGACCGATTCCACTAGCGTCCGTGTGTACTTCTGTCATTGCAGTAGGATCGAAGTGACGTAAGATGGGTTTCGATATTAAAAGAAACTTCAGTTGACGGAATGACGCGTCGCAGTCTGGTGTCCAGTTAAAAGTAGAGTTTTTGTGGAGAAGGCACGTCAATGGGTAAGCAACGTCAGCAAAGCGATGTATAAAGCGTCTAAAATACGAGCACAACCCTAGAAAACTGCGCAACTCCTTCACTGTCTGCGGGGGTTTAAAAGACTCAACAGCGGCAGTTTTCTGGGGATCCGGCATTACACCATCACCATTGACAAGGTGTCCTAGCACCAGCGCTTGGCGCTCTCCAAAGCGGCACTTTTTGGAGTTCAGAATTAGGGCGGCGTTGTGCAGGCAATTCAAGACACGTACTAGACGGTCATTGTGTTCTTGGAAGGATTTCCCAAATATCACGACATCGTCCAGATAGCAAAGACAAATGTCCCATTTTAAGCCGCGCAAAACTGTGTCCATAAAGCGTTCGAATGTAGCTGGCGCATTACACAGCCCGAATGGCATAACATTAAACTCATAAAGGCCATCTGGCGTTACGAAGGCTGTTTTTTTCTTATCTGCAGGGTCCATTGGAATTTGCCAGTAGCCAGATCTGAGATCAAGACAAGAAAAATAGGACGCACCAGAGAGGCAGTCGAGGGCATCGTCTATGCGAGGAAGAGGATAGACGTCCTTTTTCGTAACAGAATTTAAACGCCGATAATCGACGCAGAATCGCCACGAACCGTCTTTCTTGCGTACAAGATCAACAGGGGCAGCCCAGGGGCTAGATGACTCCTGTATCACCTTTTTCTGTAGCATGTCCTCCACTTGCTCATGAATGACTTTGCGCTCAGATGGGGACACGCGATATGGCTTTTGACGAATGGGACGAGCCGAACCAGTGTCGATGCTATGATGGGTCCGATGTGCAGGGCGAGAGGTTGGTCCATCTGTTTCAGAAAAGTCAAACATAGGCGAAAAAGGTAGAAGAATATCCACAAGAGTACGGCGTTGAGGTGAGCTGAGATCGGCGCTGATCATGCGGGAGATTGAAGTTTCATCAGCAGGCAAAGGTACGATGGCACTCGTAGCATCTGTGACCAAAGCAACGACGTGGGGCGCATCGGGTCCACAAGAGGCAAGCTTCAATCCCGTTGGTAAAACTGCGGGCTCGGACGATGGGTTGATGGTCCATAACGAGGCACTACCATGATGCACGGATATCATACAGTGAGGGATAATTACATTTTTCTTCAGGCATGCTGAGTGAACTGGGTGCACCATGGCCTGGAATGAAACCTTCTCAAGAAGTGGAACGGACACGGGGACGAACATGGCAGACAAGGGTGGAACTACTGTGTCTTCGGTAATACTAAAAACTGTTTCTTCATCACGGCCACTTTCAAAAAGTGTCGGCAGATGCGAGCCATCAAAATGAACCTCTTGACTTCGGCAGTCCACGGTAGCGCCACAAAACTTCAAGAAGTCCATTCCTAAAATGATGTCATGCGTAGAGTGGGGTAAGACTACGAATTCGGCTTGAAAAATTGCACCACCCACAGACACTTGCGCACTACACACACCCAGTGGCCGCAACGCCTCTCCACTCACACCACAAAACGTTGAAGCACGGTCATATTCAAACATCACTTTGCGTCCCAACAAGCGCCTAAACTGATTACTCATCACAGACACAGTCGCACCCGTATCCACCAAAGCTAATGTATACACACCATCAATAAACACACGAATTTTGTTTTTGAGCATTATAGTTGGAGGGATGTTGGCACACAGCACATTTCCAGCGGCCTCACCCCCATTGGTCGCGCTGGTTAGTTTTCCTGCTGATGATGCTGAGGCGACATGGGGCGCCGTCGTGGTGATGGAGAACGACGCGCACGGAAGGCGGGTGGTGGAGTAACACTTCTATCAGATGCAGGGGAGTGGTCGCGGATATTCTGGTTATGGATGTTGCGGTAATACCCACGCTGAGTATTTGATTGTTGAAAAACGGGATTGTATTGCCGATTGTTGGGTACTGTTGGAAGCGCCGGACGGTTATAGCGAGGTGGGAACCTACTGCGGCAGTATCTGGCGATGTGACCTTCGACGCCGCAGCGGTAGCATATCGGCGGAGAAGGTAGAAAATGCTGTTGCGAATAAGAGCAGGGAACAGCTGGGTGCGTCGTAGGTCTGTCTGAATGCTCATACTGCTCAGGAATCCTGGTAGATCGAATGGAAGATCTATGGGCACTTGAGGCGACGTCATACCTTGGGGCGTCAGGCACCGACGCATTCCGGTTGGCGAAATGCATAGGAGGATAGTCAATGGAAGCTGCAACTTCAGGAGGTTGTGGGAAAGGCTGAACGGTAATCGCTTGTGGTGGTGGAGCCGGCCGTCTAGATACCCTCTGGACAGAGACCTCAGCAGATTCGTGCAAGGGAAGTGGGTTGAGCCGCAGGAGTTCTTCCCGCACGATTTGCCGGATCGTCGACGGAAGATCTAGTTGGGCGTGGTCATCAAGGCTGGCCACGGTAGGCACGTTGGCCAGCCGCCCAAATTTTGGCACAATACGACGCGTTCTCAGAGCTTGAAAAGCGCGGATGTGTTTAATGACATCGGAGACGGTTTCAAGGCTGTCTTTGGCGATTAAAAAGTTGTATACGTCAGCCGCGATACCCTTCAAAATGTGGCCGACTCTATCTTCTTCGGGCATGTTGGAATTGACACATCTGCACAATCGGAGGATCTCTTCTGTATAAGTGGTACAAGTTTCATCCGGCAACTGAGCTCTTTGGGCAAGGGTCTGCTCAGCCCGTTTTTTGCTCGGTACAGAGTCACCAAAACGCTGTTTGATCTCGGTGGCAAACCGTTCCCAAGTTGTCAAATTGTCCTCGTTATTCTCGAACCATGTCATCGCCGTGTGAGTTAGAAAGAAGACGACATTTGTGAGCATGGTGATAGGGTCCCACCGGTTGTACCGACTAACTCGTTCATAATGAAGTAGCCACTTCTCAACGTCCTCACCTTCCTCTCCTGCAAAAGGTCGTGGTTCCCGGTAAGGCTGGCAGGGAATAGAGCTGGAGGGGGCAGGCCTGTCACCAGCCTGGCTTGCAGCGTCGCGGCCGGCGCGGTTAGAATCGCTGTGGTCCATGATGTTTGGAAGCGGTGGCAGTCCAGCAAGGCGGCGACTACGTCGAAACTCCAGTGGTTCTTGCTGCGCCGTACTTGGGGATCGAACGGAGCACCTTCCACCAAGTTGTTACGATGAAATAGCAAAGGGGTGTTTATTTACAGTGATATGGCAGTGGGATAAGGTGAAGCCTACTAGCCCCAGGCACCAACGCTTCCTCTTCTTCTTCTGCCTCACCATCACCATCCCTCATCGTCGTCATTAGCGTGACAGTATGTATGTATGTATGTATGTATGTATGTATGTATGTATGTATGTATGTATGTATGTATGTATGTATGTATGTATGTATGTATGTATGTATGTATGTATGTATGTATGTATGTATGTATGTATGTATGTATGTATGTATGTATGTATGTATGTATGTATGTATGTATGTATGTATGTATGTATGTATGTATGTATGTATGTATGTATGTATGTATGTATGTATGTATGTATGTATGTATGTATGTATGTATGTATGTATGTATGTATGTATGTATGTATGTATGTATGTATGTATGTATGACTAACAGCGCATCACGTCATCAACTTAAATGTTATAGCGCAGAACCACTTGGTAAGCTTAACCTGTGAGTTTCGTACGTTCTACTTCTTTCAGCTCGTCGAATCTAAGAATAAAGTCATTCAACTTCCCTTTAACGAACATAGCTCGTCCTTTAACGAACAAAGCTCGTCCTTTCTTCGCACTACATATCCTTCCCACGACTATTTCTTTTCGTTGACTTCGAATAGGATATGATGCGTTCCTATTTCTTTCGTTTCCCATTGCACTCTCTTCCTGTATGTTAATATTACACCTACCATTTTTGGTCTCTGGAGTAGAGGTGTGCACGGCCGAAATTTGCAGCCCAGTCCGTCCCGGCCCGACTTTGAAAGTGACTAAGCCCGGCCCGCCCCTCCCCTGCGCTCAGATTTAAGGTCTGGGCCCGGCCGATCATGCTATAATTGCAATTAAAGAGAAGAAAGTGAAAGAAATACTTTGAGGATGACAAGTTTATCCGATATCTTGAAATATTGAGTCCTTACGTTTGAAATGAGAAATTTGGTGAATATATGGAGGCTCAGCACATACGTAGAATTAAGTTATAATGCAAAAACAGGTCATGTGCATTGAATTGAAGCATTTGCGGTGCTCCTAGACAAAGAACCCGGTAGCACCGAAGTTTTGATGCTACAACTTGTGGCTGGAATGACAGAGTGCGCTAGCTATAAAACTAAACAAATGGTTGATTTTGTGGCCAAGTACTCTGTGAGTTCGCCTGGCTCACCGTGTGCCTTTCACCTAAATATCAGCACCGGTGTTACCAAAGCGTAAATTCGAAACTCGAAACTAAATTGCCCGCCAGTGGCCGCTTTTCTTGGTCAGTGACGGCTACCAAAGATCCCTTTGCAGCAAGGAGGTGGAGAGGAAAGTTGGGTCGACGCCTGGAAAGAAATCAGAAGCTCTTGCGTGGGCAGGAAGAGGGAAAATGCAATGCATTCTATACGCTTATCGTACTACGGCCGTAATCGCGCTTTTGGAAAAGTTGCATGTGTACGTGATCAGGGTGCCCAGCCTGACCCGGCCCACCCGAAACAAATATACCTTAGTACAGGCCCGGCCCGAGCCCGAGGTGGAGGGCTTCCGAGCAGCCCGAGCCCGGCCCGTGGGCCTTTCCGTGTACGGGCTTTCGGGCCACACACATCCAGCTCCAGAGTAGAGCTGTGTACCGGGCTTTCGGGCCAGCCAAGCCCGTGCACAGCTCTACTCTGGAGCTGGCTGCGTGTCTTCAGTTTAAGGTGAACTCACTTCGTTAGCCTCCACGTTTCTGCCTCATATGTGAGCAGCGTTAAGATATGCTGCGCTATACTCCATTCTTATCATTCTAGTTATGTTGCTCTTGTTGTCCGGACCTCTGGTCACCGCCGTCTCTAAGTGCGATGATAATTGAGACACTATCTTCGCTTTCCGTTGGTTCCACAGTTTATTAATGCAGCGGTAGGCGTACGACATGCACGTCACTTTTTTGGCAAATTCTCCTGCTTTTCTTTCAGCGGACGTGATGAATCAGCGAACAAAGATTTGTCGCCAAGCAACTTAGTACCGCTTCGCGGACGTCTCGGTTTAAGGGTATTTAGCGATCTCGCTAGCATTACTGAGCGGCTCAAAGCGACCGTACCCAGCCGGAGCGAGATCTAGATGATAGGGATGGTAACAATATTGTAACAAAAGTCTACAGTAAATATCGACCCTTTTTACACACTCTGGCCAAATAAATCGAATCACTACTCGTTCTTTCTAACTATTGTAAAAAACCAGCAGAGCGAACATTTATGCGACAATAGCTGGATGGAAAATGGCGTGATCGAGATCAAGTTTTCCACGCGTGGGGACAGGCGTACCACCGAACGCATGCTTGTGCATGTGGCAGTATGGCTGCGGTGTACGCTTGTGTGCATCGCAGAAAGTACATTGATGAGAGATGCGGGTCGCGGCGCAAATGTGGCTTCAAGACCGACGGTAAACCTTGTTTGAGAAAGTAAGTCATAGCTCGCGTCCTAATGAAAGCTATGCATTGAGTAGGGAGAAAATGCTTTAGTAAATGATGTAGGTATTCCGCAGCTGCCTTTTTAGATAATTTTTAGAAAGTAAAGTGTAGGCAATTTAAATTTACCCACGCGGATGTAATCTTTTACCGACTCGAGGGATTCGCTGCTTATTGTAGGCTAATCTCCTTTTCCGAGACAATTCAACATTCGCTTAGTTTTTGTTATATTGATTACAGAGTCACGCCTCTGCTCTGCCTGAATTATACATTGATCGTGGGTTAAAATTCGTCTTATGCCTTACATAGCAAGGTAACGTCTTTATCGAACCGCAGAATACTCATTCTCTAATACCTTTTATGACAAACTGCCCCCAACGCGGCTCTCTGAATATCTTATGTAAATAATAAAATATAATGTTAATTCACAATGTTAATTCATAATAAAAAAGGCGTCAGTGGCTTAAAAACTTACGAATCGATCAGCTTGCTGTTCGTTGGCTGTAAGGTATATATCAAGGTAATCACTAATGGAATAAGAAAACTCGTAGACTTCAATCAATCAACTGACTAGGAAGGTTTTCGTAAAGGCTATTCGTCAATACACCTCAATACACCAAAAAACACCATCAGTTGTTCCGGTTACTGAGCAGATCTGTAAACTTCGAGACTTGAATAACTGTCTCATAATGGTAGTGTCATCGCCCGCCTTTTCTCTTAGCACATGCATCGGATTTTTGCCAAACCCTGGTTGCTCTTGACCACTTTGGTCAGTATGATTTCTTTAAAATATGCTCTATTCTGTTCATGTTGTACTTTTTTTGTGCCAGTTAACTATCGCTTGATGCTCTTGCAGTTTTATTCTATCTTTTGCGTTAGAGGCATTCATGTTTTTCGTAATCACATATGTCGTCTCCTGAGACAGCTTACCTGCTGTTCTATAGCTATGTTGCCGCCTACTTTTATTGCGTAGCCACAATGATATCAATAAACTATTCGTTCATTTCTTCAACTTTAAGATCAGCGTCCTCGATTGCAACTTGTTCGCAAGTTTCCTCATCAATAAAAATCACCAAGAGAAGCAAATGATGAGTACTTTTAGATAGACGCTGTTATAAGATACAACGCTATATTTTATATTCTGAGATGAAAAATTAAATATTAACTTGTTCTTTACTCTCTATCTCTCTCTCTCTCTCTCTCTCTCTCTCTCTCTCTCTAGCGTGTAGCCATGTTTACACATCGGAAATTTTGCTTGTGTATATAGTGTACGGACGACTTCAAAGAAGTGCCTTAGGCCAAAGTAGTGCCTTATGCCAAAACTCAACACAGCGCGAATTCCGACAGATCCTAATTAGCGCCCAAAATGATCCCGTCGTTGTCCATGTTTCGCCTTTGCGGTGTGCTGCCGCTTTGGTGGGATACTCCTTTCTTTGGCCTTTTCACCAACGGCATAAAAAGAACGCGAGACAAATTACAAAATGGCAGCCGTTGCCCTTCCAACTTTCCGCGCTGTAAACTGGAAAACAAAAAGAGTTATTCCGCCGGCTCTTTTTCATACCCCCGCTTAATTAATGCCACACGCGTTTCACCTCCAGGATGCGAGACCTTTACAAACCATAGACCTTCCGCTTCAGTTAAACGAACCCGCTGAATGGCCCGCTTCTAAACCAACAAATGTGAAATTTTGGTAAAGGCTGGAAGTTTTTTACTCTTCTACGCGCGAGCGAAGACCAATGATTTAGATTAGGCGAAAATCGTTGCTAAGGCGCTTTTAAGTTTACACTTTTTCATTACCAGCATGCTGCTAGCGTTTCAATCATGCAAGTCGCTTGTTTATATAAGCAGCCAAAAATAAGCTTACAGACTGCGTTAGCTTAAACAGAATAGTATGTACGTACAGATTAAAACGACATATTTACATATTTTTTATTTATTTCATATCAAGAGGATGTTTTCTATACTCATTGATTTTAGCCTCAGTGAAGCCATGTCATCTGACACGAAGTCCGCATTGGACTAATTTTTCTTCAGATTCTGTACTTTCGAGTAATTACGTCAAAGTTTCGCCAACGGAGCATATATTTTAGCTTTAACAATTCAATTTTTGAGAACGTTCATAAAAAGTCACTAGTCTTGGTCTCAGGAGTTTGTTTTTCAATTTGTAATGAGTATCACTGGTTACGTTACTTTACATTTATTTTCTTTAATGCTATTGTATATTTATTCTTTTCTTCTACAGTCAGTTCACTCAAGACAGCACGTTTTTGTCTTATTCCTACTCTAAACATGAGGGTTTCTTATGAACATTCTTCACCGAGAGCGAGACTATTTAGAAAGAAGAAATAAGAATTCTCGTAACGCACATTCATTAGGTAATCATTGGACCACTCAATATTCCTACACACTACACAATGAATTTAGGCTGACTGTGAACTTAATTTTAACAAATCCAGCACACCGATATTTCAAGCAAAAGAAAATAGGTGTATGAATGCACACTTTCTACTTGGTGTAAGTTTGTCGGTCGTTAGCGTACTATAAATGTTTATTGTGCACTGAGAGTGCTGATGATTGCGCTTACTATCTACCTGTTTAACTAACCTGAAATTCAGTATGTACACACTGCGGCGGCGTTTTGCATAGGGGATTATGTGAATGCAGCACACTATTAAAGGCATTCTTGCAGATGTCGATCCAATTTTTTCCTGTTCTACAGACATCTAAGTCAATCCTGTCAACCGTGAATGTAGTCGCCTATGCAGTGCATCACATCGCTGTTATTATTTTTAGTCACATACAAATGCAACACAAAAGGCCGCAACGAAAACACGACGAGCCATCTTACTTCCTTGGGGGAAAAAAATCCCGGCCAGCCGATAGACACGTGTTATTGGAAGCCGCTACTCTAAGGCTGCGATGTTGCGAACCATCTTTCTCGCGGCCGCGCAGACACAAATAAAAACGTACATTGTGACGATGCAACTGATACCTGATGTCTCGAGAATGTCGCTCGAGCCGAGTCCGGCAAGATGAACACCCAACAAAGCGACGGCTGGGGTGCGCCTTTTTGTTTTTGTTTTTTCAGCAGCGAACGACACTGTTACCGGTACAACTCGCTTTCTGCTACTGCTTCTGCTATCCACGCTGAATCCAGCGCCGACAGACTGAGCCCACGCCCGTTTGAGCTTGGTTGGAACCGAAAGAACTGAGCTTACTTTTTTTTTTCTTTCCACGCCTTCCTAAGCCAGCGTTGCCACCCCTTTTCCCCTTTGTAATACTCCCTGCACTTTTCATCCTCTGTCTTCTTCCGGAACCCTTTGGGGACATGAGAGGGAGTGCCTATCCTTCCTTCCCACTCTGAACGCAAACCGTTTGTCTGTTTGTCCACCCCCAGAGTGCAGCCATGTCCCTCTCGGTTCTTTTGTCCATTGCGGGACCCTGAGTTACACCACTATTTCATCTCTTTCGCCTGCGCTTGTGTGTGTATGCGCTGCACTTTTCCCTAGTCTTTTCCTTTTTCCCCTCAATCTTCCTGTGTTTGTGTTCTTCCCGGGGCACCGTCTATTCGTCTTTGTCGCGCTGCTCTCGGGCCAATCCCTTTACCGACCATTAGCTGAGCCTTGTTCAAGAGGCGCGATACCTCTCGGACCGTTAGTTTTCGCGTAGCGGCTAGCGAGGTGGACTCTTCTGCCCCGCTTGGGTCCTTCCCTCATTCACGCCATATGTCCCTTTGGCTTCCCTGCCTTCCCTTTTTTCCTTTTCCTCCTCCTCTTTCTTTTCTGTCTCTCGATCGGGTAAACAGCGAAATGTATTTCTTGATTATCTTTTTTTGTTTGATTTTTTGCGTCGGACAGCTCGAACTTGTTCATGCTAATTTCTTTCTCTGTCTCCGTCTCCTGACTGGATTGACAAGTAATTCTTTGTTTGTTCGTTAATTACTTTTATTCCCATTTTTTACCATCATTATCGAATAGCTTTTTCCTTTTTACTTGCAGTTTTCTTTTCTATATTTGTAATAATGATAGTATTGAAAAGGGAAGCAGTAATACAGGGAACGTTTTTGTGCATTGTGACGCTGTAAATAATATGTTTTGGAAAAGAGAGTAAAGTGAAGACAGCGCTATCTCGGCTACAAAGTTGAAAGCAACAAAATTCCCTAGAGGGCACAAGTAATCTGGCCCTCGAGCGTCCCTCCCACCTGTGTCGTCTTCCGTGATTCAATTCGAGAGCAGAGATCATCTAGCTGCCTACCTTTCTTGCGGCGTCGTGTCCGCATCGAGTCCTCCCGGCTGTGTGCATCCCTTGGGGCTACCCTTCCCACTGTCCTTTCCTCCAACCTGCCCTGACGCCATGCTGTGAAGCGCAATATTAGGCCACGGTTTTATTGTCTCAGAGAGTGCGGACGCACAAGCACTTCCTTCTCTTCCGTACTCTATGTATTCGCTTTTAATACCTTCCCAAATGTCCCTAGGGTATCGTCGGTCCTTTTCCTCCCCTTCCTTTGGTTTTCACTCCTTCGTAATTTTTATTTGCACCTCCAAGCTGGCTGTTTCTTCCTTACTGCCCTTGGTCCAATTTCTAAGGTGCGAGCCGCCTCCTGCTGCTCCGGGAAAAACAAAAGCGGCAGTCAGAGAGCGCGGATCAGTGCACAGATAGAAAAAAAGAAAACAACAAAGGATGGAAAAATGCGTGACGTCATAAATGGCAAAAGAAAATGACTGCAGAGGTCGAGGGAGGGCGCTGGCATCGGTGAGACTGCGGGTGGGCCCCCGATAAGGACGGAGCACCTGGAAAGGTTGGAACATACAGATAGATATATACCCCGGTCGTTTCTCTTCCGCCCGCGAGGTGGCGGCTCTGATCGCTGCTCAGTGCTTCGTCCCTTCCTTTGCTTCCTTTTATCCAGTCTTCTTTCTTTTTTCATTTATCCTTATTTGTGAGCTTTTTTCCTCTTCTTACTTTCGCCCAGTCGATATTACTTTCGCCCCAGGCGATCTTTCCGGGCTCCATTAACTAAATTATGGTCCTAACCCCGGTGCAAGCCGAAAAGAATAAAAAAGAGAAGAAAAATAGAGGATCCAGTTCATAGAGAGAGAGACAGAGACAGAGAGTCGTTCTCTGGGAAGAATCAGCTCCACCCCTCTGTGGCTCTAGGCTTCGCCGGTTCTAAGGCGCAGAGATTTCAGCGCCCATCTCCGTTGGGGGACTACTCTGCAGGTTGTCCGTGTCTTCTTCGCCCGCACGCTCTTCCTTTTTTCGAACTTTTTTTTATAATGAGACTCATTTATGGACTTTGTTAGGATAGTGTGTGCTGGGAGCGGGTCAACTCGAACCTATTAGTTGGCCTCTCGATGCTGGCCATGCTTCGGTGCTTGCCGATTGGCAGTGCATGATCGAGTTCTGAGCCAAATCACCCCTAATTATTACTTTTCTCTCCTTCAGTAATGCGTCCGGAAACTCCTTAGCTCCTCTTTAACGACTTTGGCATGACGAAACTTTTAAGAATCGAAACGAAATGGAAAAGGAACAAAAATCACATCGGCCGCACCTAAAATCACGCTGCGGAGATATTTAAGTCCTGGGTTGTGAAGCCCTGGGATTGACATTGGGCGCTGCAATGGTAACCTTCCCGGTTAATTTGAGACATTGATTATTCAGCATGTAAGGTTATTTCCTGGTGCATATGCTGCACACGACAGAGGTGAAGCGTGGACGTTTACTATCCAAACTTACATCTAAAGGACGGCCTTTTCTAGGACTCCAACCATAGATGTAACCGGCGTTCAAGCCTCGGACCTTAATTTAACACTAGAAATTTTGACGATGCTTCTGGACTCGAACCCTCTATCTTCTCTCTGAATAAGGCTACAACACCTGGCAAGACAGAGCGCAGGACCTGTACAGCAACTTAGCCTATGGAAGCGAAACTTCTGACGTGTACATCAGTATTCCAATTCCATTTTGAGCAATTAAACCACATTCGGGCAAGAAAATGGCGTATCTGTCTGCATCAAAGCATCAAGCTTGGCTAGTTGGTGTGTCATCATAAATAAAAAGACTAGCGCAAATAACAGAGACACAGACATAGGAGAAGGCAGACAGCGCTCGTCCTATCTTCTCCTATGTCGGTGTCTGTGTTATTTGCGCTAGTCTTTTTATTTATGCTGTCTGCATCAAGATTGCAGTGTTCTGTATCAGGATGCCGGGTTTTTGCGCGTTGGCATTGGTGTGTCACACGAAGAAACAGCGAACGTCAGCAAGGCCGGAGCATTTGCCGTCCCACCGGCCTCTGAGGATCCGCGCCAAATATCTGGCACGACTGGTGACTGGAGTTTCGCCAATGATCTACTGAGAAGTATCAGAAGAACGCCTTAGGAAGGGGGGGGGGGGGGGGGGGGGGTTCTGCTGGCATGATTGACCCCCTGTACTTCACTCCTCAACTAGACCGTGCCGCTTTTGTACCAAGATTTGCTGAAGTTGTCTCGGCGTGGAGCTGAGTTTGAATAGTCAGAAAAAGATTAAAGAACGGACACGGGTTCAAGACATCCTGCACCTAATATAATGTGAGGTAATGTATCTTGGCAAGTAATGTAACGCGAACGGAAGGTAGCCGACGGTTCCTTCGGGTAACGAGTAGGTTCCAGGTGTAGTGAACGTTGAAGAGGACACCAGAGCGGAAGATAGGCAGTTGGGATTTATAAGATTGTGCGGATGGCTGGCACAGCTTAAGAGAAGAGTTATGTGGGAGTTCGTGTCCTGCTCTGCACATAGTTGGCATAATAATAGTAGAAGCTAATTAGTCTGCAATTTACTTCCCCTCAGAAAAGTTTAAAGCAGATGAAAAGAAAATTACTAAAGAAGAAGTTCATACAGTCACTCAAGCTGGCGGAATATATCTGTGAGAAATCGGGTTACCTATCAAGACTCCCTTTGATTCAATCATCATCATCATCATCATCATCAGCCTGATTATACCCACTGCAGGGCGAAGGCCTCTCCCATATTTCTCCACTTAACCCGGTTCTGTACTAGCTGCATCCACTTGACCCCTGCGAACTTCTTAATCTCATCCGCCCACCTAACTTTCTGCCACCCCCTGCTATGCTTTCCTTCCCTTGGAATCCAGTTTGTTACCCTCAGCGACCATCGGTTATCCTCTCTTCGCACTACGTGTCCTGCCCATGTCCATTTCTTCTTCTTAATTTCTACTAGAATTTGATTCAATATCCTGCTTAATTTGACGGTGGTCTCGGTATGACCAACGTGAGAGAGTAACTTTCACCTGTGGGTTTACCTTGCCACGACCGGCTTTCTTGCGGACATCAGTGGTCTGTGCGCTAGGAATGAAAGTATTAATTGAAGAGGTGCGTGCGTTGCAATGCTCCCAAGCCATATTTTTACTTAGAGCACAGATTTGCTTAGAAACAGAGTTTACTGGTGTCCTGAGGAGTTCGAAAAACAAAATTCAAGTAGAAGCAGAGGACCCAGTTTACAAAGGTTTGGAAGAAATGCATCGACAGAATTCAAGGGCCTTGCCTTTGTGCCGGTGATATGTTGAAATTATTTTCTAGAAGAGGCTGCATCCTCGTTTATCCGATATATCTAGCAATTATATATCTTTTTTTTTTCATCAGCAGTGTCGTTCTAGGTCTTGCATGTTCGATTGGAGCTGCAGCTGATCATTTCTCTCTTTCTTGTCTCTGCTGGTACGTTTTAGGTGGTTATCCAACCAGTATCAGGTCATTCCTACTATTACAGTATTCCGTCATGGTATTGATATTGTTATTATGGTATTCCGATATTATATATTTTGGATATTATGCCTTCTCATGACTCGCGAGCATCACGCAATACGGCTATGCTGTCAAGAATTAGTTGTTTTTTGCTCCTAGGGTATGCGGCCAAAGAGACGCTCTTACTACAAACACGTGACACGCACGCACGAAATTGCGCGTGTCCTACTCTGTCACTGTAAATTCCACTGCGCAGCAATTAGCGCTTCATTTTCTAACAAGGGGATACGCGGCACGCTTGTTTCCAAAAACCTTTCGAAAAGTTCAGATATTTCGGTGGGCCGAATCGCCAATTTCGTAATAGTCCGCGTGTACCCCGCATGTAGCCCATAGGCGCCAGTTCATAACTTATCCTAATGACCTCAATGCGTGATGAGGGCCCATTCGCGTTGGCCTGCTTTTTAATTAGTACCATAATTAGTGATTTTCTTCAATTACAGTTTAGATTAAGGTTTTTTATGTCAAGGTCACTTGTTCCCAAAGGCGCACCAGTGTTCGTGTTGAGTAAGAGAATGAGCGTACTTTTGGAGGAAGCTGCTGTTTTTTTTTTTTTTTTAATCACAGATTTCAGGAGAATTCAGCGGACTTCCGCTCGCTGTTCTGCCGAGTCTGAATAAGAACAAACGTTCAAAACAAAATCCGATGACGAATGTGAATCATTTCCTAGCAAGGCCGCGGGGTTGTCCCTCCAGCTCGTCCCTCCAGCTTCTCTCCGCTACCACTGTGTGGCGCTCGCAACTGCTCCTCCTAATCGTCGGGAACACCTGCGCCGCACTACCACGGACCACTCTAATTCATCCTGGGAGATTAGCGTCGGGTGCAACGATTAATTCTCGCCGGCTCTCTATGCCCCCTCTTCCTCTCTTTTCAGCTCGGGCGTTTCCTCCGTTTCTTCCTTCCTTCCCTCATTATTTCCCTTATCCTCATTCGTTGAAATTACGAGTGTATGCCGGTCGACATACAGCGTGCATCGTCGGTGGCCACAATGCGAATCGCGGCACCAGCGTGCGGGGAACGCTACTAGCCCAAGCGCGAAAACTGCTCCCTAGCAAAGACTATAGCAATAATAACGGAGCGCAGCCATCCTCGCTTGCCTGTGTTCGATATTACCCCGCCGCCAACAATTCCTTCCTCGCTGGGTCCACGTCGCTCGCTCGTATTGATCCAGCTAATACCTGACGCGCGTAATGCTCTCTCCGCGGATTATCACCTAGTAGCTTTGTAAGCTCTTGGTCACCGCGGTCAGGAAAGCTTGTCTGGCCACATTGACGTTACGTCTACCCGTATACCCGGATACACGAAGAGCGAATTTCGAGTCGAGCCAGTCGCGGCGTCCGCCATTTTTGTCTTGTGTTTAATATTTGGTCTTGCCCCCTTCAGGTTTCGCCCTTCACCCAACCTCCTTTCCTACTTTCTTCTTCTCCGTTTTAAGGCGAAATCCTTTAATGGCTCATGCTTTCGTGGACAAAATGTGTCCCGCTTTTGCGGCGGCTGTGACTGGCCGAGGCGGGATGACGTCATATAGGTCTCGACCAATCACAGAGCACCACCACGGTATGCGCGATTGCGTGCCTAGTATGGCCGTGTGTCAATCAAGGATCAATCACTAATTAATGAATTATTAATAATGGATGCCTAATTATTGTCTTAATTAGCTGATTAATTAATGATTGCGTAAGTAAAAGTTACCTGTCTAATCATAAATAATTATTATATTGTAAAGAAGACAAAGAACGGAAAACGCTACGACATCGCCATCATCATCGCTTGTCTCCTGATCCAGAACTTTGTGATCCCCCGATACAAAGGGGAATGGCCGCATCAGCATCAGCATCATCATCTCCGGCGCCCATCTCTCGCGCTGAAGCTGGGCCCTGCGGCTGGTATTCCGATCCTGCTGTGCCCGAATTACTGGCAGCGCTAGACGTTCAAACCAACTATTAAATCCACATTTCAATATACTATTTAGTGCCAGTTGTGTAGCGGAATGCGGCACTCAGGCTTTCGCCTTTCACTACTTTGGTCGCTAAAGTCCCTCGTAATTTTGTTAATATCCTTCTCTTTGCAGAGTAACAGGCTAGATACCCATGATTCTTACCAACCTGCCTTTCTTTGTAAGCTAATATCTTATGTCTCTTTATCTCTAAATAGTGTTTAATTGAGCTAAATAAATAAGATATCAAAGCTTGCAGGCCAATCCACGGCAGACTTGGATTGTATTGCGCTACTGCACTTCGCAAAGACAGGACGCAGGAAGTTCGAGTGGCTCTTGGTAAAGCATCCTCCATTTCGTGCGTTAAAAACGTAGTTAACGCGCTCGAGTTCTGTGCCCAAGAATGGGGGATCGAATTCTGGCCGTAGCAGCCGCTTTTCGGTGGAGGCGTAAAGCAAGGCGCCCGTGTGCTGTGCGATTTCAGTGGACGTTAAACAACCTGGGTTGGTTGAAACTCTTAAAGCCCTTCGCTGCGGCGTTCCTCATAGCCTGAGTCGCTTTTGAGACGTTAAACCCCATTAACCAAATCAAACCATTCCACTAACTGTCCTCGATGGCCATGTGTACTTTTTGCATTCATACAGGTTGTCCCAGTGAAGATGGACGGAGGTTTCTTAAAAATCTAGCGTCTTCCGAAATTAGACTGTGAATGTTGTTAGGAATCTTGTGAAGTATCCACTGGTATTTTACGTTCAGTCTACTTGAGTAATTAGTCCACACTAACTAATTATTATTTCTTAAATATCGCGCAAAATGATCACATGTGTATAGAAAAATTGTAGAGTGCCAAAACAATACGCTGACCCAAATGCTTCACACAATGTGGCCTTTGCATAGCCATTTTCATTCGGTGCAAATAGAAGGCCGCAATTTATTTTTTTTAAATGCGACGTGACAGTACACTCCGCGGGATCGAATGAGACAAGAGTACATTGCTTTCATTCACGAGTTGGTAAAGCGTGACTAAATCCTCCCCCACCCCCCCCACCCCACCTCATACTTACACAATCAGCTTCGCATTGCTGCTAGCTCAGAGTAGCGCCAGCTCTGCAACCGATGCGCCGAAAAAAACGCGCTGCCGTTGAGGCTTATCTCGCAGCCGGCAGCAAAGCGGTGGAGAATTTTATTTATTTATTTATTTATTTATTTATTTATTTATTTATTTATTTATTTATTTATTTATTTATTTATTTATTTATTTATTTATTTATTTATTTATTTATTTATTTATTTATTTATTTATTTATGCCTCAAATGCCCTCGTTGGGGTATTACATGAGGGGTGGGCTGTTACATTTCACTGGCAAGTCTTTCAATACTTCTTTTCAAGAGTACTGTAATCGTGTCACATTTGGACGCATACAGTGAGCTATCAAGTGGTATTTTTCAAAACTCGTTGGATTCCGTTTCTGCCAAGCGAAAATGGCTATGGTATAAGAACCCTTTGTCGGAACCACCCGGATCGGACCATTTGCGAGGCGCTTGACAATTTTCCTGTTCACACCTGAGCGTTTAGACCGATATTTAAAAAGCCAATTAGTCAATATCGACTAACAATTCTATTAGGAGGAATGAAAAGAAATGAACAGCGAGTACTTTACGGTGCTTCTGACATTTGCTTAAGTTCAACTGAGAAAAATAGTTTTTTTTTTCATATCTTGGTCCAATTCATATTTAGATTATTCATTCTGTATGTAAGAGTTATTTGCGGAGCAATTTTCTAAACTGTATTTGCTTTGCACACTCTCCAAGCACTCACGAGTCTCTTCATAACTGACTTTCCGCGCTTCTTGTGATAGCCCTCTCGCTACCAGGTCCCCGGGTGTCTTTTTCTCTTGCTCCAGATTGTCCAGTCATCCGTCCACAGTTGTGCCCACATAGAAACGTCACCTTTACATTTTCCCTGCATATTCGATGACGCCGAAGGTCATAACCATTGTCTATGCGTCTAGCCATGTTAGAATGTACGTTACTTTGCCAGAATGGTGCATATTAAATAACCACATGTCCACTGCGTTGGCTCAGTAGTTACAGCTCTCGGCTACTTAGCCATAGGACCTGTATGCATTCCTGGTCGCGACGGCCACGTTCACCTGGAAGGGAAAAGCAAACAGCGCCCGTGTGCCGTGCAATGCCAGTGTAGTGTTCAGGATCCCCATGTGGCCGAAATTCATCCGGAATATCAACTGCGGTGGCCGTCACCGACTCCGGAGTTGACTGGGGACGTTAAACAAGAAAAAATGTACCATATCAATAAGAATAATAATGACACGTGATCGATGTCATCCCACAGTCCGCCTTTAGGCGTGCTTCGCAAACTACGTGCTGCTCCGGTATGTTGAAATACTACACCTACCCTTCCTTGGTCTTGTGCCTCCAGATGCTACGAAGGAAGCAACTATAACACAGAGGTATGGACGTAACAGAAGGAGCTAAGAATCCATTGGGCCGACATATGAAACACGACTATGAAAAAACAAAGTTTTCGTACCCTGCTGAAAGACGTCAGCTAAACCAGGCTGACAGCAGGACTGGAAAGCCTATTTGTCTCACTTGCAAGAGCGTATCCTTGGCAGCTGTCCACGAGAACAGCGAAACCGTTTCGTGAATGTAACAGGCTTGGCAGTAGTCAGACACCATCCTACAAAAAGAGGAAAGGCATCGACTCCAGGAGAGCTGCACCTTCTTCATTCCTATGTACTTTCGCTTCGTCGCCACGGGCCACTTCACCACCGTGTTTCGAGAGGAGTTGCTCTATAAAGGACGAGGGAAAACGTCCACGTGTGTTACCATCAACTCGTGGACGAAAAAAACACTGGCCTCCGAGATGGCCGTTGCGAAGAACAAACAAGAACGGAGGCCGTTCACGTTGGCAGATTGTTTGTGCAGAAGCAAAATTCAATCTGGCCAATGATCCGTGCTCGGCGCTTCGACTTGTTCACCAAACGCGAATACCAACAAAACCGTTTTCATTCGTTACTTTCGCCTCCTCTCTCTTTCTGCACCTCTCTCTCTTATTGAGTTTATGTGAAGACGTCTCGCTTCTAGACATTCTCCACCGGCCCGTTTTCGTGCGTGCAGAGTGTTCGATTGCTTTTGACGTCCACCTGACAGGAGGAGGAGATGGCTGGAGTTAAATTAAATCTACGCCTTTCTCCCGAAACCTGTTTTTGTCATTCTTTTTCTTCAAGCGCTCTAGGCAGGCCGTGGGGCTTGAGCTTTTATTTATGCTCACATTTGCTTGCGGTTAGATTTTCTCACCGGCGCTGATCGTGTGCTCTGAAGGAGGTCGCGAACAGCACGTCGTTTTTTATTTCGCTTTTATTGCTTTTCAACGCCCAGTGCACACATCGTGACGCTACTTACATCGAATGGTCTTTATTTAAATAACCTATCAACGAGAATTTGGATATTCCGGTAAATACTTGTTAGACATACATACATACATACATACATACATACATACATACATACATACATACATACATACATACATACATACATACATACATACATACATACATACATACATACATACATACATACATACATACATACATACATACATACATACATACATACATACATACATACATACATACATACATACATACATACATACATACATACATACATACATACATACATACATACATACATACATACATACATACATACATACATACATACATACATACATACATACATACATACATACATACATACATACATACATACATACATACATACATACATACATACATACATACATACATACATACATACATACATACATACATACATACATACATACATACATACATACATACATACATACATACATACATACATACATACATACATACATACATACATACAAGCATCTCAAATTCTTTGCCTCAATACATCAAAGAAAGACTTAAATAATTGGGCTCAAACTTTTTATCAGGGAGTCCTTAGAATTTTTGGTCAAGCTGGACTGAAACTTCGTATGGTGTCTTTTCAGTAACCTATCCCTGTGAAAGTGAAATGATTAATTAGTGTTAATTCTGGCTTAGACCAATGTTGGTACAATGGTTCTGTACAATGCTCACGCGAAAAGTGAATTTGGCTCACAAGTACGCGACGTCTCTGTACTGGTGATTACCACTTTATCAGCCAAATGCCGTAAGATTTCGTGGTGGAATAGCAGGGCGACAGGAAAATAATTGCTTCACAATTTCCGACGTACGCATTTGGACGCATTGTTTGCACCCCGGCGTTGATGGAGTGTTTGCCAAACCCATCTTACCAGGTCATCGAATGTTACGGGTAGATTTTACTCAAGTATCGGCCTCTGCGGCCGCTTTTTTGTGTAGGCGAAAAGCTAGTAGCCGTTTGCTGTGCTATGCTACTGCAGGTTAAATAACCTCAGGTGGTCGAAATTTCCGGATGCCTCCACTACGGCGTGTCCCATAGCCTGACCCGCTTTGGGACATTAAACCATCATAAGTCAAACCACACCATGAAATCCGAAGTGCATCCGAAAGCAAACAGAACCTGAAAGCTCATTTCGTTTTCGTGTTCCGTTTGTTATTGCAACGCCGAAAATAGGCATAATAATGTCAGAACACCAAAACATAGACACTTGCGAGTGCTTTAAAAACAGTACTAAAAGTGGCCCCGACACACAATTCTTGCTCATATGAAACTGGCGTGGCTATGAGACGAATAAAAAACACACGTTTGCCTAAAACCCAGTCTCTAGGTACGTTGATGATGATGATATAAGTTTCTATAGCGTGTTGTGTGTTCTCGCGTGGCAGTACTGCATATAGAATGCGAAAGTGTCTTCGGATAAATAACGTCCGAACCAGTTGACCCTTCAAATAAAGCTTCAAAAACTAAATATGGCAGCATCTGTTCGTGCTACGCAAGCAGGGTATTAAGCAGATGCTGCATTGGATCCCATCGCTCCTTGCAAACGAAGTTCTGTTGCATTCATACTTAATATAGCAAAGAATATACACTGACTTGAATATCATAGTAAACATATGTACGCCGTCGGCCATCGAGATTCTTTGTCAAAGTTATCTACTATATTATATTTCAATATCTGTCACAATTTGCTCTGCGTACGGCAGGTACGACCACAGGTAATGTCAAAGAGCTTACAGGGATGAGCTATTGCAAGAACCGGTTTTACCTGTAACATTCCGAAAACACGGTAAGCTTCCAACTCTGTCTATGTTATTGCTGTGGGTATTGGGAGAGGGAACGCTCGTATCTGCTTATAAATACCTGCCTACCTTCTCTCTCCCATATTCATCGCATGATCATATCAGCCCATCTCACTATACTATTACTTTTCCGCTCCCGAAAACTGCCGAATGGTATACAGTCAAAATTCGATTTAACGAAACCCAATTTAACGCAGATATCGTAATTCCCCCTCAGTCGCCCATAGGATCCAATGCTTTGACTAACTCTAAATAACGAAATTTAACGAACCTTTCTTTGAAAAATGAAGATGGAAAGGGGCTATTTTTGTTCTATTTTTTTAGAGGCCATCCTCAAAATTTCTTTATTGTGAGCCCACGGTAACAGCGTGGGGTACCTTCGTCCTGCTTTTTTTTTTTTTTTTTCAAACTGCGCGATCCAAAACAAGAGTTCTGGTGTACAGTTGGATGGACCAGATGGTGTGTGCAGAGGTAAAAAAAAGTCTCCTGTCGCATTCCAAGGGGTGTTGCCATTCGGAACTTGTTTGTGGCGTGCTTCGTGTGGTTCGTTCGTTAGTGTGCTTCTGCGGATATTTCCCTGTGCCTTTGAGTGCATGCTTCTCTCAAGCTCAGCTTCTTAGGCCTGCAGTGCTATACGTTGCACTTCAGACCTACGAGAAATCAGTGCGGTCATTGCTCACAAAGCGCTCACAGGCCAAGATCATCAACTTGATTGCTGGGAAATACTCTTGTAGTCCTATAGGGCTCTTCTTGATGAGTAACAATTTTTGTTTGTTGTGCGCTAACAGCGCCTGTCATTTTTGCTGGTCGTATTTCATTTTAGGAACATTAAGGATTCGCAAGTATGATGCCGCGGTAGCTTTTTGGGAGCCGCCGCACCGTATAATCAAATGTACCAAATTATAAAACCGAGAAATGTCTCACTCGATTTAACGAAATTCCTGATTTAACGAAATAATTCACGGCTCCCCTCAACTTCGTTAAATCGAGTTTCAACTGTATATCTACTTCGCCACCTTCATGCCGTCGTCACGTTTATTTATCCATTAATCGATTTTTCACTCCTGGTCTCCGTGAAATATCGTAGGCCTGTGCCGTAATATAGTTTAGATAGTTTCACTTTCAAGAACAAAAAGAAGGCCCAGTATGCAGGCATTCATGCGAGGAGCAAAGGCAGGTAAAGGAGCTAGAGTAAAAAAAAAAAAAAAAAAAAAAGGAAACCTTTCGGTAGAAGAACCCGGTTGGTGAGGGAGCGCATAAAAAGAAAGTCTCGATAAATGACGGAAAGAATGGGCCGCATTTATTTCGTGGTCGGATCGAGATTTTCGGACGACCGAGGGAGGGGGGCGGGGGGTCGAGGAAGGGACGCAACCTTCAGTTGGCGAAGAAAATGGCCTGCTTTCATTCTCTTCTTTCTTTTTACATCAACCGCGGCGCGGTACGAAAATGGAATCCCAGTTCTCGAGCGAGACCGGCAGTGCAGTCAGTAACGCCGGTCGACTGAGAATTCGGGCCCAGGGAGAGGGAGGAGACTTGAAGTAAAAAGAGAAAAAGACCTGTGTAGAATAAAGGTTGCCCAGCTCGTGCAGGTGCGGGGAGGGAGGGATAGGGAGAGAGGATGAAAGCGGGAGGCACGTGGCAAGAAAACAGAGGCCATCGCAGAATTGAGGATCGAACGTCTCATTCTGAACTACCTTTAAATCCTTTCTATCCCCCAACTTCCTCCCGCTCCAGTCTGCAAAAAAGGTAGTGCAATTCACATCGGGCGCTCAGCCTTTTCTTTTGTAAAAATAGAAACGAAAACCTCAGGGTTTGCCGCCTCTGGTAATGGCTGTAAAGTGTCCCAAGTCATGTTTCCTTCATGACTGAAACCCATGATTGAGGAAATCCAATGATTAAAGGAAAAAAAGCTAAAAAATGTTCCAACAGGCCTCACAGTCAATAAGGAATAGGTACAAAACTCGTTTTATTTTTGCGTTTACACGTGATCGTACAGTGACAGACAGGCACTGAACATATACTACATGTTTGTTCTTGCTTCCCGCCAGAATGCGCTGATATTAAGTGAAGCCACACGCTCCGGTGTTACAGCTAACTGTGACTGAGGTATGAAGGAAAGAAGCCAACAGTCGGCAAGGCCAAGGAAAGCGGTGGGAATGGTACTTTATGTATCCTTTTTTTTTTAATGTTTACTTGGATAATCACAGAAATTAGTAATGTAATCTGTTTAGGGGAAAGATAGTTAAACTCAAAGTAGAAGAAAAAAACAACGTGCCGATGGTGGGAACCGAACCCACGACCTCTAAATATCGCGTCCGGTGCTTTTCCAACTGAGCAACATCGGCCGCTGTCCCCCCTGCTACTTGCTTGGATATTTATGTTGTCTGTATACGAACCTTGAGAGTGTTCACCGGCGCCACCCTCAACCATAACGGCGGACGTGGAACGTCCTTTGTTACCGCCAGCGTCACGTAGAACGTGATCAAGAGCGAGGGCGAAAGCTGTACTAGAACCCTCTTACGCTACCTATGGCTTGAAGACTGCCAGAACCGAGACCCCCGTAAGCTACAAGCAGATCAATTAAGGGGAAATAACGAGCACCCTCATTTCACCTTAATTGTGACTGAGGTAGTAATTTTGCTGTGTTTAGAAACAACAACGCTCCAACATCATTTTAAACTCAGAGCAGCCCTTTCGGCGATTTAGCCCACCTATTCGCTTGCTTGCCTCTTCATGTGACCAGCAGTAATCCCCGCGAACTCTCGTGTAAAGCTTTCTGTTGTTTTCAAATATTTGAACGATGTGCGCCTTTTGCACGAAAGGAACATTCTCAGATTCAATGTTTCCTATTGCTGCAGAACTGAGATTAAGCGTTTCGCGGGCATTGTAGATTCTCAATGAAGACAACGCATTTAAAGTCTCGATGGAAAATCGACTTTACCGGATGCCTTCACTTAACCTCAAGTTATTTCCGATAATATTCGCACATACGACGCAGACGCAATCCTTTCTTTTCTACGTTTTTTTTTTTTTTTTTTTTTTTTCAAATTATCGGTTGTTAAATTGGGAGCAGTGGCACTCACACGGGCACGACCCTTAAGTGACATTGTACGGTTTCTTCATTTTCTGGTAAGTCATCCATGCGTTTACCGCTGCTTATTTCTACAGTAAAAAATATCCCCCCCCCCCCCCCTTACAAGCCAACCCATTTATGTCCGTATTTTGACCGTCCGTTACTCACTGAGTCGATCATAACACACTCTTCCAAAACTCCGTTGCCGATGAAGCAGAGCGCTGTTTTGAAGACCAGTTAAGAAGTCATTTCTTCTCTTCAGTCATCCATGCATCACCCCTGTGTATCGGATCCCTCCGTCTGTCGGTCTGCCTTTTCATTCATCTGTCCATGTACGCACAGCCACCCATCCATCTCTCGTCCATCTATATCCGTCCAGTCATACGTGAACCCATTTATCAAACCACCCATTCATCTGCACGGCCATCTCGCTGTCCATACGTCCGCTATCTTCTCATCCATCCTGAGGCTAGTGACGTACTCTCTCGAGTTCTTTCCTTCAATCGCTATATAAGACAATGCTCGTGCACATCAAAGTCCTTTCATTCCTCCTTCTTCCCAATGCCATCTTACATTGGCGGAACTTCTGAAACTGTACGCTAAATTAGGGCTTTGTATCTGGTGTCCAATGTAAGGACCAACAGATAAGGAAACAAATATAAATTGACGATAAACCCGTAGAAACCAAGAATTAAAAATGGAAAGGGAAAGACACGTAAAGCTTAGAGAACGTAACCAGTGGTCGCTAAAGCTTACAGACTGGATACCAGTAGATGCACGCGTAACAGGGGACTACACAACGGAAGGTGGTCGGATGAGATTTGGAAGTTTGCGAGGATAAAGGGACCGCAACTGATTCAAGACTGGGTTAATTGCATATCAGTTAGATTAGTTAGTCGCGCTTTGAACGTAGGCGAAATGACGATGCTTATGACAACGAAGGGCGCTCATCAAGTCATGATACCGTATCTCAAGGTGCGACCGCGAGGCTTTTTTATCTAGCAACGCTAACAGCTCGACGCGTCTGGAACATAGGAATCTCGCAGTCCTGGACGCTGGATGTCATGCATAAAAGGAGTTTCGTGGTTTATAGTTTCGTGGTTTAGTGTATATCACACTAAAGAACGCCGTACTGGTATTACGCTGAATGTGTCGATTTTAAAAGCACAGCCTTCATATTGCCTATATGAAGGAGCACATGATATTGCAATCGTATTATTGGTAAAAGAATATCCTGTCACGTTGTTGCTCGGTCGATAAAAGTTTCTTTTTTTTTTTTTCGAAGCACCGAATTTCACCAATAATATGTATAAAACACTCTTTTTAAACTGCGTACATTAAGCACCGCTATTTATTAGAGAAAGGTGTTTTACAACGGCTAGACAAGAGAGCGGACAAGGGGAAAGCTACTTCCCTTCGCGATATATATGTCGCTGAATGCTCGTTCTGCCCACCGGCAAGCATCACTGGAATTGCCTAGAGCAGTCTTCAAGTAAACAGAAAGCGACATATGGATCAGGAGGTGCTGGAAATACTACTGTACTGTATTAAATACCAGGACTGCATCTCTTGGTGCTTTCTAAGGGATTGAGGCTTATTAACTATCGTTAACAATCATTTGCGACCGCCAACACGCTTGTTCGCTTAACCGCCTTCTAACTTCACCGAAGCAGTGATGTCAAGTCGCACACTCACCTCATTTATTTATTTATTTATTTATTTATTTATTTATTTATTTATTTATTTATTTATTTATTTATTTATTTATTTATTTATTTATTTATTTATTTATTTATTTATTTATTTATTTATTTATTTATGCATGTACATACATTCGCCCGCAGAGGCATTACAGTATGGATATGCCACAGTGTTCTTCATACAATAGCACCGAGGAAAACAACATACAAAAAAGTACAAATAATAATAGAGGATAATGCAAGCAGTGCGGTAGGACACAGCAAGGGGATTCGAGCGAAATATCAGCGTAAATGAGCACTGGAGATTAGATGGAAAAACATGGTAATGTCGCCGCACACACTAAAATTTGCAAAGTTTAAAACATGGTAAAGAGAACGAATGTTACGAAAAACAATGCCTTGCAGACTGCGCACATTAGTGTTGAAAGAGAGAAGCATTTATCGCGACAGAAAATTCTCCTCGGATGTAGCCACAGCTATGTCGCGGGGAAGATTATTTCATTAATTGACTGCTTATCAGCGTCGTGCGCGCTTTCAGTGCATCGACCTCTGCGCGTGTTGTGCCACAACGGTACCGCCACCGATCGACTTCCGGTCGTGTTGCTCTACCACAGTCACCCGCGGAAATCGTCCAGTGGTTTCGGCGTTCGGCCACGTAGTGCAAGGTCTATGGGTAGACTATACTCGCTGTTTATCGGCTAAGGCGAAATGTAAAAATATCCGTGTTTTGAGCGCTTTCAGCGCAAATTCCTCAGCCCCGGCTAATCTTGAGGAATGCTCCTCAGCTGCGGCATCTATTACGTCCGTGCGTATCTTTAAAATATCATGTGAGAGAAACCACCAGCGAGCTCTGATAATGACTTCACAAATTTGTGGATTTAACGCTCCCTCCCACTACATTCGCACTTCCTTCCAAGTTGTTTGATTTAAATTACTCTCGAAGTACCGCACTCGTTCGGCTATTATTTTTCCTTAAAGAAAACGATTTTTATCAGATCAGCACTCGAATGATTACTGATAGTTTTCTTTCCACAGACTACGCCTTGCCTTAACGCTCCGCATTTCTACGACAGTGGTCCCCTCGCGCGGGAGTTTCTTTTCAGTCACGAACCAGCGATATAAGCTGGCGAGCAAGTTAAGCGTGATTCCGTCACTCAAGCGTGCGCCGGCGCGTCCCGGAAAGCCTGATTCGAAAGTGATGCCGGCTAGCGGCGCGGATGGCCTGGCGAGCGATCTTCGGTATTCTCCCTCCCTCATTCCCTAAACGCGCGCGACGGGCACCGTTGCCATGGCAACGAGCTTATGCGTACAGCTCTATCCCTTTTTTCTCTCTCCCACCGTCTAACGGGCGTCCGTCGGTTTGAAAGTGAGCGCGGTGACGGTACCGTGCTTTGAAAGAAAACAAAAAGATGGAATGAAAAGAAACTGTGTAATGCTCTGCCGGGTCTTGCTGAAGTAAGAAAATGTCCGGTTTAGTGTCTTTGTTCCTTATTCTTTTTCTCCGCCGCGCTTTGGAGACATTCTGGTCCGCTTCCTCGACTACGTGATCTGGGCGCAGATTTCACTGGCAGCCTGTTGACTTGAGCTCTCCGAAGACTGCGGTCGCCACTGTCCTTGAAGTGGGCCGCTTGTGGGGGAAAGGGGGATCGAAAGAGAAAGAGCCCGTTTTCTCTAAAGTGACAGCGCAGTCTTATCGCGCCAGGCGCCGACGGTAGTGGTCGGTTGGCTACGAGTGGCCTTAGGCCGAAGTACGTGTGAGTTAAGGCGGGGATATAACGAAAGCAGAGCGAAAAGGCGAAAGGAGGTTGGGGAGTTTGGGTCAACATTTTGTTTCTCTTCTCTCTTTCTAGAACGAGGTCGTCTCGTCGACCATCGGCAATTTGTTTTCCTGAAGCTCCGGTGGGAAGAAAAATTACGTAGAAATCATTTTTAGCGTTCACGTCAACTATTTAGAAGCTGGTAAAGGCACCCTCTCGTTCTCTCCGAGCGATGCGTTTAACCTTCACGCATTTTAATGGTATCGCTAATAAAAAAAAAACTAATTGGTTTGGTTTTCAGGAAGCAAAGATGTGCAATAACCGTTTTACATATCGAAGGACACCTCTACCATGCCGTGAGGGAACACAGTAAGGAGAGAATGCAAAAAGGAAGAAAATTACAAGATTGCACTTAGCGCTCTATGAAGCTTAATGGCGAAAGCCTTTCCTTCTTCTCGTCTACCTCTTATCTCTATCTCTTCCG